>NC_053389.1:268878512-269192887 GCF_905171765.1 Bufo bufo | reverse complement strand
GCAGGCCGGGCGGCCAGCGCGTCACTCACTGACGTCACGTGCCTGCGCCACCTGCTTGATTCATAAAGTAGGTGGCGCAGGCAAGTGACATCAGGGAGTTATGCTGCCGCCCGCCCGGCCTGCATTCTACAGAAGCTGTTAGGGTGTACGGTAATATTAAAAGTGGGTGGGGGGCATGTTTAATCACTTTTAATTGAATGAGACATTTTATATTTGAATATTGCAGCACTGGAGCGGCGGGGCCGGAGTACAGTGACTGCACCAGCCCTGCCGCTATTGCCGGCCCCCAGCTCCTCCTCCCAGTCCCTCCCCACTCGCTCATACATCGCAGCCTGCGATGTAAAAATGTCAGCATTCGCCCCATAAGACACAGGGGCATTTTCTCCCCATTTTGGGGGGGGGGGGGGGGGGGGAGTGCGTCTTATGGGGCGAAAAATACGGTAACCTCCAGAGACATTACATCATATGTGACTGATATCAGCCGCTCCTCTTATAATGCTCCAACGCTGATATAACCTTCAGGGACATTACATCCTATGTGACTGATATCAGCCATTCCTCTTATATCGCTCCAGTACTGATATAACCTCCAGAGCAGGGGTGTATATACAGGGGTCGCAGTTGCGACCGGGCCCGGCACTCCAGGGGGCCCAGCTGCCTGTGGACCCCTGGCCCCGCAGTAGTGCTGTGCCTGCCTGTATAAGGGCTGTTTCACACGAGCGAGTGAGTGTTTCACACGTGTGTGAGTGTGAACCTCCGCTCTGGACATAGCGACATAAAGCTGTCAGTATGATTCTGTAGAAATAGGGTCAAGCAGAGGCACATAGCATTATAAATCATGATAATGCTGTGCGCTCCTGCAAGTCCAGAGCGGAGGTTCACACTCACACACGGAGCGTGATTCCCGCAATGGACTCGCTCGTGTGAAACAGCCTTAACCCGGGCGGCCGACCTGGGGCCCGCCGCCCAGTGTTGCGTTTCTGCGCTGCAGTGCCAGGCCAGCCCTACCCTCCTTGAGTGAGTCTCCTCCCCCTGATTCTCCTCCCCGTGCGGGTGCGGCGTGGCTAGTCATTTCCTGTTGGGTGGCCGCACCGGACATGACGTTTCCCTAGGCGCACAACAACGCGGAGACACAGCAGGGAGAAGGCGCCGGAAAAGCTTTCGGGAGAGCGTGAAGAAGCCGGTGCCGGTCCGGAAGTGAAGATAAGATTTGTAAAAAAAAAAAAAAAAAAAAAAAAGGTCCTTATAATTGCTCACCACATTTATGGTGAGTGAGTTCCGAGTAGGGTCTGATGGGGGCTGGCTTTATAACTAGCTCTACTACATTTCTGTAGCCTGCAACCTCTGACTGCCCAGTTGGGCTGAAACTACTACACCCAGCATGTTCTGGCAGGAATAGTAAATGGATATTGGTGCAATTCTGAGCTACTAGTCTATATAATATTATATTGTATTATATAGACTAGTAGCTCAGAATTGCACCAATATCTATTTACTATTACTGCCAGAACATGCTGGGTGTAGTAGTTTCAGCCCAACTGGGCAGTCAGAGGTTGCAGGCTACAGAAATATAGCAGAGTAAGGCTACTTTCACACTGGCGTTTCTGGGTCCGCTTGTGAGATCTGTTTCAGGGCTCTAACAAGCGCCCCAAACCGGATCAGTTCAGCCCCAATGCATTCTGAATGGATAAGGATCCGCTCAGAAAGCATCAGTTTGCCTCCGTTCAGCCTCCATTCCGCTCTGGAGGCTGACACCAAAACGCTGCCTGCAGCCAAACGGATCCATTCTGAACGGATACAAGCATTTGCATTATAGGTGCGGATCCGTCTGTGCAGATTCGTTTTGGTGTCCACCTGGCGATGCGGAGCCAAACGGATCCGTCCTGACTTACAATGTAAGTCAATGAGGACGGATCAGTTTTCACTGACACAATATGATGCAATTGAAAACGGATCCGTCCCCCATTGACGTTTAGTGTAAGTCAAAACGGATCCGTTTGCATTATCTTGTTTTTTTTGTTCGTGGTAATACAGACGGATCCGTTCTGAACGGATACAAGCGTTTGCATTATAGGTGCGGATCCGTCTGTGCAGATACCAGACGGATCCGCACCTAACGCAGGTGTGAAAGTAGCCTAACTCTGCTGCTGGTTGAGGGAGGTTGGGGGGGGGGGCCCCATGGTTCAGTTTTGCACCGGGGCCCCATGGATTGTGTGCACGCCACTGCTCCAGAGACATTACATATTATGTGGGGGTGAGGAGCTGGGAAAGTGTGAAATGCCACTGATGAGAGGGAAGAGGGGGACACTGGGAGACATACCTTCTTGCCCTGTATAAAGTATAGGTGAGATAGTTGGTGGGAAAGGTCTGTGAGGGGCTGGAACAGGGACACAAGATGTGCAGGGGCAGCAGCTTCAGGACTCTCCTAACTTCCCAGTTCCCTCCCACAGTAACTTACCCCAGTGCTGCTGTGGACCAGTGAGAGAAGAGAACTGAACTTTATACTGGAGGGAGGCACAGTGACTCAGAGAGAGCAGCGTCTCCATCTCCTGCTGCTGCCTGCCTCGGCTGTCGGCTCCTCTGGCCCCGCCCCCTCCTCACACATGATGGAATCTCACACTGCAGAGAGGAGGGGGGGGAGCTGTCTGCTCATGTCGGGTCGGTGAAGTTTACTTTGGAGAAAGGAACAAGCGCTGCAAAGTATTGTGCTGTCCCTTTCACCAAAGTAAAATGATATGTGTGCCAGTGCTGCAGTCCAGCACCTGATAACAGCCAGGTGCCTGAAAGAATAGTAACTGCCCTGCTGGTGGCTCTGGCTGTAGTATAAGCAGACAGGCAAGGGGCCCACCGGGCATTTCACCGGCTTCCCGGTGAGCCAGTCCGAGCCTGCATGAGGGATCTCCTCCCAGACCTGGACTAAAGCATCTGCCAACTCCTGGACAGTCTCTGGTGCAACGTGACGTTGGTGGATAGAGCGAGACATGATGTCCCAGATGTGCTCCATTGGATTCAGGTCTGGGGAACGGGCGGGCCAGTCCATAGCATCAATGCCTTCGTCTTGCAGGAACTGCTGACACACTCCAGCCATGAGGTCTAGCATTGTCTTGCATTAGGAGGAACCCAGGGCCAACCGCATCAGCATATGGTCTCACAAGGGGTCTGAGGATCTCATCTCGGTACCTAATGGCAGTCAGGCTACCTCTGGCGAGCACATGGAGGGCTGTGCGGCCCTCCAAAGAAATGCCACCCCACACCATTACTGACCCAATGCCAAACCGGTCATGCTGGAGGATGTTGCAGGCAGCAGAACGTTCTCCACGGCGTCTCCAGACTCTGTCACGTCTGTCACGTGCTCAGTGTGAACCTGCTTTCATCTGTGAAGAGCACAGGGCGCCAGTGGCGAATTTGCCAATCTTGGTGTTCTCTGGCAAATGCCAAACGTCCTGCACGGTGTTGGGCTGTAAGCACAACCCCCACCTGTGGACGTCGGGCCCTCATATCACCCTCATGGAGTCTGTTTCTGACCGTTTGAGCAGACACATGCACATTTGTGGCCTGCTGGAGGTCATTTTGCAGGACTCTGGCAGTGCTCCTCCTGTTCCTCCTTGCACAAAGGCGGAGGTAGCGGTCCTGCTGCTGGGTTGTTGCCCTCCTACGGCCTCCTCCGCGTCTCCTGATGTACTGGCCTGTCTCCTGGTAGCGCCTCTATGCTCTGGACACTACGCTGACAGACACAGCAAACCTTCTTGCCACAGCTCGCATTGATGTGCCATCCTGGATAAGCTGCACTACCTGAGCCACTTGTGTGGGTTGTAGACTCCGTCTCATGCTACCACTAGAGTGAAAGCACCACCAGCATTCAAAAGTGACCAAAACATCAGCCAGGAAGCATAGGAACTGAGAAATGGTCTGTGGTCACCACCTGCAGAACCACTCCTTTATTGGGGGTGTCTTGCTAATTGCCTATAATTTCCACCTGTTGTCTATCCCATTTGCACAACAGCATGTGAAATTGATTGTCACTCAGTGTTGCTTCCTAAGTGGACAGTTTGATTTCACAGAAGTGTGATTGACTTGGAGTTACATTGTGTTAAGTGTTCCCTTTATTTTTTTTGAGCAGTGTATATTATTAGCGCAACCTGCGCTAAATTGCGTGCAATTGTTTGGCTGCTTCTGACAGTGACACAACCTCTGCTACATCTGTTGTGTTACATTTGCGCATCCTAAATATCTGTGACATTCAGCGCAATTGTTTGGCTGCTGCTGACAGCGACATTACCTGCGCTACATCTCCTGTATAACGTTTGCAAATCCTAAATATTTGTGACATTCAGTGTAATTTTTTCTTAGCCGCTGGTGACAGCGACATTACCTGCGCTACATTTCCTGTATGACGTTTGCGCATCCTAAATATCTGTGACATTCAGTGTAATTTATTTGCGCATACACTTATAAAACCTGCGCTACTGTACGTGTGACATACTTGCAAGCATATATACCATATAATATGCTCAAGGTGAGCAGTAAGGGACGGGGAAGTGGCCGTGCTGCTGATGGTGCACGCAGAGGTCATGGCGAAACTGTGCTTTCTGCCAGAGCACAAGAAACACACTCATCCAGGATACCTAGCTTCATGTCCCAGTTTGCAGGGTGGCGCAGGACACCACTCTCGAAGTCACACCAGTGAGTGCGACCAGGTGGTCGGTTGGATTGCAGCAGATAATGCTTCCAGTCGGTTAAGCATCACCCTGTCTTCCACAAAGTTCAGTCTCAGTAGCCAAGAGTCTGGTCAACAGAATCCTCACCCTGATCCGCCTTCCTCCCACCATGGAGAGTCTTGGCAAACAAGTGGTCCCACACTCGGATCTTCCGAGGAGCTCTTTTCATCGCCATTCCTTGATTTGGGCCTCTCACCAGGCCCGCTTGAAGAGGGACATGGGGAGATCGTGTGCACTGATTCCCAAACTCTTGAGCATCCACAGTCAGAAGAAGATTACGGTGGGGAACGGCAATAAGTGTTTCACGAGGTGGATGATGAGGATAAGACACAGTTGTCAATAAGTGAGGTTCTTGTTAGGTCTACAAGTCAGGAAGAAGACCAGAATGAGAAAGTGGAAGAGGAGGTGGTGGATGATGAAATCACTGACCCAACCTGGGTCAGCAAGCCGAGCGAGGACAGCAGTACAGAGGGGGAGGGATCCGCAGCACCGCAACAGGCTGGAAGAGGAAGTGGGGTGGCAAAAGGGAGAAGGCGGGCCACACCAACTCTTCCCAGGAGCACCCCCTTGCGGCAATCTCCCTTGCCAAGGGCTAGGTGTTCTGCAGTCTGGCGCTTATTTGAGGAAAGTTCGGACGATAAAAGAATTGTCATTTTCAAACTGTGCCATACCAAAATGAGGCAGAGATAAGAGGGATAAAAAAGAAGAGGGGATTAGTCACAGACCCTTTGGGTATGGGATATACCAAAATGAGCAGGGGTGTGAACACTAGCAACCTCACCACCACCACCAGCATGATCCGCCACATGGCATCAAAGCACCCTAATAGGTGGGCCGAACGCCTGGGTCCACAATCAGTGTCTGCGGGTCACACCACTGCCTCCTCTTCCCCTGTGTTACGTACTGGCCAATCCCCTGTCCAAGACGCAGGCCTGGATGCCTCCCACCCTGCACCTGGACCTTCGCAAGCACATCCAATTCTGTGTCCCAGCGCAGCGTACAGATGTCCATACCCCAGGCCTTTGAATGAAAGCACAAATACCCAGCCACCCACCCACAGACCATAGCACTAAATGCGCACCTTTCCAAATTGCTGGCCCTGGAAATGTTGCCATTTAGGCTTGTGGACACTGAGGCTTTCCACAGCCTGATGGCGGTGACCGTCCCTCGTTACTCAGTCCCCAGCCGCCACTATTTTTCCCAATGTGCCATCCCTGCCTTACACCAGCATGTGTCCCGTAACATCACCCGTGCCCTGACCAACACAGTTATTGTTATTGGGAAGGTCCACTTAACGACTGACACATGGACAAGTGATTTTGGCCAGGGACGCTACATTTCCCTGACGGCACACTGGGTGAACGTTGTGGGGGCCGGGAGAAAGTCGTACCCTGGAATGGCACACCTGCTACCGACGACAAGGATTGCGGGCCCTACTTCCATCAGGATTTCCGCCACCACCTACATTAGTGGCTGCAATCCCCCCTTCTTCTCCTCCACTTCCACCTCTGAATTCTCATCTTGCAGCACTAGTCAGCCATCAGTCAGTAGCTGGAAACAGTGCAGAACTGCAGTGGGGAAGCTGCAACAGGCCGTGCTGAAACTAATTTGCTTAGGTGACAAACAGCACACTGCCACAGAGCTGTGGCAGAGTATAAGGGACCAGACTGAGCTGTGGCTCTTGCCACTCAACCTGCTACCAGGCATGGTTGTGTCTGATAAAGGCCGTAACTTGGTGGCGGTTTTAAGCTCGGCAAGCCAACACACATACCATGCCGAGCCCATGTGTTCAACTTAGTGGTTCAGCGGTTTCTCAAAACCTACCCCAATTTGCCTGAGCTACTGGTGAAGGTGTGCTGCGTGTGTGTCCATTTTTCCGAAAGTCATCTACAGCTGCCGCCGGTCTAGCAACGCTGCAGCAGTGCTTGCAATTGCCAGCTCACCGACTGTTGTGCGACGTGAGCACATGCTGGAACTCCACGTTCCACATGTTGGCCAGGCTTTGTGAGCAGTAGAGGGCAGTAGTGGAATACCAGCTGCAACATGGTCGTCGCCTTTCTAGTCAGCTTCCGCTCTTCACAAGCGACGAGTGGGCATGGATGTCTGACCTCTGTGAGGTTTTACGCAACTTTGAGGAATAAACACAGATGGTGAGCGGCTATGCCGCTATTATCAGAGTAACCATCCCACTTCTGTCTCTACTGAAACACTCGCTGCTCACAATGAAGGCGGACGATTTGCATGTGGAAGAGGTGGAAATGGGGGAAGACAGTACACAGGGTGATAGCCAGACCACCCTCAGTTCGACTTCTCATAATGATGAGGAGGAAGAGCAGGAGACGGTTGCCTCCGCTACAGAGGGTAGTACCCATAGCAGGTTTATTCCATCTGTTCAGCATGGATGGGCCGAAGAGGATGAGGAGATTAAGAGTCATCCTCCTGATGAGGACACCGAAGTCTTGTCTGTTGGGACTATGGCACACATGGCTGACTTTGTTATGCTGCCTTTCCCGTGACCCTTGCGTTATACGCATTTTGTCCAACGCCGATTACTGGTTGTTCACCCTTCTCGACCCCCGCTACAAAGAGAACTTCTCATCTCTCATTCCTGTGGTGGAGAGGACTAGCAAAATGGTGCAAAACCAGAAGGTCCTTGTGGAAAAATTGCTCGAAAAATTTCCAGCTGACAACGCTGGCGGCAGAGTACATAGTTCCTTGGGCAACAGAGGAGGGAAGACGAGGGGAACACACAGCAGTTCCAACAGAGGCAGGGCAACACTCTCCAAGGCCTGGGACAGTTTCATGACACCCCGCCAACACCCTCACCCTGATGCGTGGCCTAGTGTCACAAGGAGGGAAACGTTTTGGAAGATAGTGAAAGAGTACGTAGCAGACCGTGTCAGTGTCCTCAGTTATCCCTCTGTGCCTTACAACTATTGGGTGTCCAAGCTGGACACGTGGCACGAACTGGCGCTCTACGCCTTGGAGGTGCTGGCCTGCCCTGCCGCCAGCGTTTTGTCAGAGCGGGTATTTAGTGCTGCTGGGGGCATAATAACTGATAAGCGGATCCGCCTGTCAACTGAAAATGCTGAACAAGGCCTGGATCGCCCCTGACTTCTCTACTCAACCAGAGGAAAGTGGCTGAACATAAAGGCACCTTAAATGTGTCTTTTATGCAGTATTGAATACACATAATCCCATGCACCCCTTCCACCACAAAAAAGGCTATATGGTTCAATCTTCCTTTTCTAGTCCTCCTCCTCCATCATCATAACAACAAAAAAACTATAGCTCTCAGAACATGGAAACATTAAAACATAATTTTTTTGTAAAGTAAAATAAATAAAAAAAAGTATACATATTAGGTATCTCCGCGTCCGTAACAACCAGCTCTATGAAAATATCACGACCTAACCCCTCAGGTGAACACCGTAATTTTTAAAAAATAAAAACAGTGCCAATAAAAAGTCAATTACAAAAATTGCAACACCAAGCAATCAAAAAGGCGTATTCCCCCCCAAAATAGTAGCAATCAAACAGTCACCATATCCTGCAAAAATTTTGACCCTAACTAAGACAATCTGTCAGAAAATTAAAAAAGCTATGGCTCTCAGACTATGGAGACACTAAAACATAATTTTTGGGGTTAAAAAAAAGCTATTATTGTGTAAAACTTAAATAAGAAAAAGCATACCGTGTTTTTCGCCCTATAAGACGCACCGGCCCATAAGACGCACCTAGGTTTTTGAGGTGTGCTTTTGGTGGGTTTTGAACTAATGGTGGTCTGTGGATGACACTATTATGGGGGATCTGTGTATGGCACTGTCATGGGGGCATCTATGGATGGCACTGTTATGGGGGCATATGTGGATGGCACTGTTATGGGGCATCATTATGGGGGCATATGTGGATTGCACTGTTATGGGGGCATCTGTGGATAGCTTGACACTGCTATGGGGGGGATCTGTGGATGACACATATATAGCATCTTATCTAATGTGTCATCCACAGATCCCCCATAAGAGTGTCCCTGTGTAGTGAATGGGGGCCGGCATCTGGTTTTGTAATGGCAGCGGGTGTCGGGATTCGAACCCATGACCAGCCACATCCCAGGCGGTAGCCCTGCTTACTAGGCTACCGTCCTCTCTGGACATTACTCCCTGAAACCTATTATGTAACCTCAGTCTTGCCAAGCCTTGCTCATCACCATTGATTCCCCACACCTGGTACTTCCCTATATAAGTCCAGCCCCTTGCACTCTAGCTTGCTGATTATTGAGCTCCTGAGCCTTGATCAAGCTTCTCCTCATCTGCTGCTCCTGCTATTACTGAAAGTCCACTGCTGACCAGGAATTGCCTACCGACTACTCTTCTGCTTGTCCCTACCTACTGAACTGCTACCACCGTTGCCATCCGGATTGTCTGACCACGCTTACTGCCGCCTGCCCTGACCCACCGCCTGCCTGCCGACTACTCTTCTGCTTGTCCCTACCTACTACCTGCCTGCGGTCCTTGCCACTGGGCTCCACTCCTACCTCCAGCCAGCGGTCCTCTGACTCAGGTGAGCCTGTAGGATTGTTACAGAATAATCAGCCCCACTGATTATGGAGTCCGCAATGGCCACTCTGCGTAAGCAGGTCTCCGAACTTCAAGAATTTGGTACTACATATCAGGAGAAGTTTGCCCAGCTCCAAGGCGTAGTCCAAAGCCAACAGAGGGAGATTATTGAACTACAGAGGCAACTCCTGGACGTCCGAGGCGCACCCGCAGACACCCGCATGCCACTCCCATCAAGATTCAGCGGCGACAGACGCCAGTATCGGGGGTTTCTAAACCAATGCCGCATCCATTTTCAGATGTACCCGGCCCCCTTCACCACCGAGAAAAAGAAGGTGCTATTCGTGGTCAATCTCCTGACAGATGAAGCATTAGCATGGGCATCACCATACGTGGAGACTAACAGTCAGCTCCTGGACAACCTAAACAACTTCATCACCGCCATGAGCCAAGTCTTCGATGACCCCAACCGCTGTGCGACAGCCGAGGCGCGACTACATGGTCTGCGGCAAGGGAGACGCTCCGTCGCCGAATACACCGCCGAGTTTCGCCGTTGGGTCACGGACACCACCTGGAACCCAGCGGCACAGAGAAGCCAATTCCGGCGAGGCCTGTCAGAATTAATAAAGGACGAACTCGCCAGAGTTGAGGCCCCGGACGATCTGGATGACTTCATTCAGTTATGCATCCGGGTAGATCAAAGACTCTCCGAGAGGAAGAAAGAAAGACTCTGGTCCTCGGACCACAGACCCACTTACTCCTTCTCTTCCACCGCCCAGCGCGACCCCCAGTCAGTAACTGAACCTATGCAGGTCGACGCTCTACGTAGGTCTCTATCCACAGCTGAGAAGGAGAGAAGGCTGGCCGAAAACCTCTGCCTCTACTGTGGGGAGCCGGGTCATTTTGCCATCAAATGTCCTCATAAGATCCGAAAGACTATTGCCGTCACGGAGCTAAAGGAGCAACCACAGACTCCAACCCCGCCAGCAGCCCCTGAAAATAACAACACGGCGGCTCATGGATCCCACTTCATCGTCCCCATCCTCATCGACATTGAGGGGCGACAACTCCCCTGTTCAGCGATGTTAGACTCCGGGGCGGGAGGCAACTTCATGGACCTAACCTTCGCCCGCGAAAAGAACATTCCACTGACAATCAAGGCAGCCCCCGTTGACCTGGAAACCGTCGACGGATCCCCACTCTCCTCGGGGCCGGCCACTCACGAGACCACCGAACTACAACTCCTCATAGAACCAGATCACTGTGAAAAGATCCACTTCTCTCTGATCGCCTCCCCGAAGTTCCCAGTGATCTTGGGCATCCCATGGTTGGCCACCCACAACCCCTCGGTGGACTGGGAAACCCGCTGCATACGATTCCCATCCGAGTTCTGCACGCTAAATTGCTCCCACAAACCCGTCCTTCCACCCGAAGACACCACCATCTCAAAACTATCCGTCAAGGATCTGCTACCCCCTCAATACCGCAAGTTCCAGGATGTCTGCGACAAGAAAAACGCAGACAAGCTGCCACCACACCGACCCTACGACTGCCCTATAGAACTGTTGCCCGGGGCCGAAATACCCTTTGGCAGTATCTACTCCCTCTCAGAGCCTGAACTCAAGGCTCTGAAAGAGTACCTGGACGAGGACCTGAGGAAGGGGTTCATCCGGCCCTCCACCTCCCCCGCGGGAGCCCCCTTTTTCTTTGTAGAGAAAAAAGACTCCTCCCTGCGTCCCTGCATAGACTACAGAAAGCTTAATGACATAACCGTAAAAAACCGGTACCCACTCCCACTGATTTCCGAACTCCTTGAGAGACTCCGGGAAGCGAAGATCTTCACCAAACTCGACCTTCGAGGGGCCTACAACCTCGTCCGAATCCGCCCTGGGGACGAATGGAAGACTGCCTTCCGGACACGTTATGGTCATTTCGAGTACCTGGTCATGCCTTTCGGACTCTGCAATGCTCCCGCCACCTTCCAGCACTTCATTAACGACTACCTCAGGGACATGCTGGATCTGTTTGTAGTCGTTTACCTGGACGACATCTTGATCTTCTCTTGAAGACCTCGAGCAGCACCGCGAACACGTCGGCAGGGTACTGCAGAGACTCAGACAGAACTCTCTCTATATCAAGCTAGAGAAATGCGAGTTTGAGCGAACCACCACTCAGTTCCTCGGATACATCATCTCCCCAGAGGGCCTAAGTATGGACCCGGGGAAGGTCCAAGCTGTGATGAACTGGCCCGTTCCGAAAAACGAGAAGGAGATACAAAGATTCATTGGCTTCGCCAACTTCTATCGGAAGTTTATCTGGAACTTCTCCAAGGTCATAGCACCAATCACCCAACTCACCAAGAAGGCAGTCCCCTTCTCCTGGACACCCGAGGCCCAGGAGGCCTTCACCAAGTTGAAACTCCTTTTCACTTCTGCCCCAATCCTAATCCACCCGAACCCCGAGCTCCCATTTACAGTCGAAGTGGATGCATCAGACTCTGTGGTGGGAGCAGTTTTGTCACAACGGACAGGGGAGAGGATGCTATTACACCCGTGCGCATATTTCTCCCGCCAGATGTCCCCCTCCGAGAAGAACTATGACATCGGGAACAAAGAACTACTGGCGATCAAGGATGCCTTCTCCGAGTAGAGACACCTGCTGGAGGGAGCCACCAACCCCATAATCGTACTAACTGACCACAAGAACCTCGAGTTCATCCGCAGCGCTAAGAGACTCTCAGCCAGACAGGCCAGATGGAGCCTATTCTTTTCCCGCTTCAACTATCTCATCACCTATCGCCCTGGATCAAAAAACGGCAAGGCTGACGCCCTCTCCAGAATGTTTTCCGAGCCCTCACAGAGTAACAAGGGCCAAAATAACATCTTACCCGAGAGAAGGGTCGTAGGGGCCACCTACTCTAAAGAACTCCTGGGCACAATCAAAGAAGGATACGAAAATGACCCCTTCCTCGCCCACCCCACAGGGAATGTCAGCCTTACGTTTAAGAACGGTCATTGGTTTCATCAGAACCTACAACTATATGTACCAGAAATCGCACGGCTCGAAGTGCTCAAACTCAACCATGACTCCAAGCTGGCCGGCCATTTTGGCACAAGAAAGACCCAGGAGCTTCTCTCCCGCTCCTTCTGGTGGCCAACATACAAGGAGGACATCAAGAGGTACATCTCCTCGTGCGCGGTCTGTGCCCGCAATAAGACTCCTCGTTCCTCCCCCGTGGGTCTGTTACAACCCCTCCCTATTCCCTCCCGCCCCTGGGGCTCGATCTCCATGGACTTTGTGGTAGACCTTCCTCCTTCAAAAGGGATGAACACTATCCTGGTCGTGGTCGACCGTCTCACCAAGATGGCCCATTTCATCCCCTACAAAGGCATACCCACCGCCAAACAGACGGCCGATCTAATTCTCAGAGAGGTCTTCAGGCTGCATGGGATGCCGGACGACGTGGTCTCCGACCGAGGCGTACAATTTGCCTCAAAGTTCTGGAAGAACTTCTGCCTGGCGCTCGGGGTTAAAGTGAACCTATCCTCCGCTTTCCACCCTCAGTCAAACGGGCAGACTGAGAGAACTAATCAGACCCTAGAGCAGTACCTACGCTGTTTCAGCTCCCACCTGCAGGATGACTGGCTTGACCATCTCCCCACGGCCGAGTTCGCCTACAACAATGCTGAGCATAGCTCAACCAAGCACAGCCCCTTCTTTGCTAACACAGGCTCGCACCCGGTGTTCATTCCCCACCTGCCCGTCGCCTCCACCCTCCCAGCAGTGGCCGAACGCCTAACAACCCTACAGGAGGCACAAAAGAACATTATAGAAAACCTCCAGCTCGCCCAGAGGCGTTTTAAACAGGGAGCAGACAGACGTCGCAAACCCACCCCGGGCTTCCATGTGGGAGACAAGGTGTGGCTGTCCACCAGGAACCTCAGATTGAAGGTCCCCTCCAAAAAGTTGGCCCAAAGATACATGGGTCCGTTTCGGATCACCGCACAAATCAACGAGGTCACGTTCTGGCTCGACCTTCCGGACTCCATTAGGGTGCACCCTGTCTTCCATTGCTCACTCCTCAAGCCATACGTGGAGAACACCTTCACAGGCCGCCACTCGCCCCCTCCACCACCCGTGAGGGTACAGGGTGAAGAAGAATACGTTGTCGCAAAGATCCTCGACTCCAGGATCCACCGGGGAAGACTACAATACCTAATTGGGTGGGAGGGTTACCCTCCCGAGGATAACTCCTGGGAGCCAGAAGAAAATGTCCACGCCCCCAGACTGGTAAAAGAGTTCCACCAACGGCACCCCGGTAAGCCTGCCCCTGCGGTGCCCGGAGGTCACCTTGGTAGGGGGGGAGTACTGTCGGGATTCGAACCCATGACCAGCCACATCCCAGGCGGTAGCCCTGCTTACTAGGCTACCGTCCTCTCTGGACATTACTCCCTGAAACCTATTATGTAACCTCAGTCTTGCCAAGCCTTGCTCATCACCCTTGATTCCCCACACCTGGTACTTCCCTATATAAGTCCAGCCCCTTGCACTCTAGCTTGCTGATTATTGAGCTCCTGAGCCTTGATCAAGCTTCTCCTCATCTGCTGCTCCTGCTATTACTGAAAGTCCACTGCTGACCAGGAATTGCCTACCGACTACTCTTCTGCTTGTCCCTACCTACTGAACTGCTACCACCGTTGCCATCCGGATTGTCTGACCACGCTTACTGCCGCCTGCCCTGACCCACCGCCTGCCTGCCGACTACTCTTCTGCTTGTCCCTACCTACTACCTGCCTGCGGTCCTTGCCACTGGGCTCCACTCCTACCTCCAGCCAGCGGTCCTCTGACTCAGGTGAGCCTGTAGGATTGTTACAGCGGGGCCCAGTGCAGTCACTTTATTCTACTACATCGGGCCCCACTCACAGTAATATAATCATATCTAACTTGTAGGTATTGTTAAACTATTCAAATATCATCTGAAATCCAGCGCTTTAATTACTACCAACTTCGTAGCAGCCAGGAGGCCGGGCGGGCGCTCGCAGCGTGACTCGCTACGTCACGCACCTGCGCCGCTTGCTTCATTCATAAAGAGGTTGGAGCAGGCGCGTGACGTAGTGAGTTACGCTGCCGCCTGCCCGGCCTCCTGACTGCTATGAAGTTAGTAGTAAGTAAAGCGCTGGATTTCAGATGATATTTGAATAGTTTAACAATACATAGATATGATGATACTACTGTGAGCGGGGCCCGGTGTAGTAAAATACAGTGACTGCACCGGGCCCCGCTGCCATTACAGAACCAGATGCCGGCCCCCAGCCCCTCCTCCCTCTCAGCCGATATACCCGACGGCCGCAGCATTCGCCCCCCATAAGACGCACTGCTATTTCCCCCCCACTTTTAGGGTGAAAAATATGGTACATATTAGGTATTGCCACATCCGTATCGATCTGCTCTCTAAAAATGTCATATGACCTAACTCCTCAGGTAAACGCTGTAAAAATAAATAAATAAATAAAAACTGTGCTAAAACAACCAATTTTTTGGTCACCTTGCCCTATAAAGTGTAATAATGAATGATCAAAAATCATATGTACCCAAAAATGGTACAAAAATGAAACAAAGTAGACATATTTGATATCATTGCGTCCATAACAACCTGCTCTATAAAAATAGCACATGATCTACCCTGTCAGATAAATGTTGTAAAAAATTTAAAATAAAAACAGTGCCAAAACAGCCAATTTTTTGGTTACCTTTCCTCACAAAAAATTAATATAGAGCAATTAAAAATTATATGAACCCCAAAATAGGACCAATAAAACTAGCACCTTATTACCTAGTTTACAAAATTGGGTCACTTTTTGGGAGTTTCTACTGTAAGGGTACTTTCACACTAGCGTTTTTCTTTTCCGGCACTGAGTTCCATCACAGGGGTTCAATACCGGAAAAGAACTGATCAGTTTTTATCCATGCATTTTGAATGGAGAGAAATTCGTTCAGGATGCATCAGGATGTCTTCAGTTCAGTCACTGCATGCTGGGGTATTATCTCCGTCCAAAATTCCGGATCAATTGTCGGATTTAATTTACATTGAAATGTATTAGTGCCGGATGCGGCATTAAAAATACCGCAATGCCGGATCCGTCCTTCCGGATGACAATGGTAAAAATGTGAAAAAAATATATAACAGATCCGTTTCTCTGGATGACATACGGATCTGAATCCGTCAACAAATGCTTTCCGTTTGCATTCAGATTCTGGCGACTGCTTGCCGGATCACTCTGCTGCAAGTGTGAAAGTAGCCTAAGGGTGCATCAGGGGGGCTTCAAATGGGACATGGCATCTAAAAATCAGTTCAGCAAAATCTGCCTTTCAAAAACCATATGGCGCTCCTTTTCCTCTGCGCCCTGCCGTGTGCCCTAACATCAGTTTGCGACCACATATGGGGTGTTTCTGTAAACCGCAGAATCGGGGTAATAAATATTGAGTTTTGTTTGGCTGTTAACCCTCGATGTGTTAAATAAAAAAATGGATTAAAATGGAAAATCTGCCCAAAAAGTGAAATTTAGAAATGTTGTTTCCATTTTCCTTTAATTCTTGTGGAACACATAAAGGGTTAACAAAGTTTGTAAAATTAGTTTTGAGTAACCTGAAGGGTGTAGTTTCTACAATGGGGTCATTTATGGGGGGTTTCCATTATGTAAGCCCCACAAAGTGACTTCAGACCTGAACTGGTCCTTAAAAAGTGGGTTTTGGAAATTTTCTTCAAAATATTAAGAATTGCTTCTAAAATTCGAAGCCGTCTAACGTCCTAAAAAAAAAAAAAGACATTTCCAAAATAATGCCAACATAAAGTAGACATATGGGGAATGTTAAGTAATAAATATTTTATGAGGTATCACTTTCTGTTTTAAAAGCAGAGAAATTAAAATTTAGAAAATTTGCGAATTTTTAAAAATTTTTGGTAAATTTTGGATTATTTTATAAATAAAGGTGAAATATATCGACTCAAATTTACCACTGTCATGAAGTACAATGTGTCACGAGAAAACAATCTCAGAATGGCTTGGATAAGTAAAAGTGTTCCAAAGTTATTACCACATAGGCTTCATGCACACGACCGTTGTGTGTTTTGCGGTCCGAAAATTGCGAATCCGCAAAGTGCAGATGGCGTCCGTGTGCGTTCCACAATTTGCGTAACGGCACGGAAAGCCAATGATATAACTGCCTTTTCATGTCCACAAAACAGACAAGAATCGGACATGTTATATTTTTTGGTGGACCACGGAACGGAGCAACGGATGTGGACAGCACACGGAGTGCTGTCTGCATCTTTTGCGGCCCCATTGAAGTGAATGGGTCTTCATTCAAGCCGCAAAAACTGCGGCTCGGATGCGGACCAAAACAACGGTCGTGTGCATGAGGCCATAAAGTGACCCATGTGAGATTTGCAAAATTAGGCTCTGTCAGGAAGGGGGAAATGGCCCCGGATGTGAAGTGGTTAAAAAGTGGGTTTTGGAATTTTTTGAAAATTTTAAGAATTGCTTCTAAAATTCTAAACCATATGTGACGAATACCACCCCTTGTACCCGGACTGACTTCAGACCTCAACTACGTAGAGCTCACGAGATACGGTATGGTCACTGGTTACCAAGGCGTGACAGTTTTCCCAGACTCCTCCTGTCCACACGGGCACAGAGAGGCAACAAGCTGAGAGAGCCTTGTCACTGCCCCAGTGAAACAGCGAGTTCTCAGCCCGGAAAGACTGACACCAGTTTCTTGTTTGATATAAGCCTGGTCCGCTAACGGGATTATATAGGGTGAGAAACCAACCCGCGGTAGCGTATTGCTAGGCTGAAACACGGACGTGGGGATTCGTGATCGAGATACAAGACAGCACACGATTAAATTATATATTTAATCGCCTTAAGGGCTCACTAGATCACACACTATACACAAAGAATATATATAGTGGTCTGAGGTTACAAATACAGTTAATAGGGTACAATAGGTAGTTAAGCAGAACAATAAGTAAGTTTACGAGATATATGGGTCCTTTGGGTTGTGATGAGTTCTTCGCTGTATTCACATGGAGGGCAGTGATGTCAGCTGGTTGCAGGTCCTTCTAAACACATGGCACAATGTGACCCTCCTGCAGAGAAAAGACACGCCCGCTTGCTGGCACAAGCCCTTTAAACTGTAGCCGGCCCCTCCTCTTCCCGGCTCTGGGAAGGGTCCCCCCCTCCCTGCTGATTCTGGCAGATCAACAACCCACAAAACCATTTAGGGTTCATAGCTTAGGACCAGAAGGTCACAGGGAGATGGTCCTGGGACCAACAGACCCGCCTGGGTCCCGGCTACAAGTAGAGTCTAAACCTGGTACCGTTGTGTGGTTTCTGTGGGGAGATATGTAAATCTCCCTTCCCTGGCTTCCCACCGCCAGACTATGACCACAGACCTGTTCATCGTGGCCACAGGGACACAAATATGTATCCGGTTTGCGCCTGTGATGGCTGGACGATTCATAATTCCTTGTAAATCGCCGGTTCCATGCTGTCTGCTAGATTTGATTGAACTGGGGAATGGCTTAGACCTCCTGCAGAGAGGTCTTTCCTGTTCCATTAGCTGGGGTTCCTGGCTGAATGGAAGTGTGAAAAGTTGTAAACACTGGTGGACTGCTAGAGGTCCTCGGCCATCTGCTGGCTTTAAAGCAGGGCCCCCCTGTGGAGCTCACTACCTCTGGTACCTTTCAGCTGATGGCTGGTGTGGGGACATGGCTGACAGTAAATATTAATCCATATTCCTCACACCTTGTAATGTCTTAAAAAATTAAATTATATTTACATAATGATGCCAACATAAAGTAGACATATGGGGAATGTAAAGTATGAACTATTTTGTGAGGTATCACTATCTGCCTTAGGCCTCATGCACACGAACGTTGAGTGCCCATGGCCGTATTGCACTTGAATGGGTCCGCAATCACGGAGATGCGGAACGAAAGCACGGATCGGAACCCACGGAATCACTACAGAGTTTTCCGTGGTGTTTCTGTCCGTGCCTCCGCATCGCCAAAAAATAGAACTTGTTCTATTTTTTTGCTGTGCGGACGGATCACAGACCCATTCAAGTTGAATGGATCTCGATCAGTCCCGGCCGCCGCACAGGTTGTTGCTCTTGAATTGGGGACTGAAAATTGCAGTCCCCAATGCACGGAACGGATGCACAACATTCGTGTGCAAGAGGCCTTAAAAACATTGCACATTTTTCAAAATTTTCTGTCAATTTTGTTTTTTTATTTATTAATAAAGATGATTTATATCGACTCAAATTTACCACTACCATGAAGTACAATGTGTCACAAGAAAACAATATCAGTATGGCTTGGATAAGTAGAAGTGTTCCATGTCAGATTTCCTAAATTTGGCCTGGTCCTTAAAGGGGTTGTCTCACTTCAGCAAGTGGTATTTATTATGCAGAGAAAGTTAATACAAGACACTTACTAATATAATATTATGCATATTGCTTTCTTTGTTGACTGGATTCATTTTTTCATCACATTATACACTGCTTGTTTCCACGGTTACGACCACCCTGGAATCCAGCAGCGGTGGTCATGCTTACACAATACAGGAAAAATTGCCGGCCTCTCTGGTGGCCAGGACAGCGGGAGCAGACATAGGCAGGTGTTTTTCCTGTTGTGTGCAAGCACGGCCATCGCTGCTGGATTGCAGGGTGGTCATAACCATGGAAACAAGCAGCGTATAATATAATTGAAAAATAAATCCAGTCAGCAAAGGAATCGATATGGATAATAACAATACATTAGTAAGTTGCTTGTATTAACTTCCTCTACATAATAAATGCTATTTGCTGAAGTGAGACAACCCCTTTAAGGTGAAAAATGGCTGGGTACTGAAGGGGTTAAGAAACCTAACCATAGGGGGTTCGGAGGAGCATTTGCACTCACACACTAGTGTTGAAGGGAATCCAAAGGCTCCTCTGCTACAGAAGAAGACAGTATAATAAACATCATGGGTGGGCACCATATTACAGATTTCTAGGAGCTCCAAGTTTACCTCTATGGTATTTTACATAATAAAAGTTTTTGTGTTTACGTATTATTATTTTTTTAATACTTTGTTTCTGACTTCCTTATGTAACCTGGGCTTGGAAAATAAAACCTACAATGTGACTGGTTACTACGTGTCAATTTTTTTGATAGTCTAACAAGCTCGTTAGCGTTCACATAGCAATGCCAAGTGGAATGCTTTCACCTGCATAAACTGGGCACTGGACACAGTTTCTCAACGCTGACGACACACAGTGATACACAGCTGCCAATAGTTCAAATTGCTCCTTTTGTGTCTTTGGCATTTATAAAAGGCGTCGGTCACCAAACAGCATTTCAAAGTACATTTCTTATCACGTATCTATGACTACAAAGTCACAGTGGAAAATTATCCAAATTGTTTCAGCTTCACGCAATAAGAACAAAAAAAATTTACCCAATAACCTGGACACAAAAAAGCCTTGTTCTACCAGAAACTATTAACAAAAATAACACTTTTGTTTAGGTGCAAACTGTAGTCTCTGGACCTTGTGACCATTTGAATGCAGGAAAGAAAACATCTTGGTAGCCATTTCTGTTTTTTAATAGCTTAGGGTCAAGGTACATTGGAAAAATGTAGAAATTGTTCATTTGAGAACAGAATGAGATTTTTCAAAAATATAAAATTACATTTAAAAGTAAAAATTCCTGGATGTAGCAGTTTGTTCCACTATAAAAATACTTCTCTCTTTATCCTAGAGACTGACGACTGTCTTGTTTACTCAAAATTTTAACATTTATCAATTGCAAATTTTTTGTTAGAAAGTTCCTCGACAATAAGACAATTACAGATTTGTTTGTATGTTTAAAAACAGCAGTGATAAGGCATGT
Source organism: Bufo bufo (assembly GCF_905171765.1). Lineage (NCBI taxonomy): Eukaryota > Metazoa > Chordata > Amphibia > Anura > Bufonidae > Bufo > Bufo bufo. The sequence goes on along the minus strand of NC_053389.1, from coordinate 269,172,674 downwards.
GACCGCAATAGTCAATCATTACACAGTAATTGAAGCGATCAGGTACAATATCTAGGCACGACAGTGTCTGTGACATGGACCGCGACTTACTGGGATACAGGGATTGACTGCAGCGGTGACGTGCCCCGTATCCCGGCACATCATCAACTACAGTAATTGCCTGCTGCAAATCACTATTGGTAAGCATATAGAGGCAGGAGAACCAATATTTAATTATCTCGGACAAACCTTTAAGAGCAACTTAGCTGCAACCTTGGCTGCAACTGTTCATTTCCCCTGCAGCACCACCATGAGGGAAATAAAGCATTACAGAGTTCCCATTTAAATCAATATCAGTTGGTTGTCCATGCATCGCTAGGACAGCCAGATCCTCCAAAGCAAAAGACATTCTTTATGGTTGACCGACTCCCACAGAAGATAATGCTAACTGCTTCTGCATTCTTCTCCAGCTAATTTATGGTGGTTACTAATGCAGAACTCATAAAGCCCTAGCAGTTATAAACATAAAGCCCTTCTCATTTTCCAACCACATCTCAAAAGGCTCATCTCAGTAGATTAGTAAATTTACTCTATAAACTAATCCATGCTACTCAGCTTTAATATATCAGCATAAACTATGGAACACAATAATAAGATCTACTGAGGTTCAACTTCTGGCAGAAATTGACATATATTTCTATGGGTTGCCAACCTCTGTGGATTGGTATCTTCTATAGCATCTTACACCTATGGCTGCTCCTCAATTAAAATGACTGACTTCTTAAATGAAATGTGTCACCAGGTAAATCCAGATAGCTATGACAATCACCTATTGTGAATGGTGGATCCTGTCTTATCTATACATAGAGGTGTTATCATTACAGGCAGGATTATCATAATGGATAAGCTGGTAACTGCAGTAAAGTGATCTGTACAGACCAAGAAGTGGCGCCTATTATCAGGATTAGTGGCCAACGTGAAAACTGCAGTATTTATGTTTTTTTGTTTAAATATACTGACATGTAAAATAAAAAATAACCACCAAAATTATTTTAAAATGTTAAACATACAAGCACGATTTGAACAATAGGTCATTTTGTGATGACACATGCCTTTTAAAGGGGTTGCCCAGGAATAATTACTTCTTATCTAATGCCGTCAGCCTGCCTCCTGAAACAAAAGAAAAATTCATACCTGCTGCCTGCTACTGTGGTCCTCCATGCTGCCTCCGGTGTGTCCATGTTCCGGTCTTTGGAGTGTTTACTTCTGGAGCTGCATGAGCATGGTCACATGCTCCACTGCAAGCAAAGACTGGCTTCAGTGGTGATGTGCCATTTGTGGCCATGTCACGGCTGAAGCCAGTCATTGGCTGCAGCAGAGCATGTGACCATATCCTTGCAGCTCCAGAAGTAAACACTCCGAGGACCAGAACATGGACACACCGGAGGCAGCATGGAGGACCACAGTAGCAGGCAGCAGGTATGATTTTTTTATATGTTAGGTACTGCGCGACCTATACCCCCTATTGCTTTCTAAATCAGAATGGCACCATGAAGGTACGCAGTGGTTATAACAGAGACTTACAGTTTGATTGGGATGTCTTTATCCTAGGTGTTCCTCTGTAGGCGCTGTTCTTCTGCGTCTTTCTGGTTTTCTTCTTTTTTCTTTTCTTTTTGGTGCCGTTCGGGATGAGGAAAGGTGTAGGGGGCTAAGCCCTAATGGTAATGACTGTTTTTTTATAAAAATATATATGGAGCTTGCCCCGGCCGGTGGGCTGTGCCACCGGCCGGGGCAAGCTCTATATATATTTTTATAAAAAACAGTCATTACCATTAGGGCTTAGCCCCCTACACCTTTCCTCATCCCGAACGGCACCAAAAAGAAAAGAAAAAAGAAGAAAACCAGAAAGACGCAGAAGAACAGCGCCTACAGAGGAACACCTAGGATAAAGACATCCCAATCAAACTGTAAGTCTCTGTTATAACCACTGCGTACCTTCATGGTGCCATTCTGATTTAGACAGCAATAGGGGGTATAGGTCGCGCAGTACCTAACATATATATTGCACACATCATTTATTTGATTTCCAACGGTGGTGATACCGTTGCGGTACCGCTGCGTCAGTTCAACTCAGTGCAAGCGCCGGTGTATCACTAGAGGTATGATTTTTTGTTTTGTTTCAGGAGGCAGGCTGCCGGCATTAGATAAGAAGTAATTATTCCTGGGCAATCCCTTTAAAGGGCATGTGTCGTCACAAAATGACCTATTGTTCAAATCATGCTTGTATGTTTAACATTTTAAAATAATTTTGGATGTAAACACTTCGGGGACTGGAAAATGGACACAACATGGAGGACTGGAGTGGCAGGGAGCAGGTATGAATTTTCTGTTTCAAGAGGCAGGCTACAGATATTAGATAAAAAGTTATTTTTTCAGTATACTCCTTTAATGCTACAATATTTTGTTCACTTTTTTATTTTTTTACTCATGGCTATTTACTTTTACACCAGCCACTGAGGCGATGACTCAATTACAAAAATTTTGGAAACTTTTACTGGAATTTCTGTAACTATACTTCAGACTTTAACTTTATCATCTAGAACTCGAGTGATAGGGTTTTTCACAATTTCCTGGCATGAAAAACAGGATACATTGTTTAATAAGCTGGTTGCCTTTTCCTGTTTCGATGTTTCAGCTACTCCACTAATTTAGACACCTTTGTGGCTCCAAATTGGCAGCAGGCTAGTTCAGACAGGGCTGGACTGTTATTCATCACAAGACCTGGCTTAATATTTCCTGTCCAACATCTATGGAAATAAATGGCAGATCGAAATGTACTGCCCAAAATAAAAGGTATATAATACAATCCTACTTGTGTTTTATTTCACTGGGAGCTATAATGGAGATTCCTGGCTTTTACTGACACGTCAAACAGACAATTAGTCTCAGTACAATTTCTGGTAAATTGAATGAGCATTTCGGCAAACCACTTTTAAAGGTGATGTGGATTTATATTATCCTAATGCTACACTAATGTATGTTAAAAATAATTACTTTGGTTTACGATAGGATGTGAGAAACCCCTGGAGCCAGGTAGCCAATGTGCCTAGAAAATCACTGCTGGCACCTATTTGGGTTATTTCCTATAAATGTGTATGCAAGTTTTTATTTATTGGCAGCAAAATATTTTAACTGGATTCTAGAATGGCATCTAGAATTCTATAGTATATTGTCCACCCCATGGATCATATCTATTCTAGGAGGTCCTCATAGATTGCTGCCAGGGATTACTTACTGCTGATATATATATATATATATATTCAAAGAATGAAGAGGCAGCACTTCCAGTTGTTTGGTGATAGGGTGACGACCCCAAACTTTATTCCAGCTACGTTTCTGCCTTCTCAATGAGGCCTTTGTCAAGCCTCATTGACAAAGGCCTCATTGAGAAGGCAGAAACGTAGCTGGAATAAAGTTTGGGGTCGTCACCCTATCACCAAACAACTGGAAGTGCTGCCTCTTCATTCTTTGAATATATATCCTGGAGGATAAGCCAGCCTCTGTGAGGATTCCTTGCACCCAGAGCACTACATCCGACTGTGCTGCTGCAATATTTGTGGTATTATATATATATATATATATATATATATATATATATATATATGCAAAAAAGAATCCAAGGCAGCACACAGATATCCGTGAAAAAAGGGTATTTTATTCACCCATGTGTAGACAGCAACATTTCAGCTCACTCTATAGAGCCTTTGTCAAGCCATAATACAAGGTGCAAACTCAGGTGCTTATAAAGCATACATAATTAACAGAGTGATTACATGAATATATCTCAATTAATACAAAAAACATTAATAAAACCGATGAATCTGAAATATACATGATTGTGTTATAAGAAGCCGAATCAAATATCAAAAAAGTGCTGTGTGCCACAAATATAAACCATCAATACATACAGTTATAGTGTATAACAACATAAATTGATACTCTCTTGCAGGTGTACATAATTGTGTTGATTAAAAACATAATTCATTCAATATGGATTTCTCACATGTCGCTGGAGACTGCAGGACTCAGTCGGCGTCCGGAACTCAGCATTGCGCAGGCGCGGGGAATGTTACATCCCGCGAGACTACCCATAGTATACATCAACCAGCGGCCCACTGCACTGCACACCGACTGGGCATGCTCATACCCAAAACAAGGCGTGCACAGTCAGGCAGACGTGGAGATCATGTGACTGGTCACCTGACACCCATACATAGCAACAGACCGCTTACATAGATCATTTCCTGGTTACTTCTCCATACGGAGCGGGGTCCAGCGGTGTCAAACGGGCTAATGGCAAACGCCACTGTCACCCTAGAGCACCTAATCCCCATATTTAATGATTACAATTAACTATCCACAGGTCCGCACAACATAAATTTTCATACCTGCTCTCCATTTGTATGAAACCTCCAGCCGGGGGTTACCCGGATGGTGGCGACACACAAACAGAGATTGTTTTCTCGTGACATATTGTACTTCATGATAGTCAAAAATTTGAGTCAATATATTTCACCTTTATTTATGAAAAAATCCCAAATTTACTAAAAATTTTGAAAAATTCACAATTTTCTAAATTTACATTTCTCTGCTTCTAAAACAGAAAGGCATACCTAATAAAATATTTATTACTTAACATTTCCCATATGTCTACTTTATGTTGGCATCATTTTGGAAATGTCTTTTTTTTTTTAGGGCGTTGGAAGGCTTAGAAGTTTAGAACCAGTTCTTAAATTATTTTTTTTTTTTTTCCAAAACCCACTTTTTAAGGACCAGTTCAGGTCTAAAGTCACTTTGTGGGGCTTACAAAGTAGAAACCCCCCATAAATGACCCCATTGTAGAAACGACACCCCTCAAGATACTCAAAACTGATTTTACAAACTTTGTTAACCCTTTAGGTAAATGGAGATGACATTTCTAAATTTCACTTTTTTGGCAGATTTTCCATTTTATAAAAAAAAATTCTTTAACACATTGAGGGTTAACAGCCAAACAAAACTCAATATTTATTACCCTGATTCTGCGGTTTACATAAACACCCCACATGTGGTCGTAAACTAATGTAAGTGCGCACGGCAGGGCGCAGAAGGAAAGGAACGCCGTATTGTTTTTGGAAGGCAGATTTTGCTAGACTGGTTTTAGATGCCATGTCCCATTTAACCGCCTCCAAACCGCCTAACGCAGGATTGCGTTCCGGAGGCGGCAGTGCTGCACAGAGTCATGCATATACGCGTTATCTCGCGAGACAGGAGATTTCGCTCAAAGCCGGCCCGCGCATGCGCATCGCGGGCCGGCAAAAGTTAGAGGACAAGTTCGTCACCAGCCTGCCAGCCACGATCATTGGCTGGCAGGTTGGCGATTTTCAAAAAAACAAATCACAAGCCAGATAACACATCATATTAGTAAATATGATGTGTTAAATGGCTTGTCTGCTGGTCCTTTTCGTCGGTTGGTTCCAGCAGAGGAGCAGAGGTCACTGTGAGTACCCACCAACACTACACCTTAGCCCCAGATCACCCCCATCACCCGAATTAACCCCTTGATCACCCCTTGATCGCCCCTGTCAATCACCGAGTGAAAGGAAAAAAGTGATCAGTGTAAACTGTCACTTTTTTTCCCCACTGGTATTGACTGTTAGGTTTTAGGATAGTTTAGGGCCCTTGGTTAGGTATTTTGGCGATTGTTTAGCGCCCAGCCCACCGCACCGCAGTCACTTATTCGCTGTTTAGCGTATCGCTAATCAGCATTTGTACTTTTATAGTATCTGTAAGTGATCAAAACTGATCACAGTCAGATCTATAATTGTATTAGTGTCACCTTAGCTCGCCCTCCACCCAAAACGCAGTGTTTGCCCGATCAGGCCTGATCGGTCGCCCACACGTGCGTTCACCCACGCCTGCCCCGCCGCAGTGACAAAAAATATTATTTTTTTTGATCACTGCACAATCACTTTCCAAGTGCTGCGGCGATAAAAAAATCTGTTTTGATATTTTTTATCAACCGCAGCGGCCTCCGGTACTTCGCTAGCCTCCCCTTTGTAAGACAGGCTTGCTTTTTTTCTTTGGTAGTCTCAGGGAATACCCCTAAATTTAGTAGTCCAAATGTCAAACAGGGGGTATTCTTCTAAAGAGGCCTACAGGATTCTGACCCAGTCGGATGAGGAATGGGAACCCTCATCTGACGAATCTAGCGGGTCAGAATATGAACCTGTAGAAAGCAGTGGCACTCTGACCCAAAGTTCGGACGAGGAGGTGGAGGTCCCTGATAGCACCAGGCGTACCCGGCCCCGTGTCGCTAGACCACAGGTTGCGCAGGATCCGCTTCAAGAGCAGCAGAGTGGGGCTGGCGCTGTCGGATCACGTGGTGAGGCATACACCAGCAGCGCAGCCCTCCCTGGACCTAGTACCAGCACTGCTGTACAACATGGTGAAGTGGCGAGCACCAGAAGGGCAGTTGAAGCTGGTACGGTGGCACGTGCAGTAGTTACCCCGTCGCAGCCACCACACAGACAGGCCCGTAGAGCCCCTAGAGTCCCTGAGGTGCTGGCAAATCCTGATTGGCAGTCACCAACTGCAGCCGCACCATTAGTTCCCCCTTTCACCGCCCAGTCTGGAGTTCGGGTTGAGACGGCTCAGATCGGTTCGGCCCTGGGATTTTTTGAGCTGTTCTTGACTGCAGAGCTCTTGGACTTAGTCGTGGCAGAGACAAACCGGTATGCCACACAATTTATATCCGCCAACCCGGGAAGCTATTATGCCCAGCCTTTCCGGTGGAAACCAGTCAAAGTTTCCGAAATTAAAATTTTTCTGGGCCTTCTCCTCAACATGGGTCTAACCAAAAAGCATGAATTGCGGTCATATTGGTCCACGAACCCGATTCATCACATGCCCATGTTCTCTGCTGCTATGTCCAGGGCACGATTTGAGGCCATCCTGCGTTTCCTGCATTTTAGCGACAACACCACCTCCCGTCCCAGAGGCCACCCAGCTTTTGACCGGCTCCACAAAATTCGGCCCCTCATAGACCACTTCACCCAGAAATTTGCAGATTTGTATACCCCAGAGCAAAACATCTGTGTAGACGAGTCCCTAATACATTTTACCGGGCGCCTTGGCTTCAAACAATACATCCCAAGCAAGAGTTCCCGGTATGGGGTCAAATTGTATAAGCTCTGTGAAAGGGCCACAGGCTATACCCACAAATTTCGGATCTATGAGGGAAAAGATCAGACCCTGGAGCCGGTCGGTTGCCCTGACTACCTGGGGAGCAGTGGGAAGACAGTCTGGGACTTGGTGTCACCCTTATTTGGCAAGGGGTACCATCTTTATGTGGACAATTTCTACACAAGTGTGGCCCTCTTCAGGCATTTGTTCCTAGAACAGATTGGCTGCTGTGGCACCGCGCGAACTAGTCGCGTGGGCGTCCCCCAACGGCTCGTTACCACCCGTCTTGCAAGGGGGGAGAGGGCTGCCTTGTGTAACGAAGAACTGCTCGCGGTGAAATGGAGAGACAAGCGTGACGTTTACATGCTCTCCTCCATTCACGCAGACACGACAATCCAAATTGAGCGAGCAACCCGTGTCATTGAAAAGCCCCTCTGTGTCCACGACTATAATTTGCTCATGGGAGGGGTGGACTTCAATGACCAGATGTTGTCTCCGTATTTAGTTTCCCGACGCACCAGACGCTGGTATAAGAAGGTGTCTGTATATTTAATTCAATTGGCTCTGTACAATAGTTTTGTTCTCTACAGTAAGGATGGGAGAACACGATCCTTCCTCAAATTTCAGGAAGAGATCATCGAGAACCTCCTGTATCCATAAGGTTCCGTGGCCCCATCCACCAGTGTAGTTAGCCGTCTACACAAGCGACATTTCCCCAGTGTCGTTCCTGGTACCTCAACCCAACAGTCACCCCCGAAAAAGATGTTGTGTCTGTAGCAGGAGTGGAATAAGGCGTGACACCCGCTATTTCTGTCCTGACCACCCTGCCCTATGCTTTGGAGAGTGTTTCCGGAAGTACCACACACAGGTACACTTAGCATAGGGATTGCATCTCACAGGACAGGCACACAGGGCTATTAGGGCCCTTTTACTCACAGCTGCTGCAAACCTCTCCTTTCACCTGGGATAAAGTGCATAATGTACTTCGCCACATCTTTGGGCGATTTGCGCTTTGCACATTGTCCCATGGGGAAGGAGAGGTTTGTCCTATAAAAGGTAAAAAAAAAAAAAAAAAAGTAAGCAAAAAAGTTAACTTCAGTTCAAAAAGTAAAAAAAAAGTTTATATGTTCTGTTCAAAAGTTATTATAAAGTTAATAAAATTTATTGTGTTGCGGCCTGGTTTTTTCTTTTTTGTTTTGTTTTTTTTACCTTCCAGGTGGACCAACCGATCGACTAGCTGCAGCACTGATATGCATTCTGACAGAAGCATTGCGCTGCTGTCAGATTACACACAAGTCGGTGTATGCGGCGCTGCAAGACGAGATTTCTCCTCTGCAGTAAAAGATACGTTTGCCGAGGCATATGAGCTGAGGAGGTGGCGGTGTTCATATGCTTTGGCAAACACTTTGTATATATAAAAAAAATAAAAATCCCGGCAATGATTTATTCATCCACATCGATTGATGTGAATGGATAAATCTGGTTTGCCAGGGCATACGAGCTAAGTGGGTATGGATGTTGGGCGGAGCTCCTATGTCCTGGCAGACGCCTTTCCCCTCCTTTTTCTTGCAGAGATTTTTTCATCCACATTGATCGATGCGAATGAAGAAATCTGTGCCGTTCATTTTTTTCTTTCAGCCAGAGGCTGAACGGAAAAAAAAAATCTCATTACCCGTATGCTCAATATAAGGAGAATAGCAGAAACTCCTAATGCTGGCCATACATGTAATGATTGCGGAGACCCTCAAATGCCAGGGCAGTACAAACACCCCACAAATAACACCATTTTGGAAAGAAGACACCCCAAAGTATTCGCTGAGGGGTATATTGAGTCCATGAAAGATTGAAATTTTCGTCTCAAGTTAGCGGAAAGGGAGACTTTGTGAGAAAAAAAAAACAAAAATCAATTTCCGCTAACTTGTGCCAAAAAATTTTTTTTTCTATGAACTCGCCATGCCCCTGGCTTTTTAGGGGCCCTAAAGCGTGAGAAGAAGTCTGGGATCCAAATGTCTAAAAATGCCCTTCTAAAAGGAATTTGGGCACCTTTGCGCATCTAGGCTGCAAAAAAGTGTCACACATGTGGTATCGCCGTACTCAGGAGAAGTTGGGGAATGTGTTTTGGGGTGTCATTTTACATATACCCATGCTGGGTGAGAGAAATATCTTGGTCAAATGCCAACTTTGTATAAAAAAAATGGGAAAAGTTGTCTTTTGCCGAGATATTTCTCTCACCCAGCATGGGTATATGTAAAATGACACCCCAAAACACATTGCCCAACTTCTCCTGAGTACGGAGATACCACATGTGTGACACTTTTTTGCAGCCTAGGTGGGCAAAGGGGGCCACATTCCAAAGTGCACCTTTCGGATTTCACCGGCCATTTTTTACAGATTTTGATTTCAAACTACTTACCACACATTTGGGCCCCTAGAATGCCAGGGCAGTATAACTACCCCACAAGTGACCCCATTTTGGAAAGAAGACACCCCAAGGTATTCCGTGAGGGGCATGGCGAGTTCCTAGAATTTTTTATTTTGTCACAAGTTAGTGGAAAATTATGATTTTCTTTTAATTTTATTTTTTCTTACAAAGTCTCATATTCCACTAACTTGTGACAAAAAATAAAAACTTCTATGAACTCACTATGCCCAACAGCGAATACCTTTGGGTGTCTTCTTTCCAAAATGGGGTCACTTGTGGGGTAGTTATACTGCCCTGGCATTCTAGGGGCCCAAATGTGTGGTAAGTAGTTTGAAATCAAAATGTGTAAAAAATGGCTGGTGAAATCCGAAAAGGTGCTCTTTGGAATGTGGGCCGCTTTGCCCAGCTAGGCTGCAAAAAAGTGTCACACATGTGGTATCTCCGTACTCAGGAGAAGTTGGGCAATGTGTTTTGGGGTGTCATTTTACATATACCCATGCTGGGTGAGAGAAATATCTTGGCAAAAGACAACTTTTCCCATTTTTTTTTATACAAAGTTGGCATTTGACCAAGATATTTATCTCACCCAGCATGGGTATATGTAAAATGACACCCCAAAACACATTGCCCAACTTCTCCTGAGTACGGAGATACCAGATGTGTGACACTTTTTTGCAGCCTAGGTGGGCAAAGGGGCCCACATTCCAAAGAGCACCTTTCGGATTTCACCGGCCATTTTTTACACATTTTGATTTCAAACTACTTACCACACATTTGGGCCCCTAGAATGCCAGGGCATGTAGCTGCTTACCCCATATGGATAGTGATGAAAAACGGACAGCACTCCAGGTAAAAAGCAATGGTGTTTATTCACCCATGTGGATGGCAACGTTTCATCTCATACAAGAGCCTTTTTCAAGCAATGAACACAGTGTATGATGGGGTATATATAGTCCAACCCCTATTACATCACAATACAATCAATCAACAACAATGTACAAAAATAAAGTGCAAATAGTGCATAGACTAATGTCAAAGTGCATAGACACATGTGCATTACTCATCAGCAGAAAACCGCACCAATATTATATCAAAAATATAGTATGAGGTATATATATTATACCATAACAGTGCAATGATTAATAAGTGAATACAGGTGCACGAAATGTAGGTGGGGAGAGAAAAGATGATGCTGCAAAGGGGAGGGGAAAGCGGTGACATACCCAGCGTTGTTCCCTGTGCCACACATGTCGCATACCGCCGAATCCGGCGTTCCGATGGAAGCACTGCGCAGGCAGTGTCGTTGCGGGAGCATGCGCACAACTGCTAGACCGCTCAGTCGGCCATTTTACAAGAGGTAAAGGCCTCCCAACATTGTGTGTGCGCATGTCCATGTAGAAAATAGACAGGACAGCGCAGCACGGAACTCATACCGTGTTCTATGGTGTGTACCCAAAGGGGAAAGGAGAGGCTGCAACTCAACAAAGACACAGACCTACATCCCATGTGGGCATAACATAGTGGCGACCACGACGGGCTGCGCCGCGGTCATCATATGTGAAGCCCACCGAATCCCTCCAGGCGCCACCACCAATTTATGACACACAATGTGGAGTATCTAAGGCTAATATGCAGAACAATTGTATTATTGGCACAGTTTGAAGATAGAGAAAAAATAAAAAAACAATCATATAGACTAAATAGAGACATGTAGGCACAATGTAGACACACAGGGTACGTCCCACTTTTCGATCCCGTAGCATCATTCTTATCTATGAAGATAAAATGAAAAGAAAAAATGAGAAAAAAGGCTAAATGGTTTTCATAGTACACTATGTATCACCAAAGGAAAGTTGCATATCACATACAGAACAATGTAGGGCAAACTGCCTATCTAAAAATATAACCCCGGATTGTAGTCCACATTGAGCCCATTGGGTTTCACACTGTTCAGAGTGTAGATCCAAAAGAGCTCCCTCTTTTTGAGGATCAAAGCCCTGTTGCTCCCACGTCTAGGCATGGGTACATGGTCAATGGCCCAACATTTGAGATCTTTTTCGGAGTGTTTAAACTCTGTAAAATGTTTGGCAACAGGGAGATCCTTTCTTTTTTTTACGTATGGATAATCTGTGGTTATTTAACCGCGTCTTAAGATCAGTCGATGTTTCACCCACATATAATAACTTACACGGACAGATCAAAACATAAATCACGTAATTGGAGTTACATGTAAGGTGGAAACGGATCGAATGCGAAACTCCAGTGGTGGGATGGACAAAAACTCTGCCTTTGCCCATATATTTGCAATCAGTACAGCAAAGGCAGGGAAAACTACCCTTACCATGTGTGGTCAAAGAAGTTTGTGTTAACTTAGACCTGGGGCCAATGTCTGCTCTGACAAGTTGATCACGCAAGTTTCTGGACCTGCAGTATGAAAAGAGGGGAGGGGATCTGAATTCTTGGATCTCGCTATGGCAACCTCCCAAAATCCCCCAATGTCGCTTGATAATGCGATTGATCTCCTCGCTTTGTTCCGTGTATTTGGAGATAAAGGGGATCCGGGTCTGTGACCTACTGGACGTCCTCCTCTCCAAAATACTACTTCTATCCAAACTATGGACCTTGTTTATATGGGAATCGAGTAATTGGGCAGGATACCCCCTTTTTTGGAATTTACTAGCCATATTGTTCAAAGATAGATCAACTTTCTCAGGTTCAAAAACAATGCGTTTGACCCTAAGGAATTGTGAAAAGGGTAAATACTTAAGCATATTACGTGGGTGGCCACTGTTGAAACATAAGAGGGTATTTTTATCCGTGGGCTTAGTGTACAGTTGTGTGTGTAACTTGCCCTTGTTAAATGTGACTGTAGTGTCCTGAAACTGTAATTCAGTCTCAGAGTGGACCAGGGTAAATTGAAGATCTTTATTGACACTATTTAGAAACATATGGAACTCAGTCAGCTGGGCAACACTACCAGTCCATATGAGGAAGATGTCGTCGATGTATCTCCACCACCGCAGCAAATGGCTGCGGTGGTGTGACACATGGACGACATCCTCCTCAAAGCACCTCATGAAGATGTTAGTGTAGGTAGGTGCTACATTAGACCCCATCGCCACGCCTCGTTTTTGCTGGAAAAAAGTATCCTGGAACAGGAAATAATTACATCTTAAAATTATCTGCAATAGATCAATAATAAATTTCCTAGCAGCTGTAGTATAGGATGAAAAACCAAGCATACGTTCAATTGCACCAATACGTAAATCATGGTCAATCGAAGTGTATAAGGAAGTGACATCAAACGATGCCAAATGGACGTCATGGACACCAGCAAATTCAATCATATTCAACTTGCATAGGAAGTCAGTCGTATTTTGTATATACGACTTAGCCCCTACTGCAAAATCGTGCAAAACCTTATCAAGAAAAATTGCGATGCAACTAAAAATAGAATCTGAGCCGGAAACAATTGGGCGTCCGGGAGGGTCACTGAGAGACTTGTGCACTTTAGGAAGTATATATAGAACCGGCGTAACCGGATGGTCTACAGTAAGGAATGTGCACAAGTCCTCGTCAATAGTGCCTGCCATAATGGCATCAGCCAAACATTTCCTGATAAGTTTTGCTATCTCAAATTTAGGGTCAGCCTGAAGAACAGAATAAACATCAGTATCATCCAGCTGACGTTGGATCTCAGCCACATATTTACTGGTGTCCATGATGACCACTGCGCCACCCTTATCCGCAGGTTTAACTGTCAACGAAGGGTCTTTCCTTAATTGGTCTAGTGCCTCAATTTCCAAACTGGAGAGGTTTGGATGTTTGAGAACACAGTTGTTGCATCTCAACTTGTATGCAGATATATCAGACTTAACAGCAGTAATAAATGCATCAACAGAGGCCTCATTAACATATGGGGTAAAATGGCTCTTAAAGGACAGATCGAGGCGTCTCAGGGAGAACTCGCTAGCCTGAGGCGCCGCGATCTGTGTCCTAGTGTTGAACCACACTTTCAGCTTGATTCTGCGAAAGAATGCATATAGGTCAGCGTCCAGATCAAACCAGTTGGAAGAAGACATGGGACAAAAAGAAAGTCCTCTATTTAGATAATGGCTCTTCAAGGACATTTTTACCCCCAACTGGTCTGGACCTGTGTTAGTCGGACAAGATGAATCCAGGACCTCTTCCAACTGGTCAACTTGACTCTGCTGCAGGAGAGTGATGCCACCCATATCATCTCCTGGGTAACCACACTGCTGCTGGGGAGAGAGGTCGGCTACCTCTTCTCCCTGGAACGCCCTCTGCCGCTGGGGAGATCGACCGATTGTATCCTCTCCCTGGAACGCTGCTGGGTGCTGGGTAGGGGAAGCGACCATCTCCACTCCCAGTGATGCTTGCTGCTGAGATGAGGGACCGACAGTCTCCTCTCTCTGTGACATGGGCTGCCGCTGGGGAGAAAGACCAGTTGTCTCTTTTCCCTTTATAATACACTGCCGCCGGGGATCTGGGCCGGCTGCCCAGCATCCCTGCAGGGCCAGTAGAGAGACCTCGGTCCCATCTCCACCTGCCGACTGTGGGTCCTCCCATAGTGCCCGATATGCATCATTCAGCAAGGTCCCCTGCCATACCAGGGTCTCGCACTCCGACACCCACCCCTTCAGGGGCTGCTCTCCCAGTAGAGGCATTCGCAGTTCCCATCGCATCTGCAACCTCTGCTCCTCACTGGGGAGACTCTCGTCCCGCTGACGCTGCACGTCCCCCAGGGCCTCTGCCATATGCCTTTCCGGACTGCATCCCTGTAATCCAGGTGATCCTCCTCTTCCTCATGGAACGCTGTCCAAGATTCTATGCTGCTGTCACCAGGGGTGCTGTACGAGTACTAGCGTTGCCCTAGTTATAAATCCATATACGGTGTCTCCGAGCTGCTTCTCCGAGCACTAAGACGCCATCCCACTGCTGCAACCACTGTAATGGATCTCCTGGCACCCCGACTGGGTACCTCAGTTTATGGATGCTCCTAGTGCTTCCCGAGGACTGCAAGCACTCCACTTGACACCATAAGCCCTGCCGACCCCAAAAACCGCCGCAGCTTAGTTGGGATCTCGCTGTCTTCTACCCACCCTGGACCTACGACAAGGCTTCCAGGTTCCAGTGGGTGAACCTCTCTTCCTTCAGAGAGCGATGCAGGAACAGAAATAGCTCTTACAAGAGCTAGGGATTATACTCTGGAGAGTATAATGATTATAGCAATCCCCAGAGTGTAGTTCTCCAATCCCCCAAACATGAGCCCAGACTTCATGAAGGGTAGAACAGGACACTTTAATGGGGCAACATGTCAGCCTTTTATGCAGGTCTTCCAGCAAGGGACACTCCAATGGGGAAACTTGTGGAAGACTGAGACAGTTTCTTACATAAACCAATTACATGCAGTTACAGGCAGAAAACACACACATGTGATACAATTAATCAACACAATGGGATAACATAATCACTCACAGGCAGGAAATACCCACCGGTGATACAATTAATCAACACAATGGCATAACGTAATCACTAACAGGCAGAAACTACCCATTTTTCCCTTTGTAGAATAATGAGCGGGGGGGAAGGGGGGGGGTAAGGGGTCTCCATAGTTCTGGGTCCATTGTCCATAGGAAGAAAGCTAGCCTTTGGCATGTCCAGAACATCATGGAACTAGTCCTACTGCCTGTTTTGACTCGGCCCATACTAAACAACATGCTCTTCAGGATATGGAGCAGCTTCCCTGGACAGCTCGATTGGCGGATCTCTGCACCATCGAGAATGTCTAGGACTGGATAGGGCAATGGAACTTCCATGCACAGCAACCAACAACTACCTTGACTGAACTACAAGTCCAAGTTGAAAGAACTTAGAATGACATACTGCAGGAGGATATCCAGCATCTGTATGACCGTTACCAAATTACCAGAGTGGCAGCCTTTATCGCAGAAAGGGGAGATGCTGCCCAGTATCAATGTGACCCTTCCTCAACATATACCCTGCTGTAGAACACAAAATAATGGGTGTACTATCTTGGTTGAGTGATCATTGACCAATACAGTTTGTCAATCTCAGCTCAATTGCATACATTTTTCTGAGATACAGTACATGCACACTAGGCCCAATTACACAGGAAGCCAATTAACCTAAGAAAATGGTTGGCACTCCAATGTGTCATGTTCTGGTGCTCAGTGGAAGGGTAATTTCGCAAATATAATGTAGAATATATCACAGCACTCAGTAAAAAGTTGCAGAGGTATACATTTATTATTCCATCTAGTTATATTAGTTAGACAAGGCCAACGTTTTGGTCCTTCCCAGGACCTTGTTCACTGCTATTGAGTTAGAAGAAAAGTATGCATCACTGCATGCCACTATCCAGCAGCAATACACACTTTTTAGTTGAAATCGTTTGTTTTGATCAACGAACATTCTTTGGTTGAAATTCAGCAATGAGCCAGCAGGGGGAAATTCCTGCTGGCCATATATTCCCCCTGAATAGTCAATATATGGCCAGGCCAAGTCCAACAGAGGAGCTGATTTTTCTTAACATGTAAAATATCTAGTTTGAGTACTGTAGGAGTCCTAAATTGAGAATACCTTCTGTGATGTCCATATACACCAACAGGGCATATGGACAGGGGATGTCTTATTGAAATCACCCCTTTATTCAATCCTCACCAACCAATGTAAGCTAACATGTACACTGTCTACATTTCAAAAAAATCCAACCAGCTACTTATTTATCTTGTAACATTATGTAATAAGCATGCAATGTAGCATTACATGGTAGTCATTCACATGACATGGACAGTTCAAGTCTATTTGGTCACAGAGGGGGATCCAAAGCAGTGGACCCCACCCCCTCCATTAATAGAACATATAGACAAGGGATGTCTGGATGGGACAACACCTGTATTTTAAAAAGGAATCTGTCAGTAGTTTTGCAATTATTGCCTCTGAATGGTGCTGGATGTCTATTCTGTGAACTGGATACATGAAAGCTGCTAGGGCCCAGCAGCTATTCATCTCTGTTGGCATATATTGCTGGCATTCATTATATTACGTTTTACCTTATTTTATTGTATTATATAACTGAATATTCTACTACTATTCTTTTAGGTGTCTTGAGGGCTGACTTTATACTAGTTTTTCATAGTTGCTGATAAAGTTGTAAGCCATTTACCGGGGTGGGCTCCCCAGGACAGGGCCGTTTCTTGGACCGGGCGGGCCGGGCGGCCGCCCGGGGCGCTGTCAGAAGGGGAGCGCCGGCAGGGCACAGCAGGAGATGAGTGCTGCGCTTCCATTGTGGAATCGCTCACTCATCTCCAAAGTCATCTCATCTGTATCGTTGTCTTCAGGACGGCGATACAAATGTCTGTAATGCGGCAGGGCAGGGAGAGGTGTGTCCCCTCCCTGTTCCTCTGATAGGCTGCCAGCACTAGGCCGGCAGCCCATCAGAGGCCGGTGCAGGCGGCGCGATGACGTCATCGCACCGCCTGAGCCAGCGAGGGACACAGGCCGGAAGAGGCCTGCATCGCATTCTGGAGGAGGTAAGTATAAGTTTATTTTTTTTTATATGTAATACTGGCACATAAGGGGGGCTGCTGGCAAAGATATAAGGGGGGCTGCTGGCACAGACATAAGGGGGGCTGCTGGCACATAAGGGGGGCTGCTGGCATATAAGGAGGGCTGCTGGAGCCTGGCACAGACATAAGGGGGGCTGCTGGCACAGACATAAGGGGGGCTGCTGGCACAGACATAAGGGGGGCTGCTGGCACAGACATAAGGGGGGCTGCTGGCACAGACATAAGGGGGGCTGCTGGCACATAAGGGGGGTTACTGGCATATAAGAGGGGCTATTGGCACATAAGGGGGGGCTACTTGCACATAAGGGGGGCTACTGGCACAGACATAAGGGGGGCTGCTGGAACAGACATAAGGGGGGCTACTTGCATATAAGGGGGGCTACTGGCACATAAGGGGGGCTACTGGCACATAAGGGGGGCTACTGGCACATAAGGGATAAGGGGGGCTACTGGCACATGATAGGAGGCTACTGGCACATAAGGAGGGCTACTGGCACTTGATAGGGGGGCTACTGGCACATGATAGGGGGGCTACTGGCACATGATAGGGGTGCACTCTGGCTACTGGCACATGATGGTCTGGGGGCTCTTATTACTGGCACATGATTGGGGCACATCTTACTGGCACATGATTAGGGGGCATCTATGGGGGCACATCTTACTGGCACATGATTGGGGGGCATCTATTGGGGCACTTATTACTGGCACATTATTGGGTGGCACTATAGGGGCATCTACAGAGGCTAAAAAGAAGGGGTATTTTATACGGGGGACTCTGTATAGGGGCATTTTATACTGGGACACATTATAGTGGGTACTATGGGGAAGGGGGGAGAGAGGAGTACTATGGGGTCATCTACGGGGGCACTGAGAAGGGGTATTTTATATTGGCACATTTTGGGAACATTAGCTCAACTGGGGGCATTACAAAGGTGTATGTTTTGCACATTATAAGGAGAATTATTACTACTGGGGGGGCATTATGGTGGGCTTTATTACTCCCCCATGGTATGACCCCCTAGTAGCAGCACCAGTCTCTCCCTGCTCTGCTATCCCTCTGCCCCTTCTCCAAATCCTTATTATGAAATCTTTCTCATTAGGATAAAGCACAACATCAGCTCCACTGAGCCCCCGGCCAAAGTGTTAAAGTGGCGTCCGAGATCCCCAAGGGCCAAGCCAAGTAACTGTAAGTTTTCATGTGGAAAATGTTTATGTTATACACATATAGCCTACACTGTGCCACACAATATACAGTATACCGCTACACTGTGCCACACAATATACAGTATACCGGTACACTGTGTAGGGGTTATACTGTTTATTGTACAGCATGGCACAGAGGTTATATTGTCCGGCATGGTATAACCTCCATACATTTTATGTACAGTATACAGTAATCCGCCTTGCCATCTATGCTTTGAATCTGGTTTTATATGTTACTTGGTTTTTGTACATTTACTTGTGTGTGCTAGTTGAGACCTGCTGTGATTGGGTTTTAGTTAGTTATTAAATGCTAACATGACAGTTTTTTGGTTTTGCACATTATTGATGATTGTATTTCATGACTACTCTTCTAAGGGTATTGCCTTCCTTTATACTGCAGTTCTCCTGTACTACTCTGCCTGCCACTTTTAGCAGTTTAAGCAGTAATTTATGATTTTCTTTTGCTCTCAATAAATCTTGTGTTAAAGGGAACCTGTCACCGGGATTTTGTGTATAGAGCTGAAGACATGGGTTGCTAGATGGCCGCTAGCACATCCGGTCCCCAAAGCTCTGTGTGCTTTTATTGTGTAAAATAAAACTATTTGATACATATGCAAATTAACCTGAGATGAGTACTGTACATGAGATGAATCAGGGACAGGACTCATCTCAGGTTAATTTGCATATGTATCAAATCGGTTTTTTTACACAATAAAAGCACACAGAGCTATGGGGACTGGGTATTGCGGATGTGCTAGTGGCCATCTAGCAACCCATGTCCTCAGCTCTATACACAAAATCCCGGTGACAGGTTCCCTTTAAGCATAAAAATATATATATATATATATTTATGGTGAGACGGTTGCAAGTACTCTTCTGATATGATTTCATCGAGCAAAATTTTGAAAAATTTGCAAATTTCTAAGTTTCAGTTTCTTTACTTCTGTAATACATAGTAATAACCCCAAAAATTGTGATGACTTTACATTCCCCATATGTCTACTTCATGTTTGTATCATTTTGGGAATGCCATTTTATTTTTTGGGGATGTTACATAGCTTAGAAATTTAAAAGCAAATTTAGAAATTTTTCAGAAATTTTCAAAATCCCACTTTTTATGGACCAGTCCAGGTCTGAAGTCACTTTGTGAGGCTTACGTAATAGAAACCACCCAAAAATGACCCCATTTTAGAAACTACACCCCTCAAGGTATTCAAAACTGATTTTACAAACTTAGTTAACCCTTTAGGTCTTCCACAAGACTTCATGGCAAATGGACATAAAATCTAAGAATTTTCCAATATAATCCGTTTTTTCCAGGAACAAAGCAAGGGTTAACTGCCAAACAAAACTCAATATGGGTTGCCCTGATTCTGTAGTTTGCAGAAATACCCCATATGTGGTCCTAAACGACTGTTTGGCCAAACGGGAGGACATAGAAGGAGGGGAACACTATATGGTTTTTGCAAGGCAGATTTTGCAGGACTGGTTTTGTTTATACCATGTCCCATTTCAATCCCCCCGTTGCACCCCTAGAATAGAAATTCCAAAAAAGTGACTCCATCTAAGAAAGTACGCCCCTCAAGGTATTCAAAACTGGGTTTACAAACTTTGTTAACCCTTTAGGTGTTCCACAAGAGTTAATGGCAGATGGAGAAACAATTTTGGAATTTCTATTTTTTGGAAATTTTTCCATTTTAACCCTTACTTTATTACTGGAAAAAATGGGTTAGCTGCCAAACAAAACTCAATATGGGTTGCCCTGAGTCTGTAGTTTGCAAAAACACCCCATATGTGGTCCTAAACTACTGTTTGGCCAAACGGGAGAACATAGAAGGAGGGGAACGCCATATGGGTTTTGGAAGGCAGTTTTTGCAGGACTGGTTTTGTTTATACCATGTCCCATTTCAAGCCCCCCGTTGCACCCCTAGAATAGAAATTCCAAAAAAGTGACTCCATCTAATAAAGTACACCCCTCAAGGTATTCAAAACTGGGTTTACAAACTTTGTTAACCCTTTAGGTGTTCCACAAGAGTTAATGGCAGTGGAGAAACAATTTTGGAATTTCTATTTTTTGGAAAATTTTCCATTTTAACCCTTACTTTATTACTGGAAAAAATGGGTTAACAGCCAAACAAAACTTAATATGGGTTGCCCTGATTCTGTAGTTTGCAGAAACACCCCATATGTGGTCGTAAACTACTATTTGGCTAAACGGCAGGACATAGAAGAAGGGGAACGCCATATGGTTTTTGGAAGGCAGATTTTGCTGTACTGGTTTATTTACACCATGTACCCTTTCAAGCCCCCATGATGCACCCCTAGAGTAGAAACTCCATAAAAGTGACCCCATCTAGGAAACTACAGGATAAGGTGGCTGTTGTTTTGGGACTATTTTAGGGTAAATATGATTTTTGGTTGCTCTATATTACACTCTTTTGAGGCAAGGTAACAAAAAATTTTAATTCTAAAATTGTTTCTACATTCGCTATTTAGTTTTGTGGAACACCTAAAGGGTTAACAAAGTTTGTAAAGTAACTTTTGAATACCTTGAGGGGTGTAGTTTCTTAGATGGGGTCATTTTTCTGGAGTTTCTAGTCTAGGCTACATCAGGGGGGCTTCTAATTGGACATGGTATAAATAAACCAGTCCATCAAAATCTGCCTTCCAGAAACCAAATGGCATTCCCTTCGTTCTATGCCCTGCCGTATGGCTATATAGCTATTTACGACCACATATGGGGTGTTTCTGCAAACTACAGAATCAGGGCAATAAATATGTAGTTTTGTTTGACTGTTAATCCTTGCTTTATTACCGGAAAAAAAGGATTCAAATGGAAATTTTGCCAAAAAATTGGTGTTTTGGCACCGTTTTTATTTTATATTTTTAACGCTGTTCATCCGAGGGGTTTGGTCAAATGTTATTTTTATAGGGCAGATTCTTACGGACGCGGCGATACCTAATATGTCTACATTTTAAACTTTATTTCGATTTTACACTATATTATCATTTTAGGAACAAAAAAAATATATTTTAGTATCTCCATAGCCTGGTAGCTACAGTTGTTTTTCTTTTGTTGGGCGACTATCTAATGTAGGGGCTCATTTTTTGCGGGATGAGATGGCGGTTTTATTGGCACTAATTGGGGGTACATATGACATTTTGATCGCTCGCTATTACACTTTTTGTGATGTTAGGTGACGAAAAATAGCTTTTTTTTAACACGTTTTTTTTTTTTAACGCTGTTCATCTGGGGGGTTGGGTTAAATGTTATTTTTATAGAGAAGATTTTTACGGACGCGGCGATGCCCAATATGTATGGCTCTCAGACTTTGGAGACACTAAGCAGGCATCCTCAAACTGCGGCACTCCAGATGTTGTAAAACTACAATTCCCACCATGCCCTGCTGATAGCTGTAGGTTGTCTGGGCATGCTGGGAGTTATAGTTTTACAACATCTGAAGGGCCGCAGTTTGAGGATGCCTGCACTAAAACTAATATTTTTGGGGAAAAAAATTGCTTCCGTGTCTCCAAAGTCTGAGAGCCATCGTTTTTTATGTTCTCTAGGGGACTGTTGGGGATTATAAAAATGTAGTACTCCATGGAAGTGTGATACACCCTGAAGCAATCGATAACGCAGAGGCCCGGATGATCGGGGCAAGTGTCACACTGAGTGGTGGTGTCCTTCTGTATCCCCCTCCTGTGACACACTCTGCACTTTTTTTGGGACCGTCCCTTCTTTCCAGTATGGGGGACCACACCTGGAAAATGTTGGCCAGGGACGATCCGGGGGCCTCCAATTCCCGAGGTACTCCAGCCTGCTCTTTCCTGGTCTGAAAAAAATCAGGTCCTTGAGGACTGCCTCATAGAATTGGAGGAATGTCCCTGTGCTACCAGCGCTTCGGGATAGTACAAAAGCGTTGTACAAGGCAACCTGTACTAAGCAGACCGCAACTTTTTTTGTACCATGCCCAGGTTTTGTGCATGGCATTATATGGCTTGAGGACTTGATCAGAGAGATCAACTCCTCCCATACACCGATTGTCGTCGACGATACAATCGGGCTTGAGGACCGTTGCCGCGGTACCTCGCACAGGGACAGGGGTGATGCTGTTACCGTGGATTGTGGACAGTATAAGGACATCCCTCTTCTCCTTATACCTGACCAGCAACAGGTTTCCACTGGTAGGGGCATGGGTCTCACCCCTGGGGATAGGTACCTGGAGGGGGTAGGTAGGGAGGCCGCGTTGATTTTTCCGCACGGTCCCACAAGCGGACGTGAATCTGGCGCCAAGGGACCTGAACAAGGGAATGCTAGTATAAAAGTTATCCACGTACAAGTGGTAACCCTTATCTAGCAGTGGGTGCATAAGGTCCCACACGAGTGGTGGCGAGGGGGGCTGGTGGTGGGGGGGGCTGGGGGGGCAAGTGGCAGCACTCCTGGGTGGGTCTAGGGTCTCACAGCTAAGTGCTGTGGACCCCAACCACCAGAGACAATAAATCA
Organism: Bufo bufo; assembly: GCF_905171765.1. Taxonomy (NCBI): domain Eukaryota; kingdom Metazoa; phylum Chordata; class Amphibia; order Anura; family Bufonidae; genus Bufo; species Bufo bufo. The sequence goes on along the minus strand of NC_053389.1, from coordinate 269,149,729 downwards.
GATAAAGTTTTGTTTTTCCCCCTAACTAACTCTCCCTTCTATCCCTGCCTAATCGTGCCTCTCCCTCACTGACCCTAACCTATCTGGAGGGTGATGGGTGCAGGAGGGTGATGGGTGCCGACGGGGGGGTTCGCAGGAGCTGGTGCAGAACGGTGCAGGACGGTGCAGGTGCAGCAGCAGGAAGAGGAGGGGAGAGAGGAGCGCCGGGAGTTTGAATCTCCCTCCTCTCTCCCTGCACCAATCAGCACCAAGGACAGCACCGCCAGCACCAAGGACAGCACCGCCGCCCCCAAATGCTCGGACTGTGATTGGTGGTGTGTAATCACACCACCGATCACCGTTCTTTTCCGGTTCATCGGGTCACCGGAGACCCGAATGGACCAGAAATGCAGCAATTGACCTGCGGTTTGCTGCGATCGCCGATGCGGGGGGGGGGGGGGATCGATGCGGGGGGGGACATCCTGTCCCGATTAGTTTTAAAGTTAGGACGTACCGGTATGTCCTGGGTCCTTAAGGACTCGGCAAACATGGCGTACCGGTACGTCCTAAGTCCTTAAGGGGTTAAACACAATCCCAAATGCAAGAAACATAAGCTGAGGTTACATACACTCAGCCCGAAGGCCGAGACCCTTGTGCTGCACAACACGGCGCCCTAAGATGGATGACAAAAAAACAATTTCGATAATTTACCTATTGCGGGCACAACTACCACTGCCTCGCGTACCTATTATTACCCTAAAGGCAGGAACAATTGCTTGGGGTGCGAGGTACGGGCTTCCTGCGGTACAGCACAAGAGCTTACAATCTTATCGGTATATACAGTATTTCCCCCATCCTTTCCCATAAATGATTCGGTGGCACGTGCCTGGTATTACTCCGAATCAAAACGCTGGACTGACTGGAGTAAAGGTAACGTTCTTTTCTGATCTCCGGTGAGAACTATAACTTGAAGTGGTGAGTCCTTGTGGTGAATAATCAATAATCTCTACGGCCTGTCACACATATAGACCCTAACTAACTATCTAACAGCAGGTCTAATCTCAGTCTCTGGTATTTCAGGCGCCAATACTACAATGTGATGCGTGCACGATTTTACTGACCTGGGTATGTTTTTCATCCGATGATGTTTTTAACATGGACAGCAGCAAGTCTCTTTAGCACACATGAGGCCCTGCAGAGAAGATAGCGCTTTGTTCCAAAGGTCCTAATAGCCTTCCTGGAAACGATCCTTTTCCTCCGGACGGGCTCTGGTACTTGGACTTCGATCAGCCTCACTCAGCTGCAGCTCCGGCCACTGTAGGAAGCCCGGACACTTGGATGCCAGCGGATTCGATTCGCTCACCGTGTTCTGTCTGGCTCCTTCTAAGATGTCTGCTGCTCCTCTGCTTCCTGCATCTTCTCCAGCTTCTCAACCCCACCTCTCATAATTATTTAAATCCAGCAGTATATTAGCTGTGGGAGAAAACAGCGGCCTCTTGTGGCCAAACAGCAAAATAACAGTCTTGTTTCTTAGTCCACACAAACAGTATTCAAATGTTAAAAACGGTTTCTCAATCTCACAAAGTCATTGTTAGGGATAAGCGAATTTCATATTTTGAAATTCGTTTACAGTTCATGTTGTGGTATTTACTGAATTGCATTACAGATTCTGTTACCAGGGACCATAACGCAATTCCATGACGGAATGCCTAACGAAATGCCTTTTTGAGGACTCCAGCATAATGGAAACCGGATGGATCCGTTATGCAGGCCATAGATTTCTATTATGACGGAATGAATAACGGAATGCCTCTAAAGGCATTCTGTCATGGAATTGCGTTATGGTCCGTGGTAATGGAATCCATAACGCAATTCAGTAAATACCACAAAACGAACCGAAAATGAATTTCAAAATATAAAATTCGCTCATCCCTAGTCATTGTGCATTTACACATCACAAAAACCTATATGAAGAATATTTAATGCCTAAAATCAGATATGATATTGAGAGAAGAACAAAACCTCCTGGCACCCAGGTTACATTTTATTAAAATGCTTTACAAAGGAGCTGTTCCATTTACCTTCTACAATATAATTGCTCCTGTCGCTTATGTCATCAGAAGAGTAAAAAAAAAAAATATGGGGCTGTTCCTGGCTGTGATTAAATCACCCAGCATCACACTTGCATTTTTCCAGAGATTCTCTATCAACTTTATTATATCAGAGATAGCCGCTTCTTTATTCTAATCCTTTTGCTGGGTCTCCAGGCAAAATATGGTTTGAGAATTAAGGGACAGTGCCAATTCTCTGAGCAAAACAGGAAAGCGTTCCAAACTGTCGAGGAAAATCAAGCAGTTGGTATTGTTTCAGCTGGCAGAAAGCAACCGAATATACTGGAATCAAGCAAAAATCATTCTTTAAAGAACAATGACCCCTTCAGTCTGAAAAACACATTGAAACTCATCTATACCTGGAGTATTAATTTAATGGGAAACTACCTAATACTGAGAAAAAAGATCATAGTTACTATTTCTTGCTGGCCAGAGACTGTAATTTTTTTGGATTAGAAGATGCACCAATGTTTAAAAAATAAGGGGAAAAAAATGAACTCAGAGTCATTAACTTCTTCAGGACCCTGCCAATTTTAACCTTAAAGGGAACCTGTCATGTGGATATTTGATTATAATCTAACTAATTATATACAATCATTAACTACTAAAAAGTGCCTTAGATGTATTCACTTACTGGTGTGACAGATGGTTACCTCATAATATACACACAAAGATGCCACATGCCGCATGCTAATGAGCTGATTTGAGTCCAGCGTGATGTCATTGAGTCCAGCGTTTATTTAATTAACAGCTATAGCCACTCCCCTGCCCACCTGCTGCTGATTAATATGGAAAATAACTGTCACTCAGTAGCAGGTAGGCGGGGAGAGTCAGGAGCTTTTAAATATTCAGGACTCATCATTATGAGCTGGAGCTTTTCAATACAAGATGTTGGCAGATTGACTGGGTCAATTAATGAAAGTGAAATCAGTCACTTATTTATGTTGCCCTTAGTTAGGACACCATAAAACTGGTGACAGGTTCCCTTTAAGGACCAGGCCATTTTTAGCAAATCTGACATGTGTCACTTTATGTGGTAATAACTTTAAAGCGCTTTTACTTATGCAGGCCATTCTGATACTGTCTTCTCGTCACATATTGTACTTCATGATAGTGGTAAATTTGAGTCAAAATATTTAATTTTTATATATGAAAAATACGAAATTGACAAAAAAAAAATGAAAAATTAGCAAATTTCCAAATTTCTATTTCTCTACTTTTAAAATAGATAGTAATACCTCCAAAAATTGTTATTACTTTACATTCCCCATATGTCTACATCGTGTTTGAATAATTTTGAAAATTACATTTTATGTTTTTGGGATGTTAGAAGGCTTAGAAGTTTAGACGCAAATCTTAAAATTTTTAAGAAAATTTCCAAAACCCAATTGTTTAAGGACCAGTTCAGTTATGAAGTCACTTTGTGGGGCTTACATATTAGAAACCACCCATATATCACCCCATTTTATAAACTACACCCCTCAAGCTATTCCAAACAGATTTTACAAACTTTGTTAACTCTTTAGGTGCCCCACGAGAATTAAAGGAAAATTAAAGGAAATTTAAAATTTAACTTTTTTCAGCAGATTTTAAATTGTAATAAAAAATTTTCTGCAACACATTAAGGGTTAACAGCCAAACAAAACTCAAAATCTATTACCCTGAATCTGGAGTCTACAGAAACACCCCATATGTGCTCAGAAACTGATGTATGAGTGCACAGCAGGCTTCAGAGTGGAAGGAGCACCATATGGCTTTTGGAGAGCGGATTTAGCTGGAATGGTAATTGGGAGCTATGTCACATATGAAGACACCCTGAGGTGGCCCTACAGTGGAAACCCCCAAAAAGTGACCCCATTTTGGAAACTTCACCCCTCAAGGTATCTTTCAAGGTGTATAGTGAGCACTTTGACCTCAAAGATCTTTCCTAGAATTAGGAAACACTTGGCAGTAAAAAGTAAAAATATGGGCTCTAGAGTCAAACAGCAAAATATGGATTTTGCTGACCTGAATTGGCAAACATTGATTTTAGGTGCCATGTCGCATTTAAAAGATTCCAGAGGTCCCCAGGAATTAAAAACCCCAAGAAGTGACCACATTTTGGAAATAGCACCCCGTACAAACATATTAAGGGATGGAAAGGGCACTTTTGACCTAACAGGTGTTTCACAGAAATGAATATGTAGTAGTTGGTGAAAAGTGGATCTGTAAGCTATACGGACTAAATCAGAGATATAAGGTGGTAAAACTACAGGGTACATCATGGATGAAATTAAATTAATACTCCATCGATGAGTGGTAGATTTTAAAACACACAGGTTTTTCAGGGCTGGTTTCGCAGTGGTAAATGGTGTCTTTCCTTATTCCCCTTTTGGAACACACCCTGCATCTTTTTTGGGTCCCTTCCCGTCCTTGCTGTCTGGGGGACTTGACCTGGAAAATGTTGCCCTGGTACAACACAGGCACTATGACTTCCTGAAGTACTGGGACCCTCTCCGGCCTGGCTTTGAAAAATTAGGGCCTTGATAACCACCTCTTGGAACTGAAGGAAAGTTCCTCTGTGGCCTGCAGAATGAAATAGCACATACGCATTGCACATTGCCATCTGTACAATGTGTACAGCCAGCTTTTTGTACCACACTTTCATTTTTCCTGTGGCACTGTAGGGCTTCAGAAGTTGATCTGAAAGATCCACCCCTCCCATGTGCCTGTTGTAGTCCAGGATACAAACTGGTTTGGGGGTAGTGTTTGTGGTACCTCGTACAGGAGCAGGGGAGCTGGTGTTAGTGTGAATGGTGGTCAGTACAAGGACGTCCCTCTTGTCCTTGTACTTAACCACCAGCATGTTCTTATGGAGGAGAGCCCTACTTTCACCCATTCTCAGTGGTTGCCCTACCAGGGATCTAGGGAGGCCTCTCTGATTTTTGCGCACTGTGCTACAAGCCACAGTACCTCTGGCAGCTAGGGACATGAATAGGGGTATGCAGCTATAATAGTTATCCACATAGAGATGGTAACCCTTATCCAGCAGAGGGTGCAGTAAGTCCCACACGATCTTCCCACTAACTCCTAGGATAGGGGGGGGGGGGGCATTCTGAGGGTTCTATACGGGAATCTTTCCCTTTGTAAATGTGGAACTTGTGGTGTACTGGGAGCTACTCTCACAAAGTTTGTATATCTTTATGCCATACCTTGCCTGTTTGCTAGGCAGGTACTAATCTAATCTAATTCTCCCTTTGAAAAGTAATAGGGACTCATCTACAAAGACATTTTTATCTGGGTTGTAAACCTCAGCAAACCTGGTGTTAAAGTGGTCAATGACAGGACTAACCTTGAACAGACAGTCAAATGTCGTATTGTTTTAGGGTGGGCACTGTGCATTGTCATTGTAGTGTAGGAATTTCCGAATTGACTCAAATCGTTTCTGGGTCATGGTGTTACTGTAAATTGGAGTCTGGTAGAAAATGTCCGAACTCCAATATTGTCTAACGTTTGACTTCTTTACAATGCCCATATGCAGTACGCATCCCCAAAACTTCATCATCTCTGCTGCACTTACTGGGGTCCAACCTAGGGGTCTAGCGTATGCCAATGTAGGGTTCTGATCACTAAATTGTTGGGTGTATAAATTGGTTTGGGTCACTATTAAATTTACAAAATCTTCAGAGAAGAAGATTTTGAAAAAATCTAGCTCAGTGAAGCCTGCACAGTCTATCTGTATTCTGGAGCTGCCCTCAAAATCCAGAATTTGGGGCTGATAATCGTCAGGGGGTGGGGTCCATAAGGGTTCACTCTGGGGGACTGCCTCAGCTGTTGTTCTTGGGCGCCATCTAGAGGGTCCCTCATAAGCAGATGATGAGGGGGTAGAGGAGTAGAGCAAAGTGGCATTCTCTTCTCCCTCACTGGCAGACTCCGTATCGGAGGCAAGCATGGCGTATGCCTCTTCAGCTGAGTATACTCGTTGGGACGGACAGGCCATTTTTATTTTATTGGGGTGTGACGTGTGAAATGTGTAAACCTTTATTTAGTGTGAGGGTTGTGTATGTTGTGTTTTCACACGTGAAGGGGCTTGTAATAAATTTTAAATATAGAGAAAAGTAGTAGAGAAAAAAACGCAAAAAAAAAATTTGCAGGATGCACACCCAAAAATGTTGCGTGTGTGCAAAAATCTACACTAACTACCTAACTAGAATTGAATTCTATATATATATGTATATGGAGATTTTTATACAGTATATATACTGTGTATATATATATATATATATGTAAAAAAGGCCAAGGCAGCACTCAAATATCCGTGAAAAAAGGGTATTTTAATCACCCATGAGGTATCAGCAATGTTTCAGCTCACTCCATGGAGCCTTTGTCAAGCCATAATACATAGTGCAAAATCAAGTGCTTATATAGCATACATGATTAACAAAGTAATTACATAATTATACATCAATCTTTACAAAAACAATGTTAAAAACAATATATATCAAATGTGCATGATTATATCTCACTAAAAACAGGCAATAAGTCATAAAGTGCTATGTGCCAAAAATGTGTCCATAAATTCATATGATTACAGTGCATAACATCATTATTCAATATCACAAATCAGGTGTACATAATCGTGTTGATTAAAAACAGATAATTCATCCAATAGAAAGTTCTCACATGTAGCTTGAGACGGCAGGACCCGGTCGGCGTCCGGAATTGAGTAGTGCGCAGGCGTGAAGAACTCCTCATCCCGCGAGACTATCTCTCACATAAAAGACATAGGCGCCCACATTCAAGATGGCGACCTGGCACTGAACATCGACTGAGCATGCTCATTCCCAAAGTAGGGTGGAAACAGTCTGACACACACATCTCACATGACAAAGTCACATGACTGCCATTCATACCAGCGGACCGATCATACTGCACCATTTCTAAAATCTATGAATTGTAACATCCCTATAAAGGGGAGTGCACGTTTTTGTATTGGTTAATTAATTAATTGGTAACAACCTTAGTAAGTATTTATACTGGCACTATTGCACTTTATGCTTCACCCGACTTGAGAAAGGTTCTGTGAGAGAACCGAAACGTTGTCACTTGACATGTGTGAATAAGGCCTATTGCACACGACCGTATGGCTTTTTCAGTGTTTTGCGGTCCGTTTTGAACGGATCCGTTGTTCCGTTTTTTGTTTCCGTTGTGTTTCCGTTTCCGTTCCGTTTTTCCGTTCCGTTTTTCCGTATGGCAAATACAGTATACAGTAATTTCATAGAAAAAATTGGGCTGGGCATAACATTTTCAATAGATGGATCCGCAAAAAACGGAACGGATACGGAAGACATACGGATGCACTTCCGTATGCATTCCGTTTTTTTGGGGCCCTATAGACTTTAATGGAGCCACGGAACGTGATTTGCGGCCAAATATAGGACATGTTCTATGTTAAAACGGAACGGAAAAACGGAAAAACGGAAACGGAATGCATACGGAGTACATTCCGTTTTTTTTGCGGACCCATTGAAATCAATGGTTCCGTATACGGACCGTATACGGACCGCAAAAAACGGCCAGTAAACGGGAAAAAAAAACGGCCGTGTGAAAGAGGCCTAAAGAGCATATTTTATCTTTTAAGGAGTGCTGCGGACTTTCATTATCTATTTACCGTCATGAATCGAGGGATTACCGCGGGCACCCTGCACCTCTAAAGATACAAGGGAGTGCTGGCAGACTTTTTCATGGATCTAACTACGATTGAAGGCTCTGCACCCAACCTTACCACCATACAAGGTATTATACCTCAACAAATGGACATTGATACACATGTCTTTTCATACAGCAGTATGGATATACAGAGGATTATGGGCAATGTGGAGGGGGACGCTGCCTTCCTCAATATTCCCTCTGCCATCAACATTAAGAGGGATTATGAAAGCATTACTAAGAAGCTATTATCCATTGAGCTACACTCGCTTACATTAGCGCAATTTTATAAAAATAAACGCATACCAAGAGGGATGCGATCCCGTCTGAAACCGAATATGTTTTAACAGGATGGTGATTTTAGAGCACGGTTTGAAGCCATTTCTAATAAATATGCGATGGATGTCATGTTACTAAACATTGAATTTTCGGAGAAGGAAATGATAGCATTAAAAAACAAGCTGCAGGACACCGAACATCAGCTTAAATCTACCTTGTCTATCAGTGAAGTTGAAGCGTTCTTGGCAAAACAACAGGCATTTCTAGACAAAATGCGCAAAGATCTTGAGGAAACTAAAAGATCCAAGTGGCACAGAGATCAAAGTGATTATGTCTCTGGACACATCTATACTTGGGAACAACCATGGAATATGGAAAGGAATATGATGCCAAAAAAGACACCCAGACGGAATAAAGATATGAATAAATGGGTGAAAAATAAAGATACCAATGATGATGCTAATGTTATCCTGGCAGGAACTTTTTTAGGAGCACACAACGGTCTGGGAGACGCCCCACAAGAATGGGAGGTCGAAGACACAGAAGATTTGGGAAAAACCAGAGCACAAAGATCAATGAGGGCCAACAATTCCTGACAGGTGAATGCAACAAAGAAGAAATAGAGACGAACGTAGTGGTAAACATCTCTTCTCATATGTTGACTGAGTGCGAATTGAAGGTATTGAATAAAGGACTGTCCTTTTGTCCACAAGCTAAGGCCTCTTTCACACTTGCGTTGTCCGGATCCGGCGTGTACTCCACTTGCCGGAATTACACGCCGGATCCGGAAAAACGCAAGTGTACTGAAAGCATTTGAAGACGGAACCGTCTTCCAAATGCGTTCAGTGTTACTATGGCACCCAGGACGCTATTAAAGTCCTGGTTGCCATAGTAGGAGCGGGGAGCGGGGGAGCGGTATACTTACAGTCCGTGCGGCTCCCGGGGCGCTCCAGAATGACGTCAGAGCGCCCCATGCGCATGGATGACGTGATCCATGTGATCACATGATCCATGCGCTTGGGGCGCCCTGACGTCACTCTGGAGCGCCCGGGGAGCCGCACGGACGGTAAGTACACTGCTCCCTCGCTCCCCGCTACACTTTACCATGGCTGCCAGGACTTTAGCGTCCCGGCAGCCATGGTAACCATTCAGAAAAAGCTAAACGTCGGCTCCGGCAATGCGCCGAAACGACGTTTAGCTTAAGGCCGGACCTGGATCAATGCCTTTCAATGGGCATTAATTCCGGATCCGGCCTTGCGGCAAGTGTTCCGGATTTTTGGCCGGAGCAAAAAGCGCAGCATGCTGCGGTATTTTCTCCGGCCAAAAAACGTTCCGTTCCGGAACTGAAGACATCCTGATGCATCCTGAACGGATTTCTCTCCATTCAGAATGCATTAGGATAATCCTGATCAGGATTCTTCCGGCATAGAGCCCCGACGACGGAACTCTATGCCGGAAGACAAGAACGCAAGTGTGAAAGAGCCCTAAGCCTGATTGGTTTCAGTTGGAACTGGACTTGAACCGCCTCTTCAGGAACCTTAGACTGAGGGTGTGGTTTGACTCCAGTTCCTCTGAGACCTTAATTGCAAATGAGGCTTCTACATTAGATACCGGGTTAAGATTGAAACAATTTGATTTGCACTTAAAAAGTGATTTTTTTTTCCTATTGTAAATTCACATGCCCTAAAATGTTTTGTTGAAGCGGTGAAAAGAGATATTGCATTACTAAGACAAAAAACTAAATCAGATTCACTAGTCAAACCTAATATTACTGCTCAGGAAATGTTTGCTTTGGAGAGTTTGTCCAGAAACCCTGATCTCACCATAAAACCAGCTGACAAGGGTGGTGGAATCGTGGTTATGGACACCTCTCAATATGTAAAAAAGATTCTCAGACAATTAGGAGAACTGGGCATTTATAGACAACTGGGGAAGGATCCAGAAAAATTGAGGAACAATTAAATATAGCAGAGAAAAAGGGTATTATAAACAAACAACTTAACCGCTTTACGTCCGCCCATAGGATATAAACGTCCTATGGGTGGACCTCTATTTCTGAAAGCACGTTTTAAAACGTCCTTTCAGAAATAGCAGCTGCACGCTAATCGTGCAGCTGCTGATCGGGTTGCCCGCTGTCAGTGACAGCAGGGCAACCCTAAGACAAGGCAGGGACAGTGCCCAGGTGTCCCTGCCTTCTGGATCGCTGCGTACACAGCGCTCACCGAGCGCTGTGTATGCAGAGAAGGAAGCGTGCAGGAGCTGTGTGAGGTCTCAGAGACCTCGATCAGCCCTGCTGTGAGGCTGTACAGCGCTGGATTGCTGCTGTACAGCCACTCTAGGGGTGTATTTGTCCTGTAACTGGGGCTACTATGTCAGCCCCAGTTACAGGAGAAATCAACAGTGAAAAAAAAAAAGTGAAGTAAATGTCCCCCAGAGGTCTTGTATGACCTTATGGGGGACAAAAAGTGTAAAATAAAAAAAATAAAAATAAAAGGTTGAAAATAAAAAAATAAAAAAAAGTTTCACATGTAAAAAAAAAAAGTCCCCAAGTAAGGAATGAAAAAAAAAAGTTAAAAATAGTTAAAAAAAAGTATACATATTAGGTATTGCCGCGTCCGTAAAAACCAGCTCTATAAAAATATCACATGACCTAACCCCTCGGGTGAACACCGTAAAAAAAAATTAAAAAAACTGTGTCAAAACAAGCAATTTTTGTCACCTTGCATCACAAAAGGTGCAACACTAAGTGATCAAAAATGCGTATGTCCCACAAAATAGTACCAATAAAACCGTCACCTCATCCCGCAAAAAATGAGCCCCTACATAAGAAAATCTCTAAAAAAAAAAAAAATATAGCTCTTAGAACATGGAGACACTAAAACATAATTTTTTTGGTTTCAAAAATGCTATTATTGTGTTAAAGTGAAACAAATAAAAAAGTATACATATTAGGTATTGCCGTGTCCGTAAAAACCAGCTCTATAAAAATATCACATGACCTAACCCCTCGGGTGAACACCGTAAAATGAGCCCCTACATAAGAAAATCTCTCAAAAAATAAAAAAAATATAGCTCTCAGAACATGGACACATTAAAACATAATTTTTTTGTTTCAAAAATGCTATTATTGTGTAAAACTTTAATAAATGAGAAAAAGTATATATATTAGGTATCGCCACGTCCGTAACAATCTGCTCTATAAAAATGTCACTTGACTGAACCCCTCAGGTGAACGCTGTAAAAATAAATAAATAGAAACTGTGCTAAAACAACCAATTTTTTGGTCACCTTGCCCCATAAAGTGTTATAATGAATGATCAAAAAATCATATGTACCCAAAAATAGTACTAATAAAACTGGCACCTTATCCCCTAGTTTCCAAAATGGGGTCACTTCTTGGGAGTTTCTACTGTAAGGGTGCATCAGGGGGCTTCAAATGGGAAATGGCATCTAAAAACCATGTGGAGTTCCTTTTCTTCTGCGCCCTGCCGTGTGCCAATACAGCAGTTTATGACCACATGTGGGGTGTTTCTGTAAACCGCAGAATCTGGGTAATAAATATTGAGTTTTGTTTGGCTGTTAACCATCGATGTGTTAAAGAAAAAAATTGATTAAAATGGAAAATCTGCCAAAAAAGTGAAATTTAAAAATTTGATCTCCATTTTCCTTTAATTCTTGTGGAACGCCTAAAGGGTTAACAAAGTTTGTAAAATCGGTTTTGAATACCTTGAGGGGTGTAGTTTCTACAATGGGGTCATTTATGGGGGTATCCACTATGTAGGCCCCACAAAGTGACTTCAGACCTGAACTGGTCCTTAAAAAGTGGGTTTTGGCAATTTTCTAACGTCCTAAAAAAATAAAATGACATTTCCAAAATGATGCCAACATAAAGTAGACATATGGGGAATGTTAAATAATAAATATTTTATGAGGTATCACTTTCTGTTTTAAAAGCAAAGAAATTGAAATTTTGAAAATTGCGAATTTTTCAAATTTTTGGGTAAATTTGGGATTTTTTCAAAAAAAAAGGTGAAATATTTTGACTCAAATTTATGACTATCATGAAGTACAATGTGTCACGAGAAAACAATCTCTGAATGACTTGGATAAATAAAGGCGTTCCAAAGTTATTACCACATAAAGTGAGATATGTCAGTTTTGCAAAATTTAGCCTGGTCAGGAAGGGGGCAAATGGCCCAGATGGCAGGTGGTTAAAGAGTTTTTGGTAGTGAAGTCTCCAGTTATAACCTCCAACTATATATACATTACCCAAGATACACAAAAGGCTGATAGACCCCCCGGGACGGCCTATAATATCAGGCAGGAATTCTATTTTCTCAAACATTAATATCTTTCTGGATAAAATATTGAGAGAATATGCCATAGGTGCAAAATCGTATATCAGGGACACTGGAGACTCCATTAGCAAAATTAGAGGGATACGATCCCGAAAGGGGCAGTTCTGGCAACTTTTGATATTGTATCACTATACACTTCGATCAATCATGAAAAGGGCTTGCTGGCGGTGGCGGAGATGCTACAGGGCTCGGATTTTCCCGCTCCAACCCGCCAGTTCATTTTGACACTATTAGAGCTGTCACTTAGGAACAATTATTATGTGTTCCAGGGACAGTTCAATTTGCAGATGGTGGGCGCGTCGATGGGGTCCAGCGCCGTGCCCACCTATGCAAATATATTTGTACGGTCATTTGAGGAGCGTCTTGTCTATGTATCTCCCCACTTCAACCAGGTTTTGACGTGGTGGAGATACATAGACGACATTTTCCTCATCTGGACAGGCACCATGGAGGCACTGATGGACTTTCATGTATTTTTGAACTCCATTGATAAGGAGATCCAATTTACATTAACGGCATCAGAAGAGAGGGTGCAGTATTTAGATACCCAGGTATACATAGAGGATGAACAAATACATATGGATTTGAATATCAAGCCAACTGATAAGAACACATTATTGCATTTTGCAAGTGGACATCCAAGGAGGATGGTAAATTCTCTACCATTCAGTCAAATGCTTAGAGTGAGGAGGATAGTGGGTAAGGAGGATAATATGAATCAGGCTCTAGGAAACATGGAGCAGTCATTTGTGAACAGAGGCTATCCTAGAAATTTGGTCAAAAGACATGCTGACAAAGTAAGAAAAATGTCTAGAGATGAACTGTTAGTTACAAAGCAGAAGCAGGCAAGTGAAAGGTTACCTTTTGCGTCATCTTACAATGAGTTGAGTCCAAGTATAGAACGTATAGTGAGGCGGCATTGGGGGCTACTGAGTAGTAGCCTCCCTACAATAGCGGCCTTTAGAGACCCTCCTATGATGGCATATAAAAGAGCAGGGAATGTTAGAGATAAAGTGGTGCATTCAAGATTGCCTGAAAAAGGCCAGTTGAGGCAAACATTTTTGAAAACGAGGCGTACAAGGTGTTTCCCATGTTTGGGATGCGTGAATTGTAAACTGATGTACAAGGGATCGGTATTCACGCATCCGGAGACAGGAGAAACTTTTAATATCAAATATTACCTTACATGCGATCCAGCATGGGTAATATATGTACTTTGGTGTCCATGCCATATGCTCTATGTAGGTGAAACTACATGTGACCTGATAACCAGGTTAAACAATCACAGACAATCCATTAGAAACAAAAGAAAAGACTTGCCGGTGTCAAAACACTTTGTGGGAAAAAATCATAAAGAAAATGAGTTGAGATTCATGATTTTAGATCATGTAGAACCGTTAGAAAGAGGGGGTGATAGGTTAACTATACTAAAGAAAAATGAGCTCAGATGGATTTTTCGTTTGGATTCATTGAAACCTAAAGATCTAAATGTTGAGTTTAGGGTAACTGGGGGGATGGTGGGTTAGTGCCCCTTCCTCTATTGCTCATGTCTCTGTGTGTCCAGAATGCTGTATTAGGTGGATCCAGTGGAAGTTACACAGATTAATTATGCCACAATGTGATTTTATGTATTGTTGTATGATTTAAGCGAATAATTAGGAATTTGCCCTGCTGGTCTGGAGATTGGTTGTATAGAAAGTGGGGGAAACAAGGAGGATGACAGATATATACATTGCCCAAAAGAATGCCCTTATGTAAAATGGTGGAAAAGGCAAGTGAAGCATTGTTGGTAGCAGTGACGACAGGCTCGCGTGCACGTGATGCACGCTGAGCGCGCCAACGCTGCATTGATACCAGACGGTGCGGTCATTTGGTCTCCGCCCTTGGTGACGTACAGCAGTTATGTACTGCCGAATAGGAGGGGTAAGGGTTGACACATGCGCAGTGGCGAGGCACAGACGCGCAGAACCAGCGTGTATCTCCGCGAGCTAAGACGCCATCCTCCTGGTTCACTCCATAATCTCCCAGCAAGGTACAGTTGTATGTTTGGTTTTAATGCACCATGCACTTTATTACATGCACTATGACTATGGAATGTTTGTAATCAATATCACAGCTATAATGTTATAGCATATATGTTTGGATGTCTTGTAGTCCCTATTCACTTTGATATGTGGTGTAAATCTATGACTTGTAACATCCCTATAAAGGGGAGTGCACGTTTTTGTATTGGTTAATTAATTAATTGGTAACAACCTTACTATGTATTTATACTGGCACTATTGCACTTTATGTTTTACCCGACTTGAGAAAGGTTCTGTGAGAGAACCGAAACGTTGTCACTTGACATGTGTGAATAAAGAGCACATTTTATCTTTTAAGGAGTGCTGCAAACTTTCTTTAGCGCTCTCTCTCTCTCTCTATATATATATATATATATATATATATATATATATATATATATATATATATATATATACAGTATACACACACAAAACTAACTACACAATTTTTTTTTATCTGCACAGTAAACTGAGCAGACCGATCAGTAAAATGGATGTTTCTGATCAGCGCTCTGCAGGTGCAGAATGCATGCACACAAAATGTGCAAAAATGTACGCTAACACTACCTAACTAAAATTGATTTGTATATATATGTATATGGAAATTATATATATATTATATATTATATATATCAACACAAAAAAAATATCTGCACAGTAAACTGAGCAGACTGATCAGAAAAATGGATGTTTGTGATCAGCGCTCAGAAGGTGCAGGATGTATTATGTGCGTGCAAAAATCGACACTAATACTACCTAAAATTGATTTCTATTTAACACTAAATGTATTTTTTACACCAAAATTTAAAAGAAAACTGATCACAAAACTGACCAGTAAATTTTTTTTTAAATATATATAAGATTCTAACTATTACTTAAAAAAAAAAAAGCACAGATGGAAAAAAAAAAAATATCTGCACCAAAAAAATGAGCCCAGGTGCTGAACAGTTGTTTACGGACTGATCAGCGCTTGGCGGTCACAGCTTGCATGCAGGAAAAGTGGTGCAGAGCTGGAGAATTGTAAAAAAAAAAAAATGCGCATGGACCAAATGGCGTCTGTAAAAAAAGGACTGGGGGGCTGGAGTAGGGAGGGCGGGAAGGGACAGGGATGCAGGGTGGTTTAAGGATCTGGAACAGCTGCAAATGAAAAAAAAAATCAGTGCAGCAATTCCAGTTGTTCCTCTTTTCTTCTTTCAGCAGGAAAAGCTCAAATCGCAGTGGTGGTGCACCACAAGTCCCAGCAAGCCAACAAGCAGCACAGAACCTCTCTGCATGCAGTCACCAGCTAGAATGGCTGCCTGCAGAGAGGTTCAGCCCTTTCCTGTGATGCTATAGCACTACCATTGACTGAAGCGTTGTTCCAGCCAATCGCAGGGCTGGCAGGGGACGCCAAACACTGGAGTCCCCTGCCTGCCTGACCTCGGACGAGACCGGTGCTGACTAGTTCAGCCCCGGTCACTCCCCATGACCCCCCCCCCAGGTCTCTTCTGCTTCCGGCGCTGCGATGTGTTCCCCCACGATCCTGCCCCAGCACCCGGCGGATCTTGAACCGTACATGTACGGCGCTGGGCCTTAAAGGTAACCTGTCACCGGGATTTGATGTATAGAGCTGAGGACATGGGTTGCTAGATGGCCGCTAGCACATCTGCAATACCCAGTCCCCATAGCTCTGTGTGCTTTTATTGTGTAAAAAAAAAAGATTTGATACATATGCAAATTAACCTGAGATGTGTCCTGTACGTGAGATGAGTCCAGCGTGAAGGAGCCCAGCACCGCCCCGCATCCTCAGAATCTCCTCCTTGCTCCCTGACGTCAGAAAGCCAGAGCGCCTGGACACATCTCAGGTTAATTTGCATATGGATCAAATCGTTTTTTTTACACAATAAAAGCACACAGAGCTATGGGCACTGGGTATTGCAGATGTGCTAGCGGCCATCTAGCAGCCCATATCCTCAGCTCTATACATCAAATCCCGGTGACAGGTTCCCTTTAAGTCATTGACTGATAGGCTCATCTTTCACAATCTAAACCCCATTGGAAAACTGAAAAATGGAGGCTTGTTGGACTGCAAAGCCACTTTATGCCAGCTGCTTTTCATCCAGGAAGTTGGGGGTTGTGTCTCTCTCTAGTTTTTGGTTCCTTACCACTTTTTCCTGCTTCTAATGGTATAAGGTCTTGTTCAGTTTCTCCAGTGCTCATATACATGTTTCTTGTTGTTTCCCCCTGTGCACAAAGGGCAAACTTTTAATAACAACATTCCCAGTTGCTTAGTGCCTATCCTAGATATTGCCAACTATGTGAACACAAACGTTAAGACGCTTAATTTGCCGCTTTGTCAAATTCTGCATTGGATTCACATAAAACAGGGTCCTTTAAGGACAAGACTTTGATTGACGTTAACCCTTCACCTGGCACTGGGACCTATCAACATCGCCTTGTGCGATACATATACACGTTGGTGGTCTTCAGAATGGTTGCCTGGATTAGAACAGTCACTTGTCTTGTTAAACGTAGGCCATAGTAAACAAAGCTTTATGGCTTCCATGACAGTAGTCCGCTGCTGGCAGGACACTACCAATGGGGAATGCTCCAAATTCTTTCCATTTTAACATTGGTAACATTAGAAGCTCCTTCTGACAAGATGTGATTATAAATTAAATTTTTCAGCCCAAATAAAATGCCAGATATTTCAAAGCATGTTAACAATCCAAATGACCACGGAAACCGCACAATAGTGTGTTATGCAATTAGACACTGTATGTCAGATTAGAAAACTTCACACACTTAGGCCTCTTGCACACAAACATTTCTTTTTGCAGTTTACGTTCCGTTTTTTTGCGTCCCGTATACAGACTGTATACGGAACCATTCATTTCAATGGATCTGCAAAAAAACGGAAGGTACTCCGTATGCCTTCTGTTTCCGTATTTCCATTCCGTTCAAAGATAGAACATGTCCTATTATTGTCCGCATAATGGACAAGGATAGTACTGTTCTATTAGGGGCCAGCTAATCCGTTCCGTAAAAAATTTAATGCACACGGACGTCAAAATACTATAAAAGCCATACGGTTGTGTGCAAGAGGCCTTAGAGTGTAGTTTCATTTAAAAAAATAATAATATGTTTTCTTTTTGCACCAACTTGAGTATGTAATTTTTATATTTTATCAATAGCAGCTTTCAAAATTCTGTTGGTTGCCAATGTAAACAGACAACAGGTTAATACTTAGTCCCCTGAAAACATGTTACCTAACAGTTTATAGCTCTAACTTGGTTACAGTAAACTGAGATCACACAACACAATACCAACTCTGGTATTAGAAAACCAGCTAGGGTTGCCCAACAAAAAATACAGGCCAAGTTTACATGGATAAAAAAGGGGTGTGGCTTAACACAGGGGTGTTATTTTGACATAAATGTTTGGATCATATTTTGAGTTTTGCTTTTTATGAGCTCTTATTTTACCCATTTCCCTAAACCGTGTAGCCCTATGCAGGAGCACAGTTTGCCCTTGTTTGTCATACTGGTATGTTTTTTAACCCCTTCACTACCGAGCCTCTTTTCATGTTAAATCCCAGGCCGATTTTTGCAAATCTGACATGCGTCACTTTATGTGATAATAATTTTGGAACGCTTTTACACATTGTACTTCATGACAGTGGTAAATATGAGTCAATATATTTCACCTTTAGGCCTCTTGCACACGACCGTATGACTTTTTCAGTATTTTGCGGTCCGCAAAAAACGAATCCGCAAAAAATACGGATGACGTCCCCCATCTGGCCCCTGATACAACAGTGCTATACTTGTCCGTTGTGCAGACAATAATAGAACATGTTCTGTCCTTGAACAGAACGGAAAAACGGAAAGGCATATAGAGTACCTTCCTTTTTTTGCGTATCCATTGAAATAAATGGTTACGTATACGTAACGCAAAAAAAACTGACCGTAAATGGAAAACAAAACCTTCGTGTGCAAGATAAAGGAATCCAAAATTTACCAAAAATTTTGAAAAATTCTCAATTTTCTAAATTTGAATTTCTCTACTTTAAGACGGAAAATAATACCTCATAAAATAGTTATCAATAAACATTCCCCATATGTCTGCTTTATTTTGGCATAATTTTGTAAATGTAATTTTAGTTCTTTAGGATATCAAAAGGGTTAGGCTACTTTCACACTAGCGTTCGGGGCTCCGCTTGTGAGCTCCGTTTGAAGGGGCTCACAAGCGGCCCCGAACGCATCCGTACCGGCTTAATGCATTCTGAGTGAATGCAGATCCGCTCAGAATGCATCAGTCTGGCAGCGTTCAGCCTCCGCTCCGCTCAGCAAGTGGACACCCGAACGCTGTCCGTGCGGAGGCAAACGGATCCGTCTAGACTTACAATGTAAGTCAATGGGGACGGATCCGTTTGAAGATGACACAATATGGCTCAATTTTCAAATGAACTACTTTCACACTTAGAATTTTTTCTAAACTATAATGCAGATGGATCCGTTCTGAACGGATCCAAACGTCTGCATTATAGGAGAGGATCCGTCTGTGCAGACACCAGACGGATCCTCTCTGAACGCTAGTGTGAAAGTAGCCTTAGAATTTTAGAAGCAATTTTTTTAATTTTCAAGAAAATTCCCAAAATCATTTTTTTAACCTGTTGGGGACATATGACGTACCGGTACGTCATGATGTTCTGGTACTTAAGGACACATGATGTCACTGATCAGAACTAGGTGCCTACTGAAATCAATCAGCAGGCACCCTGGGACAATGCACCCTGGGTCCTGTGATTTCAGACCTGCGGTTTGCGGCATTTCTGGGTGGTTCAGGCGGCGAGTGCAGTGGCTATCAGGTCCCCGTGCTGCTGTAAAGGGGACCCGATAGCGGGGAAGGCAGCGCGATGCCTTTCTTAGGTATCGGGGCTGCCTTCCGGTGAAGAGCCTGTGAGATCCAGCCCCCTGGATCTCACAGGCAGGAAGCTGTATGTGTAATACACACTGTATTACACATACAGCCAATGCATTCCAATACAGAAGTATTGAAATGCATTGTAAAGGGGATCAGACCCCCAAAAGTTGAAGTCCCAAAGTGGGACAAAAAATAAAGTGAAAAGAAAAGTTGAAAAAAATAAAGTTCCCCCCCCCCCCCAAAAATTAAAAGTTTCAAGTAAGAAAAAAAAAAGTCATTTTCCCCAACTAAAAGTAAAAAAAAAATAGGGAAAAAATAGGGGAAAAAAAAAAAGTAGACATATTAGGTATCGCCGCATCCGTATCGACCGGCTCTATAAACATATCACATGACCTAACCCCTCAGATGAACACCGTAATAAAAAATAAAAAAAACTGTGCTAAATAAACAATTTTTTGTCATCTTACATCACTAAAAGTACAACAGCAAGCGATCAAAAAGACGTATGCCCACCAACATAGTACCAATCTAACCGTCACCTCATCCCGCAAAAAATGAGCCCCTACCTAAGACAATCGCCCAAAAAATAAAACTATGGCTCAGAATATGGAGACACTAAAACATAATTTTTTTAGTTTTAAAAAAGCTGTTACTGTGTAAAACTTAAGTAAATTTAAAAAAGTATACATATTAGGTATCTCCGCGTCCGTAATAAACTGCTCTATAAAAATATCACATGACCTAACCCCTTAGGTGAACACAGAAAAAAAAAAAAATGGTGTAAAAAAAAGCAATTTTTTGTCACCTTACATCACAAAAAGTGTAATACCAAGCAATCAAAAAGTCATACGCACCCCAAAATAGTGCGAATCAAACCGTCAACTCATCCCGCAAAAATCATACCCTACCCAAGATAATCGCCCAAAAACTAAAAAAACTATCGCTCTCAGACTATGGAGAAACTAAAACATGATTTTTTTTGTTTCAAAAATGAAATCATTGTGTAAAACTTACATAAATAAAAAAAAGTATACATATTAGGTATCGCCGCGTCCGTAATAAGCTGATCTATAAAAATATCACATGACCTAACCCCTCAGGTGAATACCGTTAAAAAAAAAAAACGGTGTAAAAAAAGCAATTTTTGGACACTTTACATCACAAAAAGTGCAATAGCAAGCGATCAAAAAGTCATACGCACCCCAAAATAGTGCCAATCAAACCGTCATCTCATACGCAAAAAAATGAGCCCTACACAAGACAGTCGCCCAAAATATAAATAAAACTATGGCTTTCAGAATGTAGAGACACTAAAGAATCATTAAAAAAAAATGCTTTGTTATGTAAAACTGAAACAAATTTGGTATTGTCGCGTCCGTGACAACCTGCTCTATAAAAATACCACATGATCTAACTTGTCAGATGAATGTTGTAAATAACAAAAATTTAAAACAGTGCCAAAACAATTTCTTGTTATCTTGCTCACAAAAAGTGTAATATAGAGCAACCAAAAATCATATGTACCCTAAAATAGTACCAACAAAACTGCCACCCTATCCCGTAGTTTCTAAAATGGGGTCACTTTTTTGGAGTTTCTACTCTAGGGGTGCATCAGGGGGGATTCAAATGGGACATGGTGTCAAAAAACCAGTCCAGCAAAATCTGCCTTCCAAAAACCGTATGGCATTCCTTTCCTTCTGCGCCCTGCCATGTGCCCGTACAGCAGTTTACGATCACATATGGGGTGTTTCTGCAAACTACAGAATCAGGGCCATAAACATTGAGTTTTGTTTAGCTGTTAACCCTTGCTTTGTAACTGGAAAAGAATTATTAAAATGGAAAATCTGCCAAAAAAGTTAAATTTTTAAATTGTATCTCTATTTTCCATTAATTCTTGTGGAACACCTAAAGGGTTAACAAAGTTTGTAAAATCAGTCTTGAATACCTTGAGGGGTGTAGTTTCTAGAATGGGGTAATTTTTGGGTGGTTTCTATTATGTAAGCCTCACAAAGTGACTTCAGACCTGAACTGGTCCTTAAAAAGTGGGTTTTGGAAAGATTTGCTTCTAAACTTCTAAGCCTTATAACATCCCCAAAAAATAAAATGTCATTCCCAAAATGATCCAAACATAAAGTAGACATATGGGGAATGTAAAGTAATAACTATTTTTGTAGGTATTACTATGTATTATAGAAGTAGAGAAATTTAAACTTAGAAATTTGCAAATTTTTCAAAATTTTGGGTAAATTTGGTATTTTTTATAAATAAAAAAGAATTTTATTGACTCCATTTTACCAGTGTCATGAAGTACAATATGTGACGAAAAAACTATCTCAGAATGGCCTGGATAAGTCAAAGCGTTTTAAAGTTATCACCACATAAAGTGACACTGGTCAGATTTGAAAAAAATGGCCTGGTTGTTAAGGTGAAAGTGAGCCCGGTCCTTAGGGGGTTAAGCACCAATTCAGTTAGGCTCCATTCACACGTCCGCAAAATGGGTCCGCATCTGTTCCGCAATTTTGCGGAACGGGTGCGAACCCATTCATTCTCTATGGGGACGGAATGGATGCGGACAGCACACAGTGTGCTGTCCGCATTTGCGGAGCGCGGCCCCAATCTTTGGGTCCGCAGCTGCGGCCCCAATCTTTGGGTCCGCAGCTCCGCAAAAAGATAGAGCATGTCCTATTCTTGTCCGCAGCTGCGGACAAGAATAGGCATTTCTATAGGGGTGCCGAGCGTGACTCGGGGTTAATTTTCGCTGCCAGGAGTGGTAACCCCGAGTCACGCTTGAGATAATATTGCAGAGTCCCTTCACCTTCTGCCGGCGATCCAGCGATGTCCTCCGCTGTGATGGCCGCGAGAGCGCATCTGACTTCCTGGTTCCGTTCCCTGTGAGCAGCAGCTGCGCATGGGAGCCGAACTGGGCGGGAAATTCTAATAAATATAAACATAAAAAGTGACACACATACATAAAATAGGTTATACATTGTAATCTGAGAGGATTACACTGTATAACCTCAGATCTGACATTTGATTACTGTACAGTGCCCCTTGCCTGCCATTTTACTGTCATTTGTGGCCATAAAATATTTATAACATGGCATCAAAAAAGCGCAACTTTACTACAAAAGCGCTTTTGGACCAGTTGAGTGACAGTGACACGGAGGTGCTCGCAGAACTGAGCGATAGTGAGTTGTGGGGAGATTTGTCGTCTGACACTGACACTGATCTGGCAAGTGACAACGGCGATGATCCTGCACCTGACCTCAGCCATGTGCGCACTTGGTGCCCTATTGACTGCGATACGGACCAGGTAGCGCACCCAAGATTCCTGTTCACTGGATCACCTGGGATGAAGGTAGATGTTGAGCGTGACAACCCTCTGGCATATATCATACATTTTTAGTAAAGGTCTAGGGTAGGTGGACCTACTAATAGATAATCTCAGTGGTCTCTAACTATATATATACTGAACTGAGTATGCCTTATTGTTTTGAAGTTAAGATATAACTTTTATTTCTACTAAAATAAACGAGACACTAAAGTAAAGTGAACTACTGCACTAGTTGGGAGGGAAGACAGGGTCTATAGTCACATGAATGGCCTAGTATGGTTCCTTGTATACAGGGGTAGGGGGGTAGCCTAGTGATGAGGCAAGTAACTCTCCCTAAGTGCTCACCCTGTGTCCCCTAGTCTATGGGCAGGAAATCCTTAATGGCTGTAATCGGGGCACTCGTCCTAAAAAGGACGACCCCCAGGCTCTGGAATCTCGGGCCTGTGCTAGAGTTCCCTAAACTCTTACCTCCCTAGTAGATCTTTTCTGTACCATCATCCGACGCGTTTCGCCAAGTGAAGAATTGGCTCTTCAGGGACATGGATAAATCGGAGCACCATGAGCAGTGGCAGTGCTCCGTTTGTATGTTGCGGCAGTGGCAATGTGTTCATTCGCTGGAGTCTCTTTAAATGCGCGCGGCTCCACCCACACTTCAATTGGCTCCATTGGGACTAACTGATCGTAATGATCTTAGTGTCTGTTTATATAGATAGAGGACCGCACACACGATATAGATACATCTAATTGTCAGGGAATGTTATGTCTCTACCCTCCCCGCTCCGTAGCGGACGGGGTATATGTTTTTAGCGTCTTTGGCTGCCATGGCAAGGCAGACGCATTTAAATGAGCGCATGGGCAGCGCGACTTTGTCAGAGGCCAGAAGAAGCGCAGTAGCGCGAAACGGCCGTCGCCAGCTGATCACTCAGTGTCCTACGCACTGTCCGCCCCAGCCCTCTGTAACCTCTATAAATAAAGAAGAATTTTGCTGCAAAGTGGTGAGTGCCGCTATCATTTATTCCTTTTCCTTGGATTATTGTATGCTTTACTGTGGACTTTCGGAAGCAGAGCACCACTATACATTGCACCACTTGACTGGGTCTCACAGTTTATCGTCCCGCACCTGAGATCTGGTACATTATTAGCAGTGCCGCCTCATATTTCTTCATACATTGTATTTAGACTATAATAACACCATGGGAGGTGTTGACAGAGCCGATCAGGCAATGACATTTTATCCGGCTATGCGCAAACAGCAAAAAAAATATTATAAGAAGATATTCAGGCATCTTCTGGAACAATGCCTTTGGAATGCATATATCCTGCACAGAGCAAAGAGTGACAAGCCTCTTGTTCATTCTGAGTTTATATAGAAGGTGGTTGAGCGGATTTTTGTCAACCACCAGAAGCCATCAGTAGCTGTGAACAGACCTGGACGTCGTGCTGTTGACGTTGTCAACCCAGAACGCCTGACTGGTCGTCACTTTATGGACTACATCCCGCCAACCGCAAAAAAGGCAGCACCTACCAGGATGTGCGTGGTTTGCTGCTCAAAGAGAGATGGCAATAGAAAGAAAGTCCGAAAAGAAACCAGGTTCCATTGTCCTGATTGTGACGTCGGACTTTGTGCAGTCCCAAGTTTCAAATTTTACCACACTCAGGATGTTTATTGAATTTTCTTTGTTTGACAAATTTCATTATTTTTTATTACATTATTAAATAAAATTATATTATTTATTAGATTATAATTCATGATTTTGTGTTTGAAACTTTATCACATCTGGGATGTCTACTAAAGTCTTGTTTGGTCAGGTTTAAGTAAGTAATTACTAAGAATTGCAAGCCTACAATACATAACACCAAATTTCATGCAAAAAATTGTACCACTTTTGGTACAAAATTCCTGACATAAGCCAGGGAGGTTAAAGGAAAATGGAGGTGAATTTTCCCAATTTTTATTTTTTTTGTAGATATTTTATGTTAATCAATGTTTTCACAGCAAGGGTTAACAGCAAAATAAACCTCAATATATATTACTCTGGTTCTGCAGTTTACAGAAATACCCCATATGTGGTGGTAAACTGTCTATGGGCACGTGGCCGTGGTCAGAAGAAAAGGAGCGCCATATGGATTTTGGAGGCAGATTTTGCTAAAATGGTTTTTAGGCACCATTTTGTATTTGAAAAGACCCTGACGTACCCCTACAGTGGAAACCCGCAAAAAGTGACCCTATTTTGGAAACTATACCCCTTAAAGAATATATTAAGGGGGGTACTGAGCACTTTGACCCCCTAAGCATTTTACGGAATTTGAAAAAAAGTTTCATTTCTTCCAATAAAATGTTTTTTTAGCCTCAAATTTTTCATTTTCACAAGGGGTAACAGGAGAAAAAACACCCCATAATTTGTTTCCCATTTTCTCCTGAATACGGCAACACCCCATATGCAGTGGAAAGCTGCTGTGGGGGCACATGGCAGGACTCGGAAAGAGTGCCATATGGCTTTTGAAGCAGATTTTGATGGATTGGTTTACGGGTGCCTTTGGTTTTTATTTTTTGAGTGATTGTCTTATGTGGGGGTTCATTTTTTGCGGGATGAGGTGACGTTTTCATTGGTACCATTTTGTGGTAAATAAGACTTTGATCGCTTGGTATTACACTTTTTGTAAGGAAAGGTGACAAAAAATAGCTGTTTTGGCATAGTTTTTCAAAATATTTTATTTTTACAGCATTTACCGGAGGGGGCATCTCATGTGAAGTTTTTATAAAGCCGTTTTTTACGGATGCGGCGATACCCAATGTGTGTATTATTTAAATTTTTGTTAAGTTTTACACAGTGAAAGCTTTTTTGAACAGAATAAAATCTTGTTTTTGTGTTGCCATTTTCTGAGAGCCATATTTATTTATATTTTTTGGGCGTGTGTCTTAGGTAGGAGCTAATTTTTAGCAGGATGAGATGACGGTTTGATTGGTACCATTTTGGTATACATACTCCTTTTTGATCGCTTGGTATTACACTTTTTGTGAGGCAAGGTGTACTGAAAATGGCACCTTTTTTTTTTTTTATATGGCGTTGACCTGACCGGGTTGATCATGTGATATTTTTATAGAGCCTGTCGATATGGATGCGGCAATACCTAATATTTTTCCCTAGTTTTTTTACAATTTAAAAAAAAAAATTGAAACTGACATTTTTTTTATTGTATAAAAATATTTTTTTTAACTTTTTTTTGTCTCTGGGACTTCAACTTTTGGGGGACTGATCCCCTGTACAATGCGCTGGTACAGTATGGCGCTGGTACTGTATGAGTTAAAACTCATTGAAAATTATTGTTTATGGTGACAGTAAAAGACAGAAAATGTCTTTTCTGAGAAATATATTTTCCATCTGTCAGAAATATATTAGATATTCCTCCTTACTAATTATTGCTATTACTGCAGCATATAATGGGTATCAAGATCGGCATGTTTTATGCTAACGCTCCAGTATGGACAGCGGAAAATGTAAAATGTAAACTTTGTTTATGTTTGTGTGTTTGCTGCAACTAATTTGTGATCCGGATGCTGGTAAATGTCTGGGTCGTGCAACTAATTAGAAACAATTCTATTAATACATAGGCAAGTGATCATCTTCTCACGTCATTTCTGGGGGGAAAAAATAATATCTGACAATCAGGGAGCAAGTGTGCTCTTATTGATGGGGGTGGGGAACTATTCAAGTTGAGTACACATCTCAGATGACTTTTCCATTGTTCTGACCGTGCCAAATTTTGTATATCTGAAGTGTCAGTTTAAGGCTACTTTCACACTCGCGTTTTGTGCGGATCCGTCATGGACGGATCCGTTCAGATAATACAACCGTCTGCATCCATTCAGAACGGATCCGTTTGTATTATCTTTAACATAGCCAAGACGGATCCGTCTTGGACACCATTGAAAGTCAATGGAGGACGGATCGTTTTCTATTGTGCCAGATTGTGTCAGAGAAAACGGATCCGTCCCCATTGACTTACAGCGTTTTCATGTCCGTCTCCAAAGCGGAATGTAGACTGAACTGATGCATTCTGACCGTATCCTTTTCCATTCAGAATGTATAAGAATGCAAACTGATCCGTTTTGGACCGCTTGTGAGAGCCCTGAATGGATCTCACAAACGGAACGCCAGAACGTGAGTATGAAAGTAGACTAAGTGGTAATAACTTTGAAATGCTTTTACTTATCCAACAGATTCTCAGAATGTTTTTAGTGACACATTGTACTTCATGTTAGTGGTAAATTTGAGTAGATATGTTTTAGCTTTTTAAAAAATCCAGAATTTATTGCATATATTTTCTAAATTTTTATTTATCTGCTTTTAATCCCTTAAAGCATGAAGGATTTTCATTTTGCATTTCCATTTTTTACTCCCAGCCTTTCCAGAGCCATAACTTTTTTATTTTTTTGTTCACATAGCCATATGCTTGTTTTTTGTGGAACAAGTTGTACTTTCTAATGGCACCATTTAATATTGCATATAATATAGTTGGAAGCTGGAAAAAAAAATCCAAATGGGGCAAAATTGGAAAAAAACGCAATTCCATCACCGTTTTATGCAAAATGAAAATCCTTTGAAATTCCCTATGCGTTAAAATTTACCTGTTATCTTCATTTTCTGCTTCAGTATAATTACAATGATACCACATTTATTTAGTCTTTCTTGTGTTTTAATACTGAAAAAAAATTAACATTTTGAAAGTTTATCTATGAAGTGTCATGTTAAAGTCTCCAAGCCATATTACTGGGTCCCCAGGTAAGAAATAACATTAAATCTTGGACAAGGGTTAAATCTGCGGGAGCTGGAATGTGCACGATAATCAGAATAAGGCCTCTTTCACACGACCGTATGGCTTTTTCAGTGTTTTGCAGTCCGTTTTAAACGGATTCTCTTGTTCCGTTTTTTGTTTCCGTTGTTTTTCCGTTTCCGTTCCGTTTTTCCGTATGGCATATACAGTATACAGTAATTTCATAGAAAAAATTGGGCTGGGCATAACATTTTCAATAGATGGTTCCGCAAAAAACGGAAACGGATACGGAAGACATACGGATGCATTTCCGTATGAATTCCGTTTTTTTTGCGGACCCATTGACTTTAATGGAGCCACGGAACGTGATTTGCGGCCAAATATAGGACATGTTCTATCTTTCAACGGAACGGAAAAACGGAAATACGGAAACGGAATGCATACGGAGTACATTCCGTTTTTTTTTGCGGAACCATTGAAATGAATGGTTCCGTATACGGACCGTATACGGAACGCAAAAAACGGCCCGCAAAACGGAAAAAAAAACGGTCGTGTGAAAGAGGCCTAAGTGTGTGAGACAATATGTAACAAAGCAGTATAACATAACACCCGTGTGTGTTTGTCCTAAGCGCCTTAACCCCTTAGGGACCAGGCTTATTTTCACCTTAAAGGATAACTGTCACACTTAGACCCTGTGGCGAAACCAACCTCGCCACTGGGTTTTGGAGGGGCCTGGCTACTAGCCTCTTGCCCCAGGATTATGGGCCCTCTCATCAGCCAGGCCTCATTTGTTCACAAAGGACTTGGACTAACTTGAACCCTGGTCTAATTCGTGCCATTTTGGGATGTTAAATGTCTATGTGTATTGAAAAGGGTGGGACATTGTATACGTTGAGTAGGGAGGTCTGTTCCATTGTCTCTCTGTGTACTGGCGATGTCCTTTGTCCTGAGAGATAATTGAATTACTTCTCGGTTGTCTCCAGGAAAGAGGATATTGTGTATTCGCCTGCCTGTGGTGATTGCATCAACCCAGTGTGAGGTAATTCTATCACGGGCAGAGGGGAGGATTTTGTGTGGGAGTGTCTGAGTGTATTGTACGTGGTTATTGGCTGTTTTTACAAAACCCTGTGGGTTGTAACCTTGTTGGAAGATGTGTATAAAATGCTTGTGTGTTAAAATAAAGAGTTCCTGTTTTTATACCTTCATGAAGTCTTGGCTCATGTTTGGGGGATGGGATAACTACACTCTTGGGGATTGCTATATCATAATACTGCCCTGAGTATAAGCTCTTGTAAGAGCATGCTCCTGGTTCCTGTCTCTGGATTTAGGAGAGGTTCACCCACTGGAGCCTGGAGCCTTGTCGTAGGTCCAGGGTGGGTAGGAGACGGCGAGACCTCCACCAAGCTTCGGCGGTTTGTGGGGTCTGCAGTGCTGACGGTGTCAAGTGGAGTGCTTGGAGTCCTCTGGAAGCACTAGGAGCACCTATCGACGCAGGTACCCGGTCGGGGTGCTAGGCGTTCCGTTACAGACCCTAATTTCAATTTTCATATATGTAGTTAGTAATAACATGATATTCCAGAATCAGTTACTATTAGACTGACTTACCCCAAACCAGTCTGCATAAAACTGCAATCTCACTATTCAATTAAGATGGCCGCCACTGCCCTCACCCTGAGGCTAATCCCGCCTGCCCTCACTAGCCAGTAACAATAGCCCCCCAAAAGTGTCAGTAACCAGAGCCCTCCCCCTAAAGGGTTAATCTCCTGCAGCACAAAGGGGTCCTCTTACCACATGTTGCTTTCATTTATACACTGAGCAGACGGCAGATCTCCCTTCCCTTGTCTGCGCTGATTCAACTCTACTTCTCCAGCTCTGCTGAGTGAGGGAGCGTCTGCCAAGCACAGGGACAGGGAGAAGTGCACACAGCCCAGGCACTGTTATCAGCTGCTGGGGAGGACCTGGCTTTATTCATTTACAGTCCCTGGCTGTCAGTAATCTGACCTTGCACGCAGCCTGCTTCTGCGTCCTCCGTCCTTCAACAGAAGGACGGACCATGCCTAGCAACCCTATTTTAAGCAATTATTTTTAAGCACAGGTAAAAGTAGGCAGTACAGGGAATAAAACTGTGGAATTAAGGGGTAATTGAATACACAGTGAAAAGTTGAAATAGGGCCACCAAGGAGATATTAATCACCACAATCCAATACTCCAAAAAAAAAATATACGACAGTTATACTTTAAGGACCAGGCCATTTTTTGAAAATCTGACCAGAGTCACTTTATGTAGTGATAACTTTAAAACGCTTTGACTTATCCAGGCCATTCTGAGATTGTTTTTTTCGTCACATATTGTACTTCATGACACTGGTAAAATAGAGTAAAAAAAATTCATTTTTATTTATAAAAAAATACCAAATTTGCCACAAATTTGGAAAAATTAGCAAATTTCCAAATTTCAATTTCTCTACTTCTATAATACATAGTAATACCTACAAAAATAGTTATTACTTTACATTCCCCATATGTCTACTTCATGTTAGGATCATTTTGGGAATGGCAATTTATTTTTGAGGGACGTTACAAGGCTTAGAAGTTTAGAAGTAAATCTTGAAATTTCTCTGAAATTTTCAAAAAACAACTTTTTAAAGTATAACTGTCATATATATATTTTTGGAGTATTGAATTGTGGGGATTAATATCTCCTTGGTGGCCCTATTTCAACTTTTCACTGTGTATTCAATTACCCCTTAATTCCACATTTTTGTTCCCTATACTGCCTACTTTTTACTGTGCTTAAAATAGGGTTGCTAGGCATGGTCCGTCTATCTGTTGAAGGACGGAGGACGCAGAAGCAGGCTGCGTGCAAGGTCACATTAATGACAGCCAGGGACTGTAAATAAATGATTAAAGCCAGGTCCTCCCCAGCAGCTGATAACAGTGCCTGGGCTGTGTGCACTTCTCCCTGTCCCTGCGCTTGGCAGACGCTCCCTCACTCAGTAGAGCTGGAGAAGGCAGAGTTGAACCAGCGCACAACAAGGAAGGGAGATCTGCCATCTGCTCAGTGTATAAATGAAAGCAACATGTGGTAAGAAGACCCCTTTGTGCTTCAGGAGATTAACCCTTTAGGGGGAGGGCTCTGGTTACTGACACTTTTGGGGGGCTATTGTTACTGGCTAGTAACGGCAGGCGGGATAGGCCTCAGGGTGAGGGCAGTGGCGGCCATCTTAACTGAATAGTGAGATTGCAGTTTTATGCAGACTGGTTGCTAAGGGCTGAATCTTATTAAATATGGGGTAAGTCAGTCTAATAGTAACTGATTCTGGAATATCATGTTATTACTAACTACATATATGAACATTGAAATTAGGGTCTAAATGTGACAGCTATCCTTTAACCCCATAGGGACACAGCCTTATTTCACCTTAAGGACCAGGCCATTTTTTGCAAATCTAACCAGTGTCACTTTAAGTGCTGATAACTTTAAAATGCTTTCACTTATCCAGCCTATTCTGAGATTGTTTTTTCGTCACATAATGTACTTCATGACACTGGTAAAATAAAGTAAAAAAAAATTTTTTTTTTGCACAAATAAAACCTAATTTACCAAAAATTTGGAAAAATTAGCAAATTTCAAAGTTTCAGTTTCTCTACTTCTGTAATACATAGTAATACCCCCAAAAATTGTGATGACTTTACATTCCCCATATGTCTACTTCATGTTTGAATTATTTTGGGAATGATATTTTATTTTTTGGGGATGTTACAAGGCTTAGAAGTTTAGAAGCAAATCTTGAAATTTTTCAGAAATTTACAAAAACCCAATTTTTAGGGACCAGTTCAGGTCTGAAGTCACTTTGATTTACATAATGGAAACCACCCAAAAATGACCCCACCTAAGAAACTACACCCCTCAAGGTATTCAAGAATTTCATTTTTTTGTCTAATTTTCCATTTTAACCCATTTTTTCCACTAACAAAGCAAGGGTTAACAGCCAAACAAGACTGTATCTTTATTGCCCTGACTCTGCCGTTTACAGAAACACCCAATATGTGGCCGTAATGTACTGTACGGCCACACAGCGGGGCGTAGAGTGAAAGGTGCGCCGTTTGGTTTTTGGAAGGCAGATTTTGCTGGACTGGTTTATTTACACCATGTCCCATTTGAAGCCCCCCTGATGCACCCCTAGAGTAGAAACTCCCTAAAAGTGACCCCATCTAAGAAACTACACCCCTCAAGGTATTCAAAACTGATTTTACATACGTCGTTAACCCTTTAGGTGTTGCACAAGAGTTATTGGCAAATGGGGAGGAAATTTGAAAATTTCTTTTTTTTGCCTAATTTTCAATTTTAACCCATTTTTTCCACTAACAAAGCAAGGGTTAACAGCCAAACAAGACTGTATCTTTATTGCCCTGACTCTGCCGTTTACAGAAACACCCAATATGTGGCCGTACACTACTGTACGGCCACACAGCGGGGCGTAGAGTGAAAGGTGCGCCGTTTGGTTTTTGGAGAGCTGATTTTTATGGACCGGTTTATTTACACCGTGTCCTGTTTCAACCCCCCTGATGCACCCCTAGAGTAGAAACTCCCTAAAAGTGACCCCATCTAAGAAACTACACCCCTCAAGGTATTCAAAACTGATTTTACATATGTCGTTAACCTTTAGGTGTTGCACAAGAGTTATTGGCAAATGGGGATGAAATTTGCAAATTTCATTTTTTTGACTTATTTTCCATTTTTAACCCATTTTTTCCACTAACAAAGCAAGGGTTAAAAGCCTAACAAGAATGTATCTTTATTGCCCTGACTCTGCCGTTTACAGAAAACACCCAATATGTGGGCGTACACTACTGTATGGCCACATAACGGGGCGTAGAGTGAAAGGTGCGCCGTTTGGTTTTTGGAGGGCTGATTTTTATGGACCAGTTTATTTACACCGTGTCCTGTTTCAACCCCCCCTGATGCACCCCTGGAGTAGAAACTCCCTAAAAGTGACCCCATTTTGGAAACTACGGGATAAGGTGGCATTTTTTTGGGGACTATTTTTAGGGTACATATGATTTTTGGTTGCTCTATATTACATTTTTGTGAGGCAAGGTTACCAAAAATTGAAATTCTGAAATTTCATCTCCATTTGCCATTAACTGTTGAGGAACACCTAAAGGGTTAATAAAGTTTGTATAATCAGTTTATAATACCTTGAGGGGTTTAGTTTCTCAGATTGGGTCACTTTTAGGGAGTTTTTACTCTAAGGGGGCATCAGGGAGTCTTCAAAAGGGAAATAGTGTCAATAAAAAAGGCCATCAAAATCGGCCTTCCAGAAACCATGTCGGTCCTTTCCTTTTGCGGCCTCCCTTTTACTGATACAGCAGTTTACGACCACAAATGTGGCGTTTCTGTAAACTGCAGTATCAGCGTAATAAATATTAACTTTGTTTGGTTGTTAACCCTTGTTTTGTTACCGGAAAAAAACGGATTAAAATGGAAAAGTGCCAAAAATAGCGGTTTTGGCACCGTTTTTTTTTTTTTTTTTAACCGTGTTAATCTGGGGGGTTAGGTCATGGGATATTTTTATAGAGGAGATTCTTACGGACGCGGCAATACCTAATAAGTCAACTTTTCTTTTACAATTATTTAGGTTTTTGACTATATTATCCTTTTTGATACAAAAAAATAATAATTTTGTATCTAAAGTCTAAGTGTCATTTTTTTAATTTATTTTTTATCCGATTATCTTATGTGGGGGCTCATTTTTTGCGGGATGAGCGGACGGTTTTATTGGCACTATTTTGGGGGCTATATGACTTTTTGATCGCTTGCTATTAAACTTTTTGTTATGTAAGGTGACAAAAAAATCTTTTTTTGCACCTTTTTTTTTTTGACCGTGTTAATTTGGGGGGTTGGGTCATGGGGTATTTTTATAGAGGAGATTCTTACGGACGGGGTGATACCTAATAAGTCTACTTTTTTTTACATTTATTTAGGTTTTAGACTATATTATCCTTTTTGATACAAAAAAAAATATTTTGTATCTCTAAAGTCTAAGAGTCCAATTTTTTTTTTTATCCAATTATCTTATGTGGGGGCTTATTTATTGCGGGATGAGCGGACGGTTTTATTGGCTCTATTTTGGGGGCTATATGACTTTTTGATCGCTTGCTATTAAACTTTTTATTATGTAAGGTGACAAAAAATAAAAACTTTTTTTGCACCTTTTTTTTTTTTCTGGACCGTGTTAATCTGGGGGGTTAGGTTATGGGGTATTTTTATAGAGGAGATTATTACCGACGCGGCGATACCTAATATGTCTACTTTTAATAAATTATTTTAGTTTTTTTGGGTGTCTCAAGTCTGAGAACCATTTTTTTTTATCCGATGTCAGTGCTAAATTGGGATATAAATTTAGTACTCCATGCAAGTGTGATACTCCCTGAAGCAACCGTCAATGCAAAGGCCCGGATGATCGGGGCACGTGTCGCACTGAGTAGTGGTGTCCTTCCGTATCCCCCTCCTGCGACACACTCTGCACTTTTTTGGGTTCGTCCCTTCTTTCCAGTATGGGGGACCACACCTGGAAAGTGTTGGCCAGGGACGATCCGGGCGCCTACAGTTCCCGAGGTACTCCGGCCTGCTCTTTCCCGGTCCGAAAAGATCAGGGCCTTGAGGACTGCCTCATAGAACTGGAGGAATGTCCCTGTGTTGCCAGCGCTCCGGGACAGCACAAAAGAGTTGTACAAGGCAACCTGTACCAAGTAGACTTTTTTGTACCATGCCCGGGTTTTGCGCATGGCGTTATATGGCTTGAGGACTTGATCCGAGAGATCAACTCCTCCCATATACCGATTGTAGTCGACGATACAATCGGGCTTGAGGACCGTTGCCGCGGTACCTCGCACAGGGACAGGGGTAATGCCGTTACCATGAATTGTGGACAGCATAAGGACATCCCTCTTGTCCTTATACCTTACCAGCAACAGGTTTCCAGTGGTAAGGGCACAGGTCTCACCCCTGGGGATAGGTACCTGGAGGGGGTGGGCAGGGAGGCCGCGTTGATTTTTCCGCACGGTCCCACAAGCGGACGTGGATCTGGCGGCAAGGGACTGGAACAAGGGGATACTGGTATAAAAGTTATCCACGTAAAGGTGGTAACCCTTATCCAGCAGTGGGTACATAAGGTCCCACACAAGTTTCCCGGTAACACCCAGAGTGGGTGGACATTCTGGGGGTTGAATCCGGGAATCTCGCCCCTCGTATACACGAAATTTGTAAGTGTACCCTGAGGTACTCTCACAAATTTTGTATAGCTTCACGCTATACCTCGCCCGCTTGGAGGGCACATACTGGCGGAAAATGAGTCTCCCCTTGAACGCAATGAGAGACTCATCAACCGCGACCTCCCTTCCAGGTACATAGGCCTCCATGAATTTGGCCCCAAAGTGATCGATGACCAGCCTTATCTTATACAGACGGTCATAGGCAGGATCACCTTGGGGGGGACATGCTGCATTATCGGAATAATGCAGACATTTCCGGATGGCCTCAAACCGGGAGCGTGTCATGGCCGTACTGTAAAGTGGGGCCTGGTAGAGGACGTCCCCACTCCAGTAATGCCTGACACTGGGTTTCTTGACCAGGCCCATATGCAGCACGAGGCCCCAAAATGTCCTCATTTTGGCTGCACTGACCGGCGTCCAGCCACCGGGCCTGGCCAAAAAGGAGCCCGGATGTTGAGCAACAAACTGTTGGGCGTACAGGTTCGTCTGCTCCACCATCAGATTTACCAGTGGGTTACTGAAAAAATGACAAAAAAGTCATGTTCAGTGTAGCCCACTGTGGAAATCTGGATTCCTGATTGGCCTACAAAATCAGGAATCACGGGCTCGTATCGCTCTGGGCTACACCAGACTAGTTCACAGGCAGGGTGCTCCGGTGGATTTAACTGGTGGGCCGGGAAACCAGTACGAGCCCCAGAGCTGCTCGTACTAGGCTGGGCCACAGGGTCCCTAACATGGCGGTCCCCTTGCTCCGCCTGGCGGCGTCTCCGCTGCCTTGGGGGCTTGGGGGCTCATCATCATCGCTAGATGATGAGGAGGACGCGGATGACAACAGGAATGTGGGGTCATCCTCGTCCTCACTGGGACTCTCGGAGTCGGAGGCAAGCTGGTCATATGCCTCCTCGGCCGAGAACGTCCGGCGGGCCATAGGGGAGTGTGTGTCTGCGTGTGTATGTGCGTGTGTCAAAACCGCTGATCAACTGTCCGAAGTTGATCAGCGGTGGGGTGTGCGATGCGCTAACAGTGGCCGGACGCTAAGGCCTCTTTCAGACGGGCGTTGCGTGAAAAGGTGCAGGTGCGTAGCGGGAACACCCGCGATTTTTCCGCGCGAGTGCAAAACATTGTAATGCGTTTTGCACTCGCGTGAGAAAAATCGCGCATGTTTGGTACCCAAACCCGAACTTCTTCACAGAAGTTCGGGCTTGGGATCGGTGTTCTGTAAATAGTATTATTTTCCCTTATAACATGGTTATAAGGGAAAATAATAGCATTCTGAATACAGAATGCATAGTAAAACATCGCTGGAGGGGTTAAAAAAAAATATAAAAAAATTTAACTCACCTTAGTCCACTTGTTCGCGGCCCGGCATCTCCTTCTGGCTTCATCTGATCTCTGTGCAGCAACAGGACCTGTGGTGACGTCATTCCGGTCATCACATGGTACGTCACATGATCTCCTGAGTACGGCGATACCACATGTGTGACACTTTTTTGCAGCCTAGGTGCACAAAGGGGCCCAAATTCCAATGAGTACCTTTAGGATTTCACAGGGCATTTTTTACGCATTTGGATTTCAAACTACTTCTTACGCTTTAGGGCCCCTAAAATACCAGGGCAGTATAAATACCCCACATGTGACCCCATTTTGGAAAGAAGACACCCTAAGGTATTCCGTGTGGGGCATGGCGAGTTCATAGAATTTTTTTTTTTGGCACAAGTTAGCGGAAAATGATTTTTTTTTGTTTTTTCTCACAAAGTCTCTCTTTCCGCTAACTTGTGACAAAAAGTTAAATCTTTCATGGACTCAATATGCCCCTCAGCGAATACCTTGGGGTGTCTTCTTTCCAAAATGGGGTCATTTGTGGGGTGTTTGTACTGCCCTGGCATTTGAGGGTCTCCACAATCATTACATTTATGGCCAGCATTAGGAGTTTCTGCTATTCTCCTTAGGCCTCATGTACACGACCATTGTTTGGGTCTGCATCCGAGCCGCCGTTTTGGCGGCTCGGATGCGGACCCATTCATTTCAATGGGGCTGCAAAAGATGCGAACAGCACTCCGTGTGCTGTCCGCATCCGTGGCTCCATTCCGCGGCCCCGGTAAAAAAAAATATAACATGTCCTATTCTTGTCCGCGCTTTGCGGACAAGAATAGGCATTTATATTGCCGGCGCCCGTTCCGCAAATTGCGGAAGTCAACACGGGCGCCTTCTGTGTTTTGCGCATCCGCGGTTTGCGAACCGCAAAAAACGCCACGGTCGTGTGCATGAGGCCTTATATTGAGCATAGGGGTAATGAGATATTTTTTTTCCGTTCAGCCTCTGGGCTGAAAGAAAAAAAGAACGGCACAGATTTCTTCATTTGCATCGATCAATGTGGATGAAAAAATCTCTGCCAAAAAATGTGCAAAAAAAAAAAAAAGCTGCGATTGCTAATAAAGATCCAAAAAGCTCGAAAATGATCTTTATAGCACCGCAGCGATTTTACGATGTTTTTGCAGTGATCATAAAAAAAACATTTCTGTCACTGCAGTGGGGCGGACTGAACGCAAGTGTGCGCACAAGATCAGGCCTGATCGGGCGGACACTGCGTTTTTTGTAGAGCCTAAGGTGACCCTAATGTACTGATATAGATCTGATTGCGATCAGTCTTGATCACTTACAGATACTATATAGTACTAGTGCTGATTAGCGACAGTGATGACGCTAATCAGCGACTAATCAGTAACTGCGGTGCGGTGGGCGCTAACTACCTAACAAGTGGCTAACTAACTGGCGGTGATAAGGGACCCTTATGCCCCATTAACACGTCCGCAATTCTGTTCCACATTTTGCGGAACGGAATTGCGGACCCATTCATTTCTATGGGGACAGACTTTGTCTCGCTCGGATCCGGAATTGCGGATCTGCACTTCCGGGTCCGCAAAAATATAGAACATGTCTTATTCTTGTCCGCAATTGCGGACAAGAAAAGGCATTTTCTATATAGTTCTGGCAATGTGCGGATCCGCTAAATGCGGAAAGCACATTGCCGGTGTCAGTGTTTTGCGGATCCGCAAAACACATATGGATGTCTGAATGGAGCCTTACAGGGGGGTGATCAATGACAGGGGGGTGATCAGGGAGTCTATATGGGGTGATCAGGGGTTAATAAGGGGTTAATAAGTGACAGGGGGGGGGTGTAGTGTAGTGTGGTGCTTGGTGCTACTTACAGAGCTGCCTGCGTCCTCTGGTGGTCGATCCAAGCAAAAGGGACCACCAGAGGACCAGGTAGCAGGTATATCAGACGCTGTTAACAAAACAGCATCTAATATACCATTCTGATGTAAAAAAAATCGCATCTACAGCCTGCCAGCGAATGATCGCCGCTGACAGGCTGTAGATCAACTTGTTTACCTCGCGATCCTGTGAGCGCGCGTTCACAGGAAATCTCGGCTCACGCGAGATGAAGCGTATATGCGTCTAGGAGGAATAACCCGGCCGCCCGCAGGACGCATCCCTGCGTTAGGCGGTCAGGAGGTGGTTAAGGACCAGTTCAGGTCTGAAGTCACTTTGTGAGGCATACATAATAGAAACCACCCAAAAATGACCCCATTCTAGAAACTACACCCCTCAAGGTATTCAAAACGGATTTTACAAACTTTGTTAACCCTTTAGGTGTTCCACAAGAATTAATGGAAAATAGAGATACAATTAAAATATTTAACTTTTTTGGCAGATTTCCCATTTAAATTTTTTTCTAGTTACAAAGCAAGGGTTAACAGCTAAACAAAACTCAATATTTATGGCCCTGATTCTGTAGTTTACAGAAACACCCCATATGTGGTCGTAAACTGCTGTACGGGCACACGGCAGGGCGCAGAAAGAAAGGAATGCCATACGGTTTTTGGAAGGCAGATTTTGCTGGACTGGTTTTTTGACACCATGTCCCATTTGAAGTCCCCCTGATGCACCCCTAGAGTAGAAACTCCAAAAAAGTTTTGTTGGTACTAGTTTAGGGTACATATGATTTTTGGTTGCTCTATATTACACTTTTTGTGAGGCAAGGTAACAAGAAATAGCTGTTTTAGCACCGTTTCTATTTTTTGTTATTTACAACAGTCATCTGACAGGTTAGATCATGTGGTATTTTTATAGACCAGGTTGTCACGGACGCGGCGATACCTAATATGTATACAATTTTTTTATTTATGTAAGTTTTACACAATGATTTTATTTTTTAAACAAAAAAAATCATGTTTTAGTGTCTCCATAGTCTGAGAGCCATAGTATTTTCAGTTTTTGGGCGATTATCTTGAGTAGGGTATGATTTTTGCGGGATGAGATGACGGTTTGATTGGCACTATTTTGGGGTGCGTATGACTTTTTGATCGCTTGCTATTACACTTTTTGTGATGTAAGGTGACAAAAAATTGCATTTTTTTTACGGTATTCACCTGAGGGGTTAGGTCATGTGATATTTTTATAGAGCAGGTTATTACGGACGCAGCGATACCTAATATGTATACTTTTTTTATTTATGTAAGCTTTACACAATTATTTCATTTTTTAAACAAAAAAATATCATGTTTTAGTGTCTCCATATTCTGAGAGCCATAGTTTTTTCAGTTTTTGGGCGATTATCTTAGGTAGGGTCTCATTTTTTGCGGGATGAGATGATGGTTTGATTGGCACTATTTTGGGGTGCATATGTCTTTTTGATCGCTTGCAATTACATTTTTTGTGATGTAAGGTGACAAAAAATTGCTTTTTTTAACACGTTTTTTGGTTTTTTTAACGGTGTTCATCTGAGGGGTTAGGTCATGTGATATAGAGCAGGTTATTACAGATGCGCCGATATCTAATATGTATACTTTTTTTTAACTTACTTAAGTTTTACGCAATAACAGCTTTTTTAAAACAATAAAAAAGATGTTTTAGTGTCTCCATATTCTGAGCCATAGTTTTTTTATTTTTTGGGTGATTCTCTTAGGTAAGGGCTCATTTTTTGCGGAATGAGGTGACGGTTAGATTGGTACTATTTTGGTGGGCATACGCCTTTTTGATCACTTGCTGTTGTACTTTTTGTACAAAAATTGTTTATTTAGCACAGTTTTTATTTTTTACGGTGTTCATCTGAGGGGTTAGGTCATGTGATATGTTTATAGAGTCGGTCGATACGGACGCGACGATACCCAATATGTCAAATTTTTCCCCCCCTAATTTTAACTTTTTTTTTTTTTACTTTATTTGGGGAAAATGATGTTTTTTGTTTATTTTTACTCTAAACTTTTAATTTTTGGGGGGGAGAAACTTTATTTTTTCAACTTTTTTTTCACTTTATGTTTTGTCCCACTTTGGGACTTCAACTTTTGGGGGTCTAATCCCCTTTACAATGCATTCCAATACTTCTGTATTGTAATGCATTAGCTTTATGAGTAATACAGTGTGTATTACTCATACAGCTTCCGGCATGTGAGATCCCGGGGGCTGGATCTCACAGGCTCGTCACAGGAAGGCAGCGCCGATGTCTAAGGAAGGCATCGCGCTGCCTTCCATGCCATCACGTCCCCCCTACAGCTGCACGGGGACCCAATGGCACCGCCGCCCGCTGCCACCTGTAAAAGCTGCAAACCGCAGGTCTGAATTGACAGGCGTATTGTCCCCGGGTGCCTGCTCAATGATTTGAGCAGGCACCTTGTTCCGATCACCGACTGCTGGGCGGCGGTGATCAGACCTACACATGACGTTTTGGTACGTCATGTGTCCTTAAGTATCGGGACCTCATGCCGTACCGGTACGTCATGTGTCCGGAACAGGTTAAGACAGAAATGTACTGTCCTTCAAATCAAAACAGACCACAGGAATTTGTAAGTAGAATTATATCCCCATTCTATCCAGGTTTTGCGCAAAGTCAAAAATGTATAAATACTGGGGACACATTATCAGGGGAATGTCATTGCAGGACCAGAGTGCACTTCACACAATCATTCATGCCTCTAACATTCCAGCAATGGTCTTGTGTCAGGGATTTTCTGAGGGATGAGTTGACGTTTACATTCATACCATTTTGGGGTATATACATCTTCTTGAACGTTCTATATGCTTTTTGTAAGCGAGGTGACCAAAAAATGGCTGTTCTGGCATTATTTTTACAGCATTCCCCTGACCGGATAAATTATGTGATATTTATAGAGCAGGTCGTTACGGACACAGTGATACCCTAATATGTTTATTGATTGTTTTAATGTTACACAATAAAAAATGTTTTTGTGTCACCCTATATATATATTTTTTTTTATAGCAATGGTCTTATGTTGGGGCTTGTTTTTTGTGGGATGAGATGTTTTCATTCATACCATTTTGATCACTTGACCAAAATAAATGCCTGTTCTGGCAGTTTTTTTTGTTTTTTTTTTACAGCATTCACCTCACAGGGTAGATTATATGATATTTTTATAGAGCCAACTTTATGAAGGAGACGATACCTAATATATAAATTTTTTCCTTAATTTTTTTTCAATAAAAAATTGCTTGATAAGGGGAAAGGGGTGCTTTTTTCCATGTAACTTTATTTTTATAAAACTTTTGTTGTTACGTTTTATTTTTGTCCCACTAGGAAACTTCATTTTTTGAGGGGCTGATCCGTTTTACAATGTAGTACAATAAATACTGTATTGTACTACATTGGAACTGTCTGTTTTCCACTAATTACCTATGCAGTTCACCTATGACAACAACCTGAGGGCTGGGTCTCAGAGTCCTGTATAAGGCTTTGGGCTGCCAAAGCAGCCAGCCACACCCTGCATGGGTACCCGATGGGGTAAGAGCACCATCCCTCCGGCAACTCCTTAGATGCAGCAGTCAGCATTGGTGTTTTCAGCAATGCCGGTGGATACAGCACTGACAGCCAGGCAGCTTCTGTGCCCACCCGGTCAGCATGCCGTACATGTACGGTGTGGGTCAGGAAGGGGTTGAACAGACTGAATACTGGATACAAATGGAACACCTTCCATCTCTGTTATTTATTGGCATCAATGTTAAAAAAAGAAAGTTCCTTTCTGTCATGTTTCCGTTATTTTGGTTGGAAAAAAATCCTGCAGATAGTACTTTTTCTCCCATCACAAAATATCAGAAACGTGATGAAACTGAGCATAATTGATGCTAATGTAAGATTACTGAAATGAATGGTAATAATTGCGGAAACTGATGAGCTGATGTGAAAATAGCCAAATTTTATATGCACAGGAGTCCAAACCTCATTCACATCTGCATCGGCGCTCTATTAGAAGCCTCCATTGAAGATTCCATTAAATACACAAAACAAAGTTGTAAAGCATGCTGTGCTTTTCATCCAGTAGAATGCTGGGTTTTCTAATGGAAACCAGATCCCATTATAGTCATTGGGGGTCTGTTAGGTGGTGCTCATTTCCATCATTTGACAGAAACACCACTTCCATTATTTTCATTGTTCTGCTCCTATAATGGAGCAGAATAGAAAAAAATGACAATGTGAACCCAGCCTTACTCTCCACTGAGGTCATGTACAGTTATACAGGACAGGAGTATCTATGCCTCTCCTCCCGTCACTGCAGCCTGTCAGGGCTATTCTCATGGCCCCCTCCCCATGCCTCACCTCTTCCAGGCTGGCCAGCTGAGGGAGGCTGCTTCAACCTGGAATATCTCAGGTTTGTATAGCACATACAGGTATGAGCCAGGTCTTGTTGTAACTAACAATCTGTTAGCATTAGTATTGAGTACATGGCCCAATGGAGCAGACGATTGTCGGGAGGGAAACATTCCTTCCTGACAATTGCCTGATCATCAGTGAAGACCACTACTTTTACATGCATAATTCTTGTTTGCTGGCAGGATAGGCTGTTTAAACAGCATGTTCTACTGATAGCAAACAATGATTAATGTGACTTCACCAACGATCCTATTTCGTTCACTCATCAGGTAATCGTGGGCACATTTACACCGGCAAATTAGCACTAATGAGTGTTTCTACGGGGGACTTTACCTGCACAATTCATTTCTGACCTGAGCTATTTCTCAGGCTGTTTGGTGGCTAGTAGTGTTGAGCGAATCAAACTTCAGATCATAGATCCAAAGTCGATTCGTTCTAACACTTTGTTCTAATGCTGTACGGAGACCTGTCTCTGTACAGCATTAAAATGTATTGCCTCCGCTGAGGCAAAATTCGTTTCATCCGAAGTCGTGCAAGACTTTCGTGAATAAATTCGGTATTCAGTTCTACATCTTTAAAAACATTTCAAATTAGCAATCCAAAGTCAGGTTTGGTACCGAGGTACCAGCCTGTTCTAAATCCGACTTCGGATTCTGAATTTGAAATGTTTTTGAAAATGTAGAACTGAATACTAAATTCATTCACCGAAGTCTTGCACGACTTCGGGTGAAACTAATTTTGCAGAGGCAATACATTTCACATCTATGATCCGAAGCTCGATTCGCTCAACACTAGTGGCTAGCACTGTGAGATATAATCTTTAGTAGCAAGAAGGTTTCTCATACCTCCTTGGCCACTGAAAATTACTGGCAATTCTATTTGCCTGCAAAAAATCAAATACATCATCAACCTCCTTCCTGTAATTCCAGTTTGCCAGTTGGCAACCTTAACACCAGCAGAATTATGAATCTAGCATTTGGCATAAATGCAAGAAAATAAAGGGGGTAATTAATTATGAGTAGTAAGCCACTTTTTGGCGTACTTTTGTCGCAGGTTTGGTCGCAAAAGACATTTGCAGACGAATCTGTGACTTTTCCGGCCAGCAGTTCTACATAACTTAGGCACATCAAGTGGCAGTGGACATAGACTAGTAAATGTCCCCCAAAATATTTACAAAGTTATCCATTATTTTATGTATATTTCAATTATATGTAATCCCAAATCTTCTATGTAGCTGCAGGTGACCTCTCACAGCTTCCCCTAGTGATAACAGACATTCATTTAGACATCATTGGGAGTTAAGGCAGCTGGACACAACTCAGTCAGCTAATTGCCAGCATCCTAAAAAGAGTGTAAGGGTGCTGGCAAGTTTTTGTGGCCGTTTTTTGTGCCAAAGGCTTAACATTACTCATTCCATTCCAACCCACTTTGACTCAAAACACAGCATAAAAATTGTCCAAAAAAGCTCTGTGCGTCACCAATTCAGTAAAGTATAGGGCCAATGAATTTGTTTTCTACAAGTTTAGGCTGCTTTACAGACCCAAGGGAAATTTTCCCTTTCCCATGTTACTCCTTTTGCTCCCTAAAGAGGTTTCCTGAGACCTACCCAGTAATGGCCAATCCATAGTATAGACCTGTGATAGCTAATCCCCGGCACTCCAACTGTGGTAAAACTACAACTCCCAAGATGCACAATTGCTTGGCTGTTCTCAGAACCCCACAGAAATGAATGAACGTGT
Source organism: Bufo bufo (assembly GCF_905171765.1). Lineage (NCBI taxonomy): Eukaryota > Metazoa > Chordata > Amphibia > Anura > Bufonidae > Bufo > Bufo bufo. Next base: position 269,105,553 of record NC_053389.1, on the reverse strand, counting down.
TGGGAATTGTAGTTTCACCACACCTTGAGTGCTGGAAATTTGCCATCACTGGTATAGGCCATCAATGTATGGTCAGTAAAAGTTCAAACCCCAGGAGCTACACTTTATAAATTGCACAAATACAGAGGCACTTCCATACAGGTGACTTTACTGTGGATGAGACTGACCTGCAGTACCTGGCACAACTACATAGGCATGTATGTAAACAATGAGGAGGTTGTGGTCACCGATGCAAAATTGTTGGCCTATATTGCCTATAAACTCATTTCTTCAGTTAGGATGCCAGCTTAAAGGGGTTATCTGGCCTTGAAGCAGAACAGCAGCAGGACTGCAGACAGGTATGCTTTTTTTTTTTTTAAGTGGCACAGGTTAAGACCATGGTGGTTGTCTGCTCAAAGGCTGGAGATCCTCTTTAATGCTCATTCATTTATACTGACTATAGATCTCTTAGGCTAGGTTCAAATATATGCCCAGATTCCAGCATGAACACTGGCATTCTGCCTTTCTTTGACCGAATCTGTGATAGAGGCTCCTTATGGAACCTCTGCGGAGATGTGAACTTATCCTTTTCCATATTGTTTGATCTATCACACAGCCATTGTCATGCATGTTTTAAATGGTCACTGCACTTTCACACAGCTCTGCATAAAAACCACCACCTGCCTACTCAATGATTAATCAGATTACAAACCGGATTCCAAAAAAGTTGGGACACTAAACAAATTGTGAATAAAAACTGAATGCAATGATGTGGAGATGGCAAATGTCAATATTTTATTTGTAATAGAACGTAGATGACATATCAAACGTTTAATCCGAGTAAATGTATCATTTTAAAGGAAAAATACGTTGGATTCCAATTTTCACGGTGTCAACAAATCCCCAAAAAGTTGGGACAAGTAGCAATAAGAGGCTGGAAAAAGTAAATTTGAGTATAACGAAGAGCTTGAAGATCAATTAACACTAATTAGGTCAATTGGCAACATGATTGGGTATAAAAAGAGCTTCTCAGAGTGGCAGTGTCTCTCAGAAGCCAAGATGGGTAGAGGATCACCAATTCCCACAATGTTGCGCAGAAAGATAGTGGAGCAATATCAGAAAGGTGTTACCCAGCGAAAAATTGCAAAGACTTTGCATCTATAATCATCAACTGTGCATAACATCATCCGAAGATTCAGAGAATTTGGAACAATCTCTGTGCGTAAGGGTCAAGGCCGTAAAACCATACTGGATGCCCGTGATCTCCGGGCCCTTAAACGACACTGCACCACAAACAGGAATGCTACTGTAAAGGAAATAACAGAATGGGCTCAGGAATACTTCCAGAAACCATTGTCAGTGAACACAATCCACCGTGCCATCCGCCGTTGCCAGCTGAAACTCTACAGTGCAAAGAAGAAGCCATTTCTAAGCAAGATCCACAAGCTCAGGCGTTTTCACTGGGCCAGGGATCATTTAAAATGGAGTGTGGCAAAATGGAAGACTGTTCTGTGGTCAGACGAGTCACGATTCGAAGTTCTTTTTGGAAAGCTGGGACGCCATGTCATCTGGACCAAAGAGGACAAGGACAACCCGAGTTGTTATCAACGCTCAGTTCAGAAGCCTGCATCTCTGATGGTATGGGGTTGCATGAGTGCGTGTGGCATGGGCAGCTTGCATGTCTGGAAAGGCACCATCAATGCAGAAAAATATATTCAGGTTCTAGAACAACATATGCTCCCATCCAGACGTCATCTCTTTCAGGGAAGACCCTGCATTTTTCAACAAGATAATGCCAGACCACATTCTGCATCAATCACAACATCATGGCTGCGTAGGAGAAGGATCCGGGTACTGAAATGGCCAGTCTGCAGTCCAGATCTTTCACCTATAGAGAACATGTGGCGCATCATAAAGAGGAAGGTGCAACAAAGAAGGCCCAAGACGATTGAACAGTTAGAGGCCTGTATTAGACAAGAATGGGAGAGCATTCCTATTTCTAAACTTGAGAAACTGGTCTCCTCGGTCCCCAGACGTCTGTTGAGTGTTGTAAGAAGAAGGGGAGATGCCACACAGTGGTGAAAATGGCCTTGTCCCAACTTTTTGGGGATTTGTTGACACCATGAAATTCTGATTCAACATATTTTTCCCTTAAAATGGTACATTTTCTCAGTTTAAACTTTTGTTCCGTGATTTATGTTCTATTCTGAATAAAATATTAGAAGTTGGCACCTCCACATCATTGCATTCAGTTTTTATTCACGATTTGTATAGTGTCCCAACTTTTTTGGAATCCGGTTTGTACATAATTCCAAAGAAGTCTATGAAGAGCATGGGAGTGCAGAAAGAAACAAGCATACAGACATGACTCAGCAGATTCAATGGCAAATAGTAAGTGATATCTCTCACCCCAAGTGGTTAGTTCACATCCCTACTGTTCAGTACCTATCCGTAATATCCTATATGGTGCTTCTAAGTGAATGAGAGCAGGTTAGGAAGCAGAATCTCAGGCCTCCATAGCCTACTCACCAGTTCAGAAACAACTTGGAATTAGGCCCCTTGCAGACGAGCGTGTCCGGATGCGTTGCGAATGCGTTCAGTGAAAACTGCGCGATTTCACAAAATAAGCCATTCAGTTTTGTTTGCGATCGTGTTCAGTTGTTCAGCTTTTATCGCGCAGGTGCAATGCGATTTACTGCATTTTGCAAGCGCGTGATAAAAAAACGGAATTTTTAAAAACAACATCTCTTAGCAACCATCCGTGAAAGTCACATTGCATCCGCACTTGCTTGCAGATGCGATGTGATTTTCACGCAGCCACTTTCACTTCTATGGGGCCAGCGTTGCATGAAAATTGCAGAATATAGAACATGCTGCGATTTTAATGCAACGCAAAAGTGATGTGTGAAAACCACCGCTCATGTAGACAGACAGACCCATTGAAATTAATGGGTCCGGATTCCATGCGGGCGCAATGTGTTCGCATCACGCATTGCACCCGCGCGGAATTCTCGTTTGTGTGAAAGGGGCCTTAGAGTTGCAGCATACAAAGGAGGAAACGCCAAATAAATGCCAGATACAAGTCATATAATGGTCAGATATGCAGTACTGTGCAACAGTTTTTGGAGTGTAGGGGAAAATGCTGCAAAGTAAGAATGATTTCAAAAATAGAAGTGCTAATTTTATCAATTAACAAAATGCAATGTTAATGAACAAAAGCAAAATCTAAATCAAATCAATATTTGAGGTCAACACACTTTGGTTTAAAACTGCATCAATTCTTCTAGGTACACTTGCACACAGTTTTGAAGGAACTTGGCAAGAAGGTTGTTCCAAACATCTTGAAGAACTAACCACAGATCTTCCTTTGGATGTAGGCTTGCACAAATTCTTCTGTCTCTTCAGGTAATTCCAGACAGACTCGATAATGTTGAGATCAGACCTCTGTGGGGGTCATGAGTAGTGATGAGCGCCAGGGGCAATATTCGAATTCGTGATATTTCGCGAATGTTTGGGCGAATATTTGGCATAAATTCGGGAATTCGCCATTATTTTCTTGATTCCGAAAATCGACAATGTAATATGTACATATTGCGCTCGCAATACAGGTGTATGTCTCTTTTGCTAAATTTTTCAAGCTGCTAGAAGTTTCCTGAGACTGGAGAAAATGGTTGGCACGGCAGAACATTACAAAAGTTTTATTTGCAGATAGAGTGCTCCAATATATTCGCAATTAATGATGCGCATATTTTGGCACAATATGTGCAACTTCACATTTTAGCAGGTCTGACTACTGTGGGGTTTCGCTCTGGTAGACAGGATTAGCAGACACAGTATAGAGGCAACAACAAGTTGATCAAACAGTTCAGTGTTTTATTCACACTTTAGGCAAGTGACAAAACAAGCAGTCATAATCAAACAAAAAGTCACCTTGTGGTGTTGGTGGTAATTCACACCATACGGAAATTCTGCCTCAAAGAGTCCTTGACCATAGCAGCACTAACCTGTTTTCACACCAAACAGGTAGCAAGCCTTCATCCAGACACAAGGCTCCCAGATCCCAACACAGAGACACGGCTTCTGAGCCCAGCTGCCTATTTAAGGACAGCCAGGTGCTGCCAAAACCCGGACCGGCACCTAAAATCTGATCCGGTATTTGACCTCATCTGGCTGTAAATCAGCCCAGCAGCACATGCTGGGAGGAAAATACCTGTTTTACCAGTCAAAACCTCTCACTGTGTCACATCCCCCCCCCCTTTGTTCAACCCTGAGGGGGTGAACACACGCCAGACAGTGTACCTGGGACAGGGCATCCGCGTTTCCCTGTAACCAGCCTGCCCTGTGTTCCACTGAAAACTTTAATTTTGATAGGGAGAGAAACCATCGGGTGATCCGGGCATTTCTGTCCTTGGCCTGGCTCATCCACTTGAGAGGGGAGTGGTCAGTCACCAGGCAGAATTTTCTTCCGAATAAATAATAGCGGAGAGACTCGAGTGCCCACTTGATAGCCAGGCACTCTCTCTCCACTATACTAAACCGGGTCTCAGCTTGGGTGAGCTTACGGCTTCGGAAGTCAATGGGATGCTTCTCCCCATTGACTTCCTGAGACAGTACAGCACGAGGCCTACTTCGGAGGCATCGGTCTGTACTATAAACTCCCTTTTGAAGTCTGGCGTCACCAAAACTGGGGACCCGCACAGGGTCGACTTCAAAGCGGAGAAAGCCTTTTCCGCCCGATCATTCCAGCGAACTATCACTGACTGGTGTCCCTTCAAGAGCCCTGTCAATGGCGCTGCCACCATAGCAAAGTGGGGGACAAACCTCATGTAAGAGCCCACCATTCCCAGGAATGACTTTGACTAGTGGTGACAGGTCGGGGCCAATTCCGTATTGCCTCTATTTTGTTCACTTGGGGTTTGATGACCGTGCCTAATGACATACCCCAGGTACTTAGTCTCTTCTAACCTTATCGCACTTTTTTGGGGTTAGCGGCTAGGCCAGCTTTCCGAAGGGAGTCCATTACAGCCTGCACTTTGGATAGGTGACTTTCCCAGTCGGTACTGTGGATGACAATATCGTCCAGGTAAGCTGAAGCATACCGACGATGTGGACGAAGCACGATGTCCATTAATCACTGAAAAGTGGCGGGGGCGCCATGCAGACCAAAGGGTAAGACCTTATATTGATACAGCCCCTTAGGCGTGATGAAGGCAGTTTTCTCTTTGGCAGTCTCTATTAAGGGCACCTGCCAGTATCCTTTCGTGAGGTCCAAAACAGAAAAATACCGGGCTTGTCCTATCCTCTCAATGAGCTCATCCACCCGGGACATGGGATACGCATCAAATTTGGAAACCTCGTAAAGTTTTCAAAAGTCGTTACAAAACCACAACGTCCCGTCCATCTTGGGTATCAATACTATAGGACTGGCCCACTCACTTTTTGACGCCTCATTGACGTCTAGCTGCTACATTAGCTGCACCTTCTCTGATATGGCCTGTTGCCGAGCCTCAGGTACCCAGTATGGTTTTAACCAGACTTTTGCCTGAGGCTCAGTGACAATGTCATGCTGGATTATGGAAGTGCATCCAGGGAGGTCCGAGAACACATCAGTGTTCCGACTAACGAACTCCCTGGCCTCCTGAGTCTGTTTAGAGGAGAGGATATCAGCAATTTTTACTGTGGCAGCCGTCTCTCTTGCATGAGACAGAGGGTCCGGAACCTCTTCTCCTAGGAAACCTGGCCGCGGGCTCTCTTCTGTACAGGTTTCCCTATCTTTCCACGGTTTGAGTAAATTAACATGGTAAACCTGGCTGGTGTACCTTGTAGTTTACATCTCCAATTTTCTCGAGTACCTCGTAGGGCCCCTGCCACCTAGCCAGGAACTTACTGTCCACGGTCGGCACAAGAACCAAAACCCAATCAGCCGGGTTAAAGATCCGGACCCGAGCCTGCCGATTATATACCCGACTCTGGACTCGCTGAGCTGCCTCCATATGCTCCCTAACAAGAGGCAACACTGTCTCTATCCGATCTTGCATCTGGGTAACGTACTGAATGACACTTTTATGTGGAGTGGGTTGTTGTTCCCACGCCTCTTTGGCCACATCCAAGAGACTGTGAGGGTGTCTGCCATATAGCAGTTCAAAGGGCGAGAACCCAGTAGAGGCCTGGGGTACCTCTCGCACTGCGAACATAAGATAGGGCAGAATGAGGTCCCAGTCCTTCCCATCTTTAGCCCCCACCCTTTTCAACATATTTTTTAATGTTTGGTTAAACCTTTCTACCAGACCGTCTGTTTGCGGATGGTAAACGGATGTCCGTAGCTGTTTTATGTGCAGCAACTTACAGAGTTCCTTCATCACCTTGGACATAAAAAAGGTCCCTTGGTCGGTCAGAACCTCTTTAGGTAGTGCTACTCGGGAAAACATCTCCATTAATTCCTTAGCTATGAGTTTGGCCGAGGTATGTCGCAGTGGCACCGGCTCTGGGTACCGAGTGGTTTAGTCTAGAATGACTAAGATGTGTTGATGCCCTCTGGCGGACTTCGGTACTGGGCCTATGAGATCCATAGCTATTCGGTCAAACGGTACTTCGATAATCGGGAGAGGTACTAGGGGACTACGGAAATGTGGCTGGGGGCTAGTTATCTGGCAGACCGGCAAGACTCACAAAACTCTTCCACTTCTTTGAATATGCTGGGCCAGTAAAACCACTGTAGAATACGATCCTGAGTTTTCTGCTGCCCCAGGTGACCCCCGAGAAAGTGTTGGTGGGATAGATCTAACACAAGCTTGTGATAAGTCTTGGGGACCATCAACTGTTCAATAGGCTCACCCCGTAGTTAGTTTACCCGATAGAACATATCCTGATGAACCACAAAATCGGGAAACACTGACTCTGCCCCAGGTTGTTGTGGTTCACCATCTACTATTAACACATTTGCCCAGGGTTGGGTCCTGACGTTGGGTGGTACCAAGATTATTCCCGGAGACATTGAGGTCTGCCAATTCAGGACCCGGCGGCAAGTCCTCCACGTCTCCCACCATCATACTTAGCGGAGTTGTCTTCATCTCTTCCACCGAAGTGGCGGTCACCCCTACATATCAACAGACGATCCAGCATAGCAGTGGGACTCAGCACGTCAGGTTGTAGCCATTTTTGCAAGAGATGAAGTAAGTTATAATACTGGGGTCTTGCAGGCTCAGCAGGGTTGAACCCCCACTGATGCACCCGCTGGGCCCGGACCAACACATTCACCCCCAGTCTTGCCAGAATCTCACCCTTGACTTTCTGGTAGTCGGATGCTTGATTGTCCGGTAAGTCGAAATACACCCGCTAGGAATCGGATGCCAGGAACGGAGCGACGACCTCAGACCACTGGTCACGGGGTAGCTTTTCTCTGATGGCCACTTTCTCGTACATCGCCAGGTAAGTTTCGATGTCGTCTGCGGGGGTCATCTTAGGAATCACGGCACGGACTGCTTTCCGGGCATCGTGGACGCTTGGGTCACTCCTGCTGTCTGCAAAGCCATCACGTGTTGTAGCAGCAACTGGTTAGTCTCCTGCTGCTGCTTATTAGCCTCGCTTTGCTGCAGGTTTGTCTCTCGCTGCTGCAGATTAGCATCCATGAGGGCCTTCACAACAGTCTCTATTTTGTCGTGGGGCACTGGTTGTAATACAGCTTGTTTATTGTACAACATACAACCGTGCCTGAAAAAAAAAATAATAAATTGGCGTTCACGCCAGCCTCACTGCTCTTGCACGCATTCTCCACCAATTGTGGTGTTTCGTTCTGGTAGACAGGATTAGCGGACGCAGTATAGAGGCAACAACAAGTTCTTTGGATCAGACAGTTCAGTGTTTTATTCACACTTTAGGCAAGTGACAAAACAAGCAGTCATAATTATAATCAAACAAAAAGTCCCCTTGCGGTGTTGGTGGTAATTCACACTATGCAGCAATTCTGCCTCAAAGAGTCCTTGACCATAGCAGCACCAACTTGTTTTCACGCCAAACAGTTAGCAAGCTTTTATCCAGACACAAGGCTCCCAGATCCCAACACACAGACATAGCTTCTTATCCCAGCTGCCTATTTAAGGACAGCCAGGTGCTGCCAAAACCTGGACCAGCACTTAAAATCCGGTCTGGTATTTGACCTCACCTGACTGTAAATCAGCCCAGCAGCACATGCTGGGAGAAAAATACCTGTTTTCCCAGACAAAACCTCTCACTGTGTCACACTACATATTACTGATAGGTGCACTAAGTATTGTTGTGAACTTGTGAGATCACAGCACTACACTGCGTGCAGAATTATTAGGCAAATAAGTATTTTGACCACATCATCCTCTTTATGCATGTTGTCTTACTCCAAGCTGTATAGGCTCGAAAGCCTACTACCAATTAAGCATATTAGGTGATGTGCATCTCTGTAATGAGAAGGGGTGTGGTCTAATGACATCAACACCCTATATTAGGTGTGCATAATTATTAGGCAACTTCCTTTCCTTTGGCAAAATGGGTCAAAACAAGGACTTGACAGGCTCAGAAAAGTAAAAAATAGTGAGATATCTTGCAGAGGGATGCAGCACTCTTAAAATTGCAAAGCTTCTGAAGCGTGATCATCGAACAATCAAGTGTTTCATTCAAAATAGTCAACAGGGTCGCCAGAAGCGTGTGGAAAAACCAAGGCGCAAAATAACTGCCCATGAACTGAGAAAAGTCAAGCGTGCAGCTGCCAAGATGCCACTTGCCACCAGTTTGGCCATATTTCAGAGCTGCAACATCACTGGAGTGCCCAAAAGCACAAGGTGTGCAATACTGAGAGACATGGCCAAAGTAAGAAAGGCTGAAAGACGACCACCACTGAACAAGACACACAAGCTGAAACGTCAAGACTGGGCCAAGAAATATCTCAAGACTGATTTTTCTAAGGTTTTATGGACTGATGAAATGAGAGTGAGTCTTGATGGGCCAGATGGATGGGCCCGTGGCTGGATTGGTAAAGGGCAGAGAGCTCCAGTCCGACTCAGACGCCAGCAAGGTGGAGGTGGAGTACTGGTTTGGGCTGGTATCATCAAAGATGAGCTTGTGGGGCCTTTTCGGGTTGAGGATGGAGTCAAGCTCAACTCCCAGTCCTACTGCCAGTTTCTGGAAGACACCTTCTTCAAGCAGTGGTACAGGAAGAAGTCTGCATCCTTCAAGAAAAACATGATTTTCATGCAGGACAATGCTCCATCACACGCGTCCAAGTACTCCACAGCGTGGCTGGCAAGAAAGGGTATAAAAGAAGAAAATCTAATGACATGGCCTCCTTGTTCACCTGATCTGAACCCCATTGAGAACCTGTGGTCCATCATCAAATGTGAGATTTACAAGGAGGGAAAACAGTACACCTCTCTGAACAGTGTCTGGGAGGCTGTGGTTGCTGCTGCACGCAATGTTGATGGTGAACAGATCAAAACACTGACAGAATCCATGGATGGCAGGCTTTTGAGTGTCCTTGCAAAGAAAGGTGGCTATATTGGTCACTGATTTGTTTTTGTTTTGTTTTTGAATGTCAGAAATGTATATTTGTGAATGTTGAGATGTTATATTGGTTTCACTGGTAAAAATAAATAATTGAAATGGGTATATATTTGTTTTTTGTTAAGTTGCCTAATAATTATGCACAGTAATAGTCACCTGCACACACAGATATCCCCCTAAAATAGCTAAAACTAAAAACAAACTAAAAACTACTTCCAAAAATATTCAGCTTTGATATTAATGAGTTTTTTGGGTTCATTGAGAACATGGTTGTTGTTCAATAATAAAATTAATCCTCAGAAATACAACTTGCCTAATAATTCTGCACTCCCTGTATGTCTGTAGCATGTATGGACAGCAGAACCTATCACACTACCTAACACCCTGCACTGGAACCTATCAGATACACTCTATCACGATCTAACCTACACTGACTATCTCCCACTAACTATCTGTAATATAAATATACCGAATTTTTCACCCTATAAGACGCACCGGCCCATAAGATGCACCTAGGTTTTTGGGGAGGAAAATAAGAAAAAAAAAATTTGAACCAAAAGGTGTGCTTTTGGTGGGTTTGGAACTAATGGTGGTCTGTGGATGACGGACACTGTTATGGGGGGGGATCTGTGGATGACGGACACTGTTATGGGGGGGGATCTGTGGATGACGGACACTGTTATGGGGGGGATCTGTGGATGACGGACACTGTTATGGGGGGGATCTGTGGATGACGGACACTGTTATGGGGGGGATCTGTGGATGACGGACACTGTTATGGGGGGGGATCTGTGGATGACGGACACTTATGGGGCGGATCTGTGGATGACGGACACGTATGGGGCGGATCTGTGGATGACGGACACTTATGGGGCGGATCTGTGTATGACTATCACGGTCGGCGTGGTTATCACATACGTGACACAGAGGGAGGGAACGAGGAAGGCCCTGCCCAAGTGAGAGGGAAGATGGTGACCCCTGACTCACCTGGCGGCTGGCACCTGGCTGCCCTGACGTCCCTAGACGGGTTCCTCACCCGTACGCCGATCACGTGCCTAAAGCCCTGGCTTTCCCTGAGCTGAGCCCTAGGTAGTGAACAGGGCGATGGGAACACTAGTCCGCACCACTAACTCTAAGGGAAAACACCAAGGGGAGGACAGACAACACAGACTCAACATATATTCCCAGGTGGGCGACAACAGGAGACAACAATAAGCCAAACAGGGATCCGGAGGGTAGCACACAGGAACGACAACCAGGATTAACCACTCCAGTGGGTCAGTATAGATGTCCAGGCAGGAAGCTCTATAACTGGCAACTAGAGAAGTGTGAGGGGAGAATATAAGGAGGTAGGGAGTGGCAGACAAGAAACAGCTGAGGAGGAGAAGCTACGGATCCCTGAGAGAGACAAAAAGGATAGCAAGGCAAACACAGAAAACAATCACTAAGAAACACGTGATCTTTAGATATAGAGCGCGCAGCCACCCGATGGTTCTAGAGGTGGAACATACTTCTTGAGTAACGATTTATGGAAGACGTTATGGATCTTAAAAGTCTGAGGTAGCTCCAGGCGAAAAGCCACAGGGTTAATGACGGCTACTATTTTATAGGGACCAATGAACCTAGGACCCAGTTTCCAAGAAGGAACCTTCAACTTAATATTCCTAGTAGACAACCACACATAGTCATTCACTCCTAGGTCCGGACCTGGCGACCGTTTCTTATCGGCTATGCATTTATATTTACCACTCATCTTTTTCAAGTTAACTTGCACCTTCTGCCATACCGATGAAAGAGATGAAGAAAACCTTTCCTCTTCGGGAACCCCAGAAGACCCCCCCTCTTTGAAAGTACAAAATTGGGGATGAAAACCGTATGCACCAAGGAATGGTGACTTGCCAGTGGACTCCTGATAATGATTATTTATGGCAAACTCAGCTAACGGTAAATATGATGACCACAACTCTTGGTTTTCAGACACAAAACACCTTAAATATGTTTCTAGGTTTTGGTTGGTACGCTCAGTCTGTCCATTCGACTGAGGATGGAAAGCTGAGGAAAAGGACAAGTGAACCCCCAAACGGGAACAAAAAGCTTTCCAAAACTTAGAAATAAACTGGGTTCCCCGATCCGAAACCACATCGGAAGGGACCCCGTGAAGCTTCACGATTTCACTGATAAACACCTGAGCGAGAGTTTTAGCATTAGGAAGTGCGGGTAGCGCAATAAAGTGTACCATTTTGCTAAACCTGTCTACTACTACCAAGATAACTGTTTTACCCGCAGACAACGGTAAGTCAGTGATGAAATCCATTGACAGATGTGTCCATGGCCTATTGGGGATGAAAAGTGGCAATAAAGACCCTGCTGGACGTGTATGAGAGACTTTCGCGCGTGCACAAGTAGAACAAGTAGACACGAAATCCATTACATCCTGACGCAACCTTGGCCACCAAAAACGACGAGATAAAAGCTCCAAGGTTGCTTTACTACCCGGGTGTCCAGCAAGTGCCGAATTATGATGTTCTTTTAATAATTCAAGACGCAGGTTTAACGGTACAAACAATTTCTCTGAGGGGCAAGAGGCCGGGGCGTCCCCCTGAGCCTCTAACACCTTTCCCTCTAGAACAGAGTGTACAGCAGAGACAACCACTCCTCTTTGTAAAATAGGTACCGGATCACAAACATTACCCCCTCCAGGGAAACTACGAGATAATGCGTCTGCCTTGGTATTTTTTGCCCCAGGACGATAGGTGATTACAAAGTTAAATCTGGTAAAGAATAGCGACCACCTAGCTTGTCTAGGGGTGAGACGCTTAGACGATTCTAGGTACAGAAGGTTCTTGTGATCCGTAATCACCGTGACGGGGTGGATTGCTCCCTCTAAGAAGTGACGCCACTCTTCAAGCGCCAGTTTAATCGCCAACAGTTCCCTATTTCCAATATCATAATTCTTCTCCGCAGAAGATAATTTTTTGGAAAAGAAAGCGCAAGGACGCCATTTGCCAGGAGACGGACCCTGAGACAATACAGCTCCCACTCCCACCTCTGACGCATCTACCTCGACAATAAAAGGCTGGGAGACATCAGGTTGAATTAGAACAGGTGCCGAGGTAAACCTCTCCTTTAGAGAGGAAAATGCATCTTTAGCGGCGTCAGACCCTTTGGAAAAATCCGTCCCCTTCCTAGTCATGTCGGTAAGGGGTTTAACGATCACTGAATAATTTTTAATGAACTTTCTATAGAAATTAGCGAAACCCAAAAACCGTTGTAGGGCTTTAAGGTTCTCAGGAAGATCCCAATCTAAAATTGCCTGGACCTTCCCAGGATCCATGCGGAAACCTGAAGCAGATAATAGATATCCCAGGAACTGTAATTCCTGAACAGCGAAGACACATTTTTCAATTTTCGCATATAATTTATTCGTCCGTAGAACCTGCAGTACTTGCCTGACATGCACCTCATGTGTTTTCAGATCAGCCGAATAAATTAAGATATCATCTAGGTATATGACTACAAACCTGCCGATGAGATGACTAAAAATATCATTAACGAAATGTTGGAAGACAGCAGGGGCATTGGTCAGACCGAAAGGCATAACTAGATTTTCATAATGCCCCTCAGGGGTGTTAAAAGCTGTCTTCCACTCATCCCCTTCCCTGATACGAATCAGATTGTAGGCCCCCCTAAGATCAAGTTTGGAGTACCACTTAGCACCCGCAATCTGATTAAAAAGGTCAGGAATGAGAGGAAGAGGGTATGGGTCACGGATGGTTATCTGGTTTAACTCACGGAAATCTAAGCAAGGACGCAGGCCCCCATCTTTCTTTTTAACAAAGAAAAACCCTGCAGCCACGGGTGAAGAAGAGGCTCTGATGTGTCCCTTAGCCAGACTCTCGGAGATATAATCTTTCATAGCTTGTCTCTCGGGACCTGAAAGATTATACAACCTGGACTTGGGTAATTTTGCCCCGGGAAATTAGGTTAACCGGGCAATCATAAGGACGATGAGGTGGTAGTTTCTTACAACCCTTTTCAGAAAAAACGTCCTCAAAGTCCGAAATAAATGTAGGTAGGGAAGCTATGGAGGCGATTAAGCAATTGTTATTTAAGCAATTCTCTCTGCAATGCTCACTCCACTCCAATATCTCCCTGGCCTGCCAATCCACCACTGGATTGTGCGCTACCAACCAGGGAAGACCCAATACCACCGGAGAGGGAAGGCCCTCCAGAACGTAACATGAAAGACACTCATTATGGTGGTCCCCTACCCGAAGGTGTAAATTACGAACAATGTGGGTGAGGTTTCTCTGAGACAGAGGAGCAGAATCTATAGCGAATACGGGAATAGGTCTCTGCAGCGTACAGAGAGACAAACCCATAGTGCAGGCAAAATGGGCATCAATCAAGTTTACCCCTGCTCCACTGTCTAGAAAAACAGAAATAGACTCCGTCTTAACACCAAAAACAATGACCGCTGGTAACACAAATTGAGATGTTCGTATGGAGGAAACGTATACCCCCCGGCTGACATCCTCCGCACAGCCCGGGGTTAGTCGTTTTCCGACGGTCTTTTGTTTTTGAGAAAGGAGGGACAGACATTAATGAAATGACCCCTCCCCCCACAGAAAAAACAAGCCCCCCCCCTACGGCGAACCTCGGGAGGACGGACCTGACGAGAAGTTCCGCCTAGCTGCATAGGCTCATCTAAGTCAGTACAGGCTGACTGTTGCTTGGGAGAGGTAACCAATTGCTCCGGAATTTTCGATCTCTCCCTAAGACGTCTATCTATTCTGATAGAGAGGGACATAACAGCATCAAGGGAAAGGAGGGTCTCATACAGCGCCAGTGCATCCTTAACCCTTTCAGATAACCCAGAGCAGAACTGACTCCTGAGAGCCGGGTCGTTCCACTGAGTATCCGTAGCCCACCTACGGAACTCTGAGCAATATTCCTCTGCTGACCGATCTCCCTGTAGGAGTCTCCGTAACTTCGACTCAGCCAGGGCGACTCGGTCAGGGTCATCATATATGAGACCCAAAGCCCCAAAAAATCCCTCCACTGACCGAAGAGCCTGAGAACCAGGGGGTAACGAGAACGCCCAGGATTGCGGATCCCCCTGAAGCAGGGAAATGACAATCCCTACCCGCTGTTCTTCATGACCTGAGGAGTAAGGGCGCAACTTAAAATATAATTTGCAGGCCTCACGGAACGTCGCAAATTTGTCCCTTCCCCCAGAAAATCTGTCGGGAAGAGCAACCTTGGGTTCAGTGACAACCTGGTTACCCATAGCAACCGCTGGGGGTGCGGTCTGCTGCATATGCTGCTGTTGTTGGAGAACAGACGCCTTCAATCCTGCCACCTCCAAAGACAGGCTTTGAAGCTGTTCTGCCAAGGCATCAATAGGATCCATATTGGATTCTAAGTAGAGAGAGAAAAAACAAAAAAACAAAAACAAAAAAATTATATAAATTATTTTTTTTTCTCTCAAAAAGTAAGGGCCAGTTATAATATCACGGTCGGCGTGGTTATCACATACGTGACACAGAGGGAGGGAACGAGGAAGGCCCTGCCCAAGTGAGAGGGAAGATGGTGACCCCTGACTCACCTGGCGGCTGGCACCTGGCTGCCCTGACGTCCCTAGACGGGTTCCTCACCCGTACGCCGATCACGTGCCTAAAGCCCTGGCTTTCCCTGAGCTGAGCCCTAGGTAGTGAACAGGGCGATGGGAACACTAGTCCGCACCACTAACTCTAAGGGAAAACACCAAGGGGAGGACAGACAACACAGACTCAACATATATTCCCAGGTGGGCGACAACAGGAGACAACAATAACCCAAACAGGGATCCGGAGGGTAGCACACAGGAACGACAACCAGGATTAACCACTCCAGTGGGTCAGTATAGATGTCCAGGCAGGAAGCTCTATAACTGGCAACTAGAGAAGTGTGAGGGGAGAATATAAGGAGGTAGGGAGTGGCAGACAAGAAACAGCTGAGGAGGAGAAGCTACGGATCCCTGAGAGAGACAAAAGGATAGCAAGGCAAACACAGAAAACAATCACTAAGAAACACCGTGATCTTTAGATATAGAGCGCGCAGCCACCCGCTGCGACTTCCTGACCCCGGGTATAACGGAGTCAGACGTGGCTCTTGATACCCTCGTGACAATGACGGACACTTATGGGGGGGGGGATCTGTGGATGACGGACACTTATGGGGGGAATCTGTGGATGATGGACACTGTTACGGGGGGGGGATCTGTGGCTGGCACTGTTACAGGGGGGGGATCTGTGGATGGCACTGTTATATATGTGCCATCCACAGACCCCCCACCCCATAACAGTGCCATCCACAGTGCCCCCCCAGCCCATGACAGTGCCATCCACAGACCCCCACCCCTTAACTGTGCCATCCACAGATTCCGTGTGCTTCCCCCCCCCCCCCCGCATACAAATATAAAATGTATTATTGAATTAAAAGTTATTAAACATGCCCCCCTCACTCCTAATAGTACCGTATATGCGAATTTCTTCTGTATAATGCCGGCAGGCGGGCCGGGCGGCCGGCGCGTCCCTCAGTGACGTCACTTATCTGCGCCGCCTGCATCATTCATAAAGGAGGCGGCGCAGGCACGTGACATCAGCGAGTTACGGTGCCGCCCGCCCGTCCCGCCTGCATTATACAGAAGAAATTCGCATATACGGTACTATTAGGAGTGAGGGGGGCATGTTTAATAACTTTTAATTCAATAATACATTTTATATTAGTATACCGGAGCGGTGGGGTGGGGCTATAGTACAGTGACCGCACCGCCCCACCGCTATTGCCGGCCCCCAGCTCCTCCTCCCAGTCCCTCCCCCGGCCCCCGCTCCGTACATCGCATCCAGCGATGTAAAACTGCCAGCATTCGCCCCATAAGACGCAGGGGCATTTTCCTCCCATTTTTGGGGAGGAAAAAGTGCGTCTTATGGGGCGAAAAATACGGTATATACACACACACACACACATACATATATATATACACTGCCTGTCCAAAAAAATAAGTCGACACCTGGATTTAACTAAGCAAATAGGTATGAGCCTCCTATTGGATAATTACTGCATGGGCGATTATCTTTCAGCTAGCAACAAGTTATTTAACCCCAACTGGTGCAATGAGTTGCTTCTCATTTCTTAAACAATCATGTCGAAAGACACAATTTGTGGTCATGGAAAAGATGTTAGTCTGTTTGTGAAGGGTCAAATCATTGGCATGCATCAAGCAGAGAAAACATCTAAGGAGATTGCAGAAACTACTAAAATTGGGTTAAGAACCGTCTAATGCACTATTGAAAACTGGAAGGATAGTGGGCACCCATCGTATTCGAGGAAGAACTGTGGCCGGAAAAAAATCCTAAATGATCGTGATTGGCGATTACTTAAATGTTTGGTGAAATCAAATCAAAGAAAAACAACAGTAGAACTCAGGGCTATGTTTAATAGTGAAAGTAAGAGCATTTCCACACGCACAATGCGAAAGGAACTCAAGGGATTGGGACTGAACAGCTGTGTAGCCGTAAGAAAACAAATAATCAGTGAGGCAAACCAGAAAAAAAGGCTTCAATTTGCTAGGGAGCATAAAGATTGGACTTTGGAGCAATGGAAGAAGGTCATGTGGTCTGATGAGTCCAGATTTACCCTGTTCCAGAGTGATGGGCGCATCAGGGTAAGAAGAGAGGCAGATGAAGTGATGCACCCATCATGCTGTACAAGCCTGTGGGGGCAGTGCTATGATCTGGGGTTGCTGCAGTTGGTCAGAAAGACTGGTTCAGGGAGCATGAGACATCATTTTCACACATGGATTGGCCACCACAAGAGTCCAGACCTTAACCCTATTGAGAATCTTTTTTTTTTTTTTGGTGGCGACTTTTTTTTTGGAACAGGCAGTGTAAATACACTGCTCAAAAAAATAAAGGGAACACTTAACCTCTTGCCGCAACTGTAATGCCGAAAGGCGTCATTGCGGCGGCTCCCCCAGGCTACGCTAACGCCGATTGGCGTCATCTCGCGTGAGCCGAGATTTCCTGTGAACGCGCGCACACAGGCGCGCGCACTCACAGGAACGGAAGGTAAGAGAGTGGATCTCCAGCCTGCCAGCGGCGATCGTTTGCTGGCATGCTGGAGATGTGTTTTTTTTAACCCCTAACAGGTATATTAGACGCTGTTTTGATAACAGCGTCTAATATACCTGCTACCTGGTCCTCTGGTGGTCCCCTTTGTTTGGATCGACCACCAGAGGACACAGGTAGCTCAGTAATATGTTGCACCAAGCACCACTACACTACACCCCCCCCCCCCCTGTCACTTATTAACCCCTTATTCACCCTTGATCACCCCTGATCACCCCATATAGACTCCCTGATCACCCCCCTGTCATTGATTACCCCCCTGTCATTGATCACCCCCCTGTAAAGCTCCATTCAGATGTCCGCATGATTTTTACGGATCCACTGATAGATGGATCGGATCCGCAAAACGCATACGAACGTCTGAATGGAGCCTTACAGGGGCATGATCAATGACTGTGGTGATCACCCCATATAGACTCCCTGATCACCCCCCTGTCATTGATCACCCCCCTGTAAAGCTCCGTTCAGACGTCCGCATGATTTTTACGGATCCACTGATAGATGGATCGGATCCGCAAAACGCATACGGACGTCTGAATGGAGCCTTACAGGGGCGTGATCAATGACTGTGGTGATCACCCCATATAGACTCCCTGATCACCCCCCTGTCATTGATTACCCCCCTGTCATTGATCACCCCCCTGTAAAGCTCCATTCAGATGTCCGCATGATTTTTACGGATCCACTGATAGATGGATCGGATCCGCAAACCGCATACGGACGTCTGAATGGAGCCTTACAGGGGCTTGATCAATGACTGTGGTGATCACCCCATATAGACTCCCTGATCACCCCCCTGTCATTGATCACCCCCCCTGTAAAGCTCCATTCAGACGTCCGCATGATTTTTACAGATCCACTGATAGATGGATCGGATCCGCAAAACGCATACGGACGTCTGAATGGAGCCTTACAGGGGCGTGATCAATGACTGTGGTGATCACCCCATATAGACTCCCTGATCACCCCCCTGTCATTGATTACCCCCCTGTCATTGATCACCCCCCTGTAAAGCTCCATTCAGACGTCCGCATGATTTTTACGGATCCACTGATGGATGGATCGGATCCGCAAAACACATACAGGCGTCTCCCTGGAGCCTTCCAGGGGGGGTGATCACCCCATATAGACTCCCTGATCACCCCCCTGTCATTGATCACCCCCCCTGTCAGGCTGCATTCAGATGTCCGTATGATTTTTACGGATCCACGGATACATGGATCGGATCCGCAAAACACATACGGACATCTGAATGGAGCCTTATAGAGGGGGTGATCAATGACAGGGGGGTGATCACCCCATATAGACTCCCTGATCACCCCCCCTGTCATTGATCACCCCCCTGTCATTGATCACCCCTCTGTCATTGATCACCCCTCTGTCCTTACATTTTCACCCCTCTGTCCATTCAGACATTTTTTTGGCCCAAGTTAGCGGAAATTCTTATTTTTTTCTTACAAAGTCTCATATTCCACTAACTTGTGTCAAAAAATGAAATCTCACATGAACTCACCATACCCCTCACGGAATCCAAATGCTTAAAATTTTTAGACATTTATATTCCAGACTTCTTCTCACGCTTTAGGGCCCCTAGAATGCCAGGGCAGTATAAATACCCCACATGTGACCCCATTTCGGAAAGAAGACACCACCAGGTATTCCGTGAGGGGCATATTGAGTCCATGAAAGATTGAAATTTTTGTCCCAAGTTAGCGGAAAGGGAGACTTTGTGAGAAAAAATAAAATAAAATCAATTTCCGCTAACTTGTGCCAAAAAATTTATCTTTCTATGAACTCGCCATGCCCCTCATTGAATACCTTGGGGTGTCTTCTTTCCAAAATGGGGTCACATGTGGGGTATTTATATTGCCCTGGCATTTTAGGGGCCCTAAAGCGTGAGAAGAAGTCTGGGATCCAAATGTCTAAAAATGCCCTCATAAAAGGAATGTGGGCCCCTTTGCGCATCTAGGCTGCAAAAAAGTGTCACACATCTGGTATCGCCGTACTCAGGAGAAGTTGGGCAATGTGTTTTGGGGTGTCATTTTACATATACCCATGCTGGGTGAGATAAATATCTTGGTCAAATGCCAACTTTGTATAAAAAAAATGGGAAACGTTGTCTTTTGCCGAGATATTTCTCTCACCCAGCATGAGTATATGTAAAAAGACACCCCAAAACACATTGCCCAACTTCTCCTGAATACGGCGATACCACATGTGTGACACTTTTTTGCAGCCTAGGTGGGCAAAGGGGCCCACATTCCAAAAGAGCACCTTTAGGATTTCACAGGTCATTTACCTACTTACCACACATTAGGGCCCCTGGAAAATGCCAGGGCAGTATAACTACCCAACAAGTGACCCCATTTTGGAAAGAAGACACCCCAAGGTATTCCGTGAGGGGCATGGCGAGTTCCTAAAATTTTATATTTTTTGTCACAAGTTAGCGAAAAATGATGATTTATTTTTTATTTTTTTTTTCCTTACAAAGTCTCATATTCCACTAACTTGTGACAAAAAATAAAAACTTCCATGAACTCACTATGCCCATCACGAAATACCTGGGGATGTCTTCTTTCCAAAATGGGGTCACTTGTGGGGTAGTTATACTGCCCTGGCATTCTAGGGGCCCAAATGTGTGGTAAGAAGTTTGAAATCAAATTCTGTAAAAAATGACCAGTGAAATCCGAAAGGTGCTCTTTGGAATATGGGCTCCTTTGCCCACCTAGGCTGCAAAAAAGTGTCACACATCTGGTATCTCCGTATTCAGGAGAAGTTGGGGAATGTGTTTTGGGGTGTCATTTTACATATACCCATGCTGGGTGAGAGAAATATCTTGGCAAAAGACAACTTTTCCCATTTTTTTATACAAAGTTGGCATTTGACCAAGATATTTCTCTCACCCAGCATGGGTATATGTAAAATGACACCCCAAAACACATTCCCCAACTTCTCCTGAGTACGGCGATACCACATGTGTGGCACTTTTTTGCAGCCTAGGTGGGCAAAGGGGCCCACATTCCAAAGAGCACCTTTCGGATTTCACCGGTCATTTTTTACACATTTTGATTTCAAACTACTTACCACACATTTGGGCCCCTAGAATGCCAGGGCAGTATAACTACCCCACAAGTGACCCCATTTTGGAAAGAAGACACCCCAAGGTATTCGCTGATGGGCATAGTGAGTTCATAGAAGTTTTTATTTTTTGTCACAAGTTAGTGGAATATGAGACTTTGTAAGAAAAAAAAAAATCATAATTTTCCACTAACTTGTGACAAAAAATAAAAAGTTCTATGAACTCACTATGCCCATCAGCGAATACCTTAGGGTGTCTACTTTCCGAAATGGGGTCCTTTGTGGGGTGTTTCTACAGTATGGGCATTGCAGAACCTCAGGAAACATGACAGGTGCTCAGAAAGTCAGAGCTGCTTCAAAAAGCGGAAATTCACATTTTTGTACCATAGTTTGTAAACGCTATAACTTTTACCCAAACCATTTTTTTTTTTTACCCAAACATTTTTTTTTTATCAAAGACATGTAGAACAATAAATTTAGAGAAAAATTTATATATGGATGTCGTTTTTTTTGCAAAATTTTGGAACTGAAAGTGAAAAATGTCATTTTTTTTCAAAAAAATCGTTAAATTTCGATTAATAACAAAAAAAGTAAAAATGTCAGCAGCAATGAAATACCACCAAATGAAAGCTCTATTAGTGAGAAGAAAAGGAGGTGAAATTCATTTGGGTGATAAGTTGCATGACCGAGCAATAAACCGCTAAAGTTGTGGAGTGCCGATTTGTAAAAAAGGGCCTGGTCTTTAGGGGGGTATAAACCTGTGGTCCTTAAGTGGTTAAACAACACAATGTAACTCCAAGTCAATCACACTTCTGTGAAATCAAACTGTCCACTTAGGAAGCAACACTGAGTGACAATCAATTTCACATGCTGTTGTGCAAATCGTTTAGACAACAGGTGGAAATTATAGGCAATTAGCAAGACACCCCCAATAAAGGAGTGGTTCTGCAGGTGGTGACCACAGACCACTTCTCAGTTCCTATGCTTCCTGGCTGATGTTTTGGTCACTTTTGAATGCTGGCGGTGCTTTCACTCTAGTGGTAGCATGAGACGGAGTCTACAACCCACACAAGTGGCTCAGGTAGTGCAGCTTATCCAGGATGGCACATCAATGCGAGCTGTGGCAAGAAGGTTTGCTGTGTCTGTCAGCGTAGTGTCCAGAGCATGGAGGCGCTACCAGGAGACAGGCCAGTACATCAGGAGACGTGGAGGAGGCCGTAGGAGGGCAACAACCCAGCAGCAGGACCGCTACCTCCGCCTTTGTGCAACGAGGAACAGGAGGAGCACTGCCAGAGCCCTGCAAAATGACCTCCAGCAGGCCACAAATGTGCATGTGTCTGCTCAAACGGTCAGAAACAGACTCCATGAGGGTGATATGAGGGCCTGACGTCCACAGGTGGGGGTTGTGCTTACAGCCCAACACCGTTCAGGACGTTTGGCATTTGCCAGAGAACACCAAGATTGGCAAATTCGCACTGGCGCCCTGTGCTATTCACAGATTAAATCAGGTTCACACTGAGCACATGTGACAGACGTGACAGAGTCTGGAGACGCAGTGGAGAACATTCTGCTGCCTGCAACATCCTCCAGCATGACCGGTTTGGCATTGGGTCAGTAATGGTGTGGGGTGGCATTTCTTTGGAGGGCCGCACAGCCCTCCATGTGCTCGCCAGAGGTAGCCTGACTGCCATTAGGTACCAAGATGAGATCCTCAGACCCCTTGTGAGACCATATGCTGGTGCGGTTGGCCCTGGGTTCCTCCTAATGCAAGACAATGCTAGACCTCATGTGGCTGGAGTGTGTCAGCAGTTCCTGCAAGACAAAGGCATTGATGCTATGGACTGGCCCGCCCGTTCCCCAGACCTGAATCCAATTGAGCACATCTGGGACATCATGTCTCGCTCTATCCACCAACGTCACGTTGCACCACAGACTGTCCAGGAGTTGGCAGATGCTTTAGTCCAGGTCTGGAAAGAGATCCCTCAGGAGACCGTCCGCCACCTCATCAGGAGCATGCACAGACGTTGTAGGGAGGTCATACAGGAACGTGGAGGCCACACACACTACTGAGCCTCATTTTGACTTGTTTTAAGGACATTACATCAAAGTTGGATCAGCCTTTAGTGTGTTTTTCCACTTTAATTTTGAGTGTGACTCCAAATCCAGACCTCCATGGGTCGAAAAATTTGATTTCCATTTTTTTATTTTTGTGTGATTTTGTTGTCAGCACATTCAACTATGTAAAGAACAAAGTATTTCAGAAGAATATTTAATTAATTCAGATCTAGGATGTGTTATTTTTGTGTTCCCTTTATTTTTTTGAGCAGTGTATATATATACACAGTACAGACCAAAAGTTTGGACACACCTTCTCATTCAAAGAGTTTTCTTTATTTTCATTACTATGAAGGCATCAAAACTATGAATTAACACATGTGGAATTATATACATAACAAACAAGTGTGAAACAACTGAAAATATGTCATATTCTAGGTTCTTCAAAGTAGCCACCTTTTGCTTTGATTACCGCTTTGCACACTCTTGGCATTCTCTTGATGAGCTTCAAGAGGTAGTCCCCTGAAATGGTCTTCCAACAGTCTTGAAGGAGTTCCCAGAGATGCTTAGCACTTGTTGGCCCTTTTGCCTTCACTCTGCGGTCCAGCCCACCCCAAACCATCTCGATTGAGTTCAGGTCCGGTGACTGTGGAGGCCAGGTCATCTGGCGCAGCACCCCATCACTCTCCTTCATGGTCAAATAGCCCTTACTTTCAAAGTTTTCCCAATTTTTCGGCTGACTGACTGACCTTCATTTCTTAAAGTAATGATGGCCACTCGTTTTTTCTTTACTTAGCTGCTTTTTTCTTGCCATAATACAAATTCTAACAGTCTATTCAGTAGGACTATCAGCTGTGTATCCACCTGACTTCTCCTCAACGCAACTGATGATCCCAACCCCATTTATAAGGCAAGAAATCCCACTTATTAAACCTGACAGGGCACACCTGTGAAGTGAAAACCATTTCAGGGGACTACCTCTTGAAGCTCATCAAGAGAATACCAAGAGTGTACAAAGCAGTAATCAAAACAAAAGGTGGCTACTTTGAAGAACCTAGAATATGACATATTTTCAGTTGTTTCACACTTGTTTGTTATGTATATAATTCCACATGTGTTAATTCATAGTTTTGATGCCTTCAGTGTGAATCTACAATTTTCATAGTCATGAAAATAAAGAAAACGCTTTGAATGAGAAGGTGTGTCCAAACTTTTGGTCTGTACTGTATATATATATATATATATACACACAGTTGCAAGAAAAAGTATGTGAACCCTTTAAAATGATATGGATTTCTGCACAAATTGGTCATAAAATGTGATCTGATCTTCTTCTAAGTCACAACAATAGACAATCACAGTCTGCTTAAACTAATAACACACAAAGAATGTTACCATGTTTTTATTGAACACACCATGTAAACATTCACAGTGCAGGTGGAAAAACTATGTGAACCCCTAGACTAATGACATCTCCAAGAGCTAATTGGAGTGAGGTGTCAGCCAAATGGAGTCCAATTGATGAGATGAGGAAAAGGGGGTTCAGCGGCACTCCGTGTTGAAGAGTAGCAGGTGCTCTGTGGTAAGGGTACATTCAAATTACATCAAAAGACCACGGCACTCTGTAGTTATTTTTAGTTGCTTGTTTTATTGCATATCTTTTTTATATATATTTTTTCTTTTTATATATCCATCCACAAAAGTAGCCACTGGCCAACGTTTCGGTCTAGTCTCAGACCTTGTTCACGGCCTATTGTATAAACAGGTACATATTTACATTAATATATACAGTAATAGAAAGAGTTATTTCATAAGTAGCATGTTATCTAGTAGACAATGTAATTCATAGTTATGACATAACTTGGGGAGAGACACGTCTGTTATATATGAGAATACAAAGTGGACCAGAAACATCCATGTTTTCCACATCCAGATATACAGCATCTGACATATAAATGGATAATCAGCCTATTTTAAATAGAGACAGCAGCATCAGATAGACCGTTCAGACAATGGAGTAGTGATCTCAAGGTAGAGATGCCACGATATAGGCGCAATATCTGTGGAATCCAAACAGTATATTATTAGATGGTAATTGTTATACAAGTTATCTTGAACATATATAGCCATGTTGGAATGAGCATAGTGCGGGACAATAGTGACACCAGAGCAGTAAGGGCTGTAGTCCATAGGAAAACTCACTATGTTAGATTAATTACTATGTACGGACATTGCCTATCCTTAACTACCATAACCTAACATAATCATAGTCATAGCTCTATTAACCGCAATTAGTCTCAGTGACTATACATACCTTAGTTTTTGTAGTAGGGAGAATGGTGGATGGTGTGGGTGTGCTGCGCGCCTGTTGGGTTTAAAAGGACGGTGGGGATGGCGTGGAGCTGTGCGACTCGCGCCAGTATGATGACGTCATGGTCAGGCGCAAGAGCTAGTAAACAGTATCGGGAGCGGGCGCATGCGCAGAGGCAGGCTGTGGTCTAGAAAGGGCACTGGCAGGCTGAAATTATGCATAGGGAAAGGGCGCTTGCGTAGCGGCAATAGCGAGTCTGGTAAAGGTACTGGTTTATAATTAGAGACTGGGAAGAAAGTTATATATAATACATTATATATTACACTTATCAGAAACAGTTGGTATCGAACTCAAGTGTAGTAGAGTAGTATAATAGTAAGATATGATAGTTACTAAGATAAATAATGGATCATCCTCCTAGTCTATTTATATATATATATATATATATATATATATATGCACCTCTATCAATATAGCGTATTCTAATAATGGCATCACATTATATTACCAGTGGCATACTACTACCTGTCTGACAGTGGTCATTTCACCTGTAAGGAATAAAGAGGGGGAGGGGAGGGAAAGACAATTAATATTTGGAACTCCATATTGGTTATACATTCAACATAAAGGATAATATAAGATAATATGAGCATGGAGATATCATAGTTCATAGCATCGGTAAAGGGAACATAATAGGATGAAGGTAAGGACATTGTAATCCAAAGGTGTAGTCATTTACAAGGTAAGAGGGTACAAAAGATCAAGTAATGCAAAAATCGAAGTCCCTATTTAAACCGCGAGGTGCCAAGGTATTAAGTTCGTAAATCCAGTACGCCTCGCGTTGTTTAAGGCGTGCTATCCTATTTCCTCCACGTCGTGCCGATGCTACTTGTTCTACGATTTGAAACTTTACTTGGTTGATCTGGTGGTTGGCCGAAATGAAGTGCTGTGGTATTGGTAGTTCGGTTTTTCGACAACGGATGTCCGATTTGTGCTTGGAAATGCGGTCCCGTACACATTGGGTAGTTTCACCCACATATGCAAGGCCGCATGGGCAACGGATCAGATACACGACATGTGAAGATGAGCATGTGTAAAAGCCTTTTGGGTGGTATATTTTGCCTGAATGGGGGTGAATTATCCTATTGCCTCTGATGACATTATTACATTGGGTGCAGTTGAGACATGGATAGGTGCCTGTTTTCGTTGGTGCCAGTGTAGTTTGTTTTAAAGAGGGTTTTAACGGACCGATGTCAGCCTTGACTAGTCTATCCCTTAAGTTTTGTGGTCTTTTGTAGCACATACGGACTGGAAATTGAAATTCAGGAATATCTGGATATGACTCTTTCAGGATCGACCAATGTTTTTTTATTATTGTTTGAATTTTAGGCATGATAGGGTGATATGTTACTACTAGCGGAAGACGGGGTGGTAATGGAGTAGTGTTAGAGGGGGGGTGCTGGCGTATTGGAAAAGTTTGTTCTCTTTTGAGTAGAGGAAGTGGATACCCTCTATCCTGAAATTTTTGGGACATTTCTCGTAATCTTTGTTTCTGGAGTATGGGGTCCTTTACAATTCTAGATACCCTTTGGAACTGCGAACGGGGTAGAGATTGTTTAGTGGTAAGAGGGTGGCAACTGGAGTAATGTAGAAGAGTGTTCCGGTCGGTAGGTTTGCAGTATAGATCTGTGGTCAGTGTACCAGTGGGGGTCTTCATGACAACCGTGTCCAAGAAACTAATAGATTGCGGGTCAGTATGTGCTGTGAATTGTAAATCGGGGTCGACACTATTGATGTATAGCAAAAAGTTAGAGAATGTATTCTGGTCACCTTGCCATATGCAGAATATATCATCAATATATCTGTACCATGTTAGTACATGGGTCTGGAATAAGGCATTTGAATAAATCCAGTCCTCTTCGAACTGTGCCATAAAGGCATTAGCGTAGGGTGGCGCCACGTGCGCGCCCATGGCGGTCCCTTTCTTTTGGATGTAGAAGTTGTCACCAAACATAAAGAAATTGTGTTGAAGTACAAATTCTAATAGTCGTATACAAAAGGTCTGTGCTATCGGAAGGAGTTCAGCACCTGCTACTCTTCAACACGGAGTGCCGCTGAACCCCCTTTTCCTTAACACTGACAACGTTTTCAGCTGAGCACCCTCCAGATGACTACCTTCGCATATGATCTAACAGCAGCGGAGAAAATCGTCTCTGAAGTCACAGTATCAAGTGACTTCCTACACGTACCTCACAACGAATATCGTACACGTGACTGGGAGCGTGAGTCCAAAAAATTAATTTCCTCGGAACTTCACTGCGCAACCCTCGCAGAATACTATAAACACAAGAGGATTCCCAGGGGACTACGAGTCCACCTTCGACCAACACTATTTCCATCAAATACAGAATATTGTACCAAGTTTGAAAACATCATAAATAAATGTTCCCTGGATATAATTGTCCTTAGCATCGAGTATCTGCAAAAAGCAATTCAAGACTCCAAGGAGAAACTTGCGGCAATTGAAAGCCAACTACTCTCAACAACCTCCACCTCTGAATGGTCCGAATTAAAGAAGAAGACAGACAAAATATTGGAAGAACACCGAAAATATTTAGAGAATACCAAACGCACCAAATTCATCCGTGACACGGAGGATTACCAACTTAACAAGGTCTACAGATGGCAATGGCAAGACTCAAGAACAGGTTATGGATACACCCCATATACAGGCTACGCATCCTCATCCTCGGGCAGCGAGAGATCTACAACATACCGTTCCCAGCGTTTTTTTCCCAGGCGCGGCTACCGACAACGACGAAGAAGCACATACGCCGAGGAAGAGGCACCCACCGATCCAAAACCGACAGGCATCAAGACCCGCTCACAGGTAGGAACCTTATAGTGAACATTTCCTCACGAACTCTTTCACCTGCTGAACTGAACGTATTATCAAAGGGACTCTCATTTTGCCCATATGGCAATCTAAGACCTTTCCCTTTGGAACAGGAACTCAATAGATTTTATAGAACACTGAGACTCAAAGCCCATTTCTCACAACTAATTACAACACCACCTACGGTTACATCACCGACTCCCTTATCTATTAAAACATTAGGCTTGAGAAATAAAAGTAACTATATGCCCCCCAAAACATACCACGGTGTGGAAGCATTCATTGATCTCATAAATCGTGAAATCAAATCCAGCACTATTGCCTTGAAAAATGGTGAACTCCATGTTCCCTCTAATTTAAGATGTGAGGAACATATGGCTCTGAAGACATTACAGACAGACAAAACAATCACGATCAAACCAGCCGATAAAGGGGGTGCCATAGTTGTAATGGACACTTTACTCTACATTCAAGAAATACAGAGACAACTGTCCGACACTACCACCTATGAGCAAGTCCAACACAATCCTACCTTTCAGCTCACTAAGGACATCACCACATTCCTAGACCATCAGCTTCAACTCAACACTATTGATAAATCTACACATACCTTTCTTCTCAACAACAACCCCATTCTTCCTGTGTTTTACATTCTGCCCAAAATCCATAAAAATCTTACCCACCCACCAGGTAGGCCCATTGTAGCCTCTACTGATTCTCTACTTTCACCATTATCTAAATTTCTTGAAAAAATACTAACTCCACTCATCAAACAAACACGCTCCTTCCTACTAGATACTTCACAATTCCTATCCATCATTTCAGATCTACGGGACCTATCTCCAGATAGTATGCTAGTGACACTAGATGTCAATAGCTTATATACCTCCATCTCGCACGACAAAGGAATCCAAGCAGTTAAAATACTGCTAAGTAGTTCTGAACTCCTTCCGATAGCACAGACCTTTTGTATACGACTATTAGAATTTGTACTTCAACACAATTTCTTTATGTTTGGTGACAACTTCTACATCCAAAAGAAAGGGACCGCCATGGGCGCGCACGTGGCGCCACCCTACGCTAATGCCTTTATGGCACAGTTCGAAGAGGACTGGATTTATTCAAATGCCTTATTCCAGACCCATGTACTAACATGGTACAGATATATCGATGATATATTCTGCATATGGCAAGGTGACCAGAATACATTCTCTAACTTTTTGCTATACATCAATAGTGTCGACCCCGATTTACAATTCACAGCACATACTGACCCGCAATCTATTAGTTTCTTGGACACGGTTGTCATGAAGACCCCCACTGGTACACTGACCACAGATCTATACTGCAAACCTACCGACCGGAACACTCTTCTACATTACTCCAGTTGCCACCCTCTTACCACTAAACAATCTCTACCCCGTTCGCAGTTCCAAAGGGTATCTAGAATTGTAAAGGACCCCATACTCCAGAAACAAAGATTACGAGAAATGTCCCAAAAATTTCAGGATAGAGGGTATCCACTTCCTCTACTCAAAAGAGAACAAACTTTTCCAATACGCCAGCACCCCCCCTCTAACACTACTCCATTACCACCCCGTCTTCCGCTAGTAGTAACATATCACCCTATCATGCCTAAAATTCAAACAATAATAAAAAAACATTGGTCGATCCTGAAAGAGTCATATCCAGATATTCCTGAATTTCAATTTCCAGTCCGTATGTGCTACAAAAGACCACAAAACTTAAGGGATAGACTAGTCAGGGCTGACATCGGTCCGTTAAAACCCTCTTTAAAACAAACTACACTGGCACCAACGAAAACAGGCACCTATCCATGTCTCAACTGCACCCAATGTAATAATATCCTCAGAGGCAATAGGATAATTCACCCCCATTCAGGCAAAATATACCACCCAAAAGGCTTTTACACATGCTCATCTTCACATGTCGTGTATCTGATCCGTTGCCCATGCGGCCTTGCATATGTGGGTGAAACTACCCAATGTGTACCGGACCGCATTTCCAAGCACAAATCGGACATCCGTTGTCGAAAAACCGAACTACCAATACCACAGCACTTCATTTCGGCCAACCACCAGATCAACCAAGTAAAGTTTCAAATCCTAGAACAAGTAGCATCGGCACGACGTGGAGGAAATAGGATAGCACGCCTTAAACAACGCGAGGCGTACTGGATCTACGAACTTAATACCTTGGCACCTCGCGGTTTAAATAGGGACTTCGATTTTTGCATTACTTGATCTTTTGTACCCTCTTACCTTGTAAATGACTACACCTTTGGATTACAATGTCCTTACCTTCATCCTATTATGTTCCCTTTACCGATGCTATGAACTATGATATCTCCATGCTCATATTATCTTATATTATCCTTTATGTTGAATGTATAACCAATATGGAGTTCCAAATATTAATTGTCTTTCCCTCCCCTCCCCCTCTTTATTCCTTACAGGTGAAATGACCACTGTCAGACAGGTAGTAGTATGCCACTGGTAATATAATGTGATGCCATTATTAGAATACGCTATATTGATAGAGGTGCATATATATATATATATATATAAATAGACTAGGAGGATGATCCATTATTTATCTTAGTAACTATCATATCTTACTATTATACTACTCTACTACACTTGAGTTCGATACCAACTGTTTCTGATAAGTGTAATATATAATGTATTATATATAACTTTCTTCCCAGTCTCTAATTACAACCAAGTACCTTTACCAGACTCGCTATTGCCGCTACACAAGCGCCCTTTCCCTATGCATAATTTCAGCCTGCCAGTGCCCTTTCTAGACCACAGCCTGCCTCTGCGCATGCGCCCGCTCCCGATACTGTTTACTAGCTCTTGCGCCTGACCATGACGTCATCATACTGGCGCGAGTCGCACAGCTCCACGCCATCCCCACTGTCCTTTTAAACCCAACAGGCGCGCAGCACACCCACACCATCCACCATTCTCCCTACTACAAAAACTAAGGTATGTATAGTCACTGAGACTAATTGCGGTTAATAGAGCTATGACTATGATTATGTTAGGTTATGGTAGTTAAGGATAGGCAATGTCCGTACATAGTAATTAATCTAACATAGTGAGTTTTCCTATGAACTACAGCCCTTACTGCTCTGGTGTCACTATTGTCCCGCACTATGCTCATTCCAACATGGCTATATATGTTCAAGATAACTTGTATAACAATTACCATCTAATAATATACTGTTTGGATTCCACAGATATTGCGCCTATATCGTGGCATCTCTACCTTGAGATCACTACTCCATTGTCTGAACGGTCTATCTGATGCTGCTGTCTCTATTTAAAATAGGCTGATTATCCATTTATATGTCAGATGCTGTATATCTGGATGTGGAAAACATGGATGTTTCTGGTCCACTTTGTATTCTCATATATAACAGACGTGTCTCTCCCCAAGTTATGTCATAACTATGAATTACATTGTCTACTAGATAACATGCTACTTATGAAATAACTCTTTCTATTACTGTATATATTAATGTAAATATGTACCTGTTTATACAATAGGCCGTGAACAAGGTCTGAGACTAGACCGAAACGTTGGCCAGTGGCTACTTTTGTGGATGGATATATAAAAAGAAAAAATATATATAAAAAAGATATGCAATAAAACAAGCAACTAAAAATAACTACAGAGTGCCGTGGTCTTTTGATGCAATCGATGAGATGAGACTGGAGGTGTTGGTTACAGCTCCCCTGCCCTATAAAAAACACACCAGTTCTGGGTTTGCTTTTCAGAAGAAGCATTGCCTGATGTGAATGATGCCTCACACAAAAGAGCTCTCAGAAGACCTATGATTAAGAATTGTTGACTTGCATAAAGCTGGAAAGGGTTATAAAAGTATCTCCAAAAGCCTTGCTGTTCATCAGTCCACGGTAAGACAAATTGTCTATAAATGGAGAAAGTTCAGCAATGCTGCTACTCTCCCTAGGAGTGGCCGTCCTGTAAAGATGATTGCAAGAGCACAACGCACACTGCTCAATCAGGTGAAGAAGATTCCTAGAGTGTCAGCTAAAGACTTACAAAAGTCTCTGGCATATGCTAACATCCCTGTTAGCGAATCTACGATACGTAAAACACTAAACAAAAATGGATTTCATGGGAGGATACCACAGAGGAAGCCACTGCTGTCCAAAAAAAACATTGCTGCACGTTTACAGTTTGCACAAGAGCACCTGGATGTTCCACAGCAATATTGGCAAAATATTCTGTGGACAGATGAAACCAAAGTTGAGTTGTTTGGAAGAAACACACAACACTATGTGTGGAGAAAAAGAGGCACAGCACACCAACATCAAAACCTCATCCCAACTGTGAAGTATAGTGGTGGGGATGCTTTGCTGCGTCAGGGCCTAAACAGATTGCTATCATCAAAGGAAAAATGAATTCCCAAGTTTATCAAGACATTTTGCAGGAGAACTTAAGGCTATCTGTCCACCAGCTGAAGCTCAACAGAAGATGGGTGTTGCAACAGGACAACGACCCAAAGCATAGAAGTAAATCAACAACAGAATGGCTTAAGCAGAAGAAAATACGCCTTCTGGAGTGGCCCAGTCAGAGTCTTGACCTCAACCCAATTGAGATGCTGTGGCATGACCTCAAGAAAGCGATTCACACCAGACATCCAAGGAATATTTCTGAACTGAAACAGTTTTGTAAAGAGGAATGGTCAAGAATTACTCCTGACCGTTGTGCATGTCTGATCTGCAACTATAGGAAACGTTTGGTTGAAGTTATTGCTGCCAAAGGAGGTTCAACCAGTTATTAAATCCAAGGGTTCACATACTTTTTCCACCTGCACTGTGAATGTTTACATGGTGTGTTCAATAAAAACATGGTAAAATTTAATTCTTTGTGTGTTATTAGTTTAAGCAGACTGTGATTGTCAATTGTTGTGACTTAGATGAAGATCAGATCACATTTTATGACCAATTTGTGCAGAAATCCACATCATTCCAAAGGGTTCACATACTTTTTCTTGCAACTGTATATATATATTGTGGCAATGTGAACATTGAGGTGTTGTTTCCCCAGGTTCCAGTCCGGGACTTGAGACATGCTCATGTCCAGGGATCCTATTTAATGATGCTACTGGATCCTGGGTGTGTCTCACTCTGGAGAGTGTGCAGACAGAGGCCTGGTGAGGCTCTGTCAGTGTGGTCTCAGCTGGGCAAGGCTGAGGGGCCACGAGGCTATGCAATAGCCTGGACTTTGAGGGACTCAGCGACACCCTGGAACAAGCATTGAAAGGTCAGAGTCAGGAGACCACAAACCCCTCCAAAGGTACTGCATTTGTTACAGCCTGAGGGCTGGTGGACTGTATGTCTGGGGTAAGCCGCATCTGGTTCCATGTGGGAACGTTATCGTATAGCTGAGTTAGGGATACGATGTTTATTATGTTTAGGTAGAGCCCAGACGGGCAGGCTTTTGTTTTATGCCATGTTGTGTATGAAGAGTGTAAAATAAATTGCACTGTTTGGACCTAAAACCCAGTGGTTATAAAGATCATTGTGAGAATGACCCCCGAATAAAAGGCGATCCCTTACAATTGGTGGAGGATGCGGGCAAGTTGTCCATGAGAGAAGGGCAACAGACGGTTGCTAGGGACAACAACAAGAAAAAGAGCAGGTGCTGCTGAACCCTGCTGTGCTGGAGTTTAAAGGCCCGGAAGCCTGTTTATTCGGTGGAGCAGGTGCTGCTCGTGCTATTGTGGACTATTTTTGCTGTGGTGCAGAGATTTAAAGGGCCAGAAGACCAGAAAAGAGACTGACCTGTTTGGAAAAAAATATATATATATTTTTTTTTTTTGGTGTGTTGCTAGAGGACTGTCAGTTGCTATGGGGTGGATGGAGGATTTCACCAAGCAGCTTATGCGGGCCAATCTGAAGGCTAGCCAAAGGCAAATGATGTGGCAACAGGAGCAGGAAAAGCTCATGTGCGGGTTGGACAAACAAAGAGACGTCCTAACCCAGGGTGTTTCCCATGGTAACCGCTGTGCAGAGGAACTGGGCAGTGACCTCATGACTAGGAGCCAAGAACTGCAGGTTCTCGGGATGCGGTTGGATGCAGAGGTGGTGTATGCCGTTGCCAAGGGCAACCGACGGGAAGAGAGTGAGATAGAGAGCAGTGCGGCTCTCAAGAGTTCAAGTGTTTTCTGCCAAGGTGTACAGAGTCCTAGAGAGGATGTGCGAAGATGCCGTAAAGCTGTTGCTAAGGGCAACCAACCACGACAGCAGGCAGCTGTCCGGCAACAGAGAGAGTGCTGCTGGAGATGTTGCCAAGTGGGAAGGTGTGCACCTGGTTGTCCTATGACCAGGAATCAAAGATGGGAGGTTCCCAACATCCCGGAGAAGGAAGATGACTGCTGGGGAGACGTGCGTACAGCACTTGGAAGCACCAAACCCGTGACGGCTGTGGGTAAGAGCGTTCCAGTTGTTTCGTATACAGCAGTTAAAGTGACAGGCAGCAGGGCTCTGGAGGTTGGGCATGTTGTTGACCAGGGCCCTAATGCCTCAGAAGCCCTGTGCTGTGGTATGAGCCGGCAGCAGTTGCTATCTGCCGAGCCAGTCGGTGTAAAAACACCAGGACTAGAGACTGCTACACCAATGTGTGACCTTGTGGAGAAGGGCAGTCCAGTCCAGGCGTTGTTGGACGCAGAGAGCCAGGTGATCCCGGTACCTGCCAGCCGGGTGTCTGAGAACTATGTGCAGGACTTTCATGGAGTTGGCATGGACTGTCCGGTTGCTCTCCCTGAGTGTGAGACTCCAGTGCAATCTGGGACTGGTGAACTTCGTGATGCAGTTTCACGTATACCTAATGTGTTATTGGGCCGTGATATCGTTTTGTTGCTGGGGGGTAAGGTAGACACTTCTGCAGATAGTGACGAAACTCCTGCAGAACCTGTACCTGTCCTTTTTCATGAAGATCTATATGACTTGATCAAAAGATTTGAAGCAATGCATATAAGTAGTGTGGAGCAAAGCCCAGCTCCAGCTCAATGTTTGAATGTGCAGGAGAATATGATAGGGCTAGAGGGTGTACCGCACGTACCAGAGGTGGAAATGCAGTCGCCACAGTGTTTTTTGGTTATTAAGGAAGTGTCCCAGGTGGGGGTTAGCTCATCAGTGCCCCTAGAGGTCAGGATTGATAATGACCAGAGCAGTATATATGACGTATGTGCTGTGACCGATGGCAACTCAGAGAAAGAAGCTACCAGGTCAAGGTCTTGCGAAATTAAAGTAGTTGCTAGTAGCGACCAGACAACAGTTATACCTGACGTGACGAGAGTTAAGTGGGGAGACGTCAGCCTAGTGACTGAGACCTATACCCAGGCAGTGTTAGATGACCAGACGTGTCAGTACAGCTGCAATCAGAAGGAGATAAGTGAGCTGAAGGATCTACTGCCTGATATCCAGGTGACATTAGAGCAGCTGAAGGGTGGTTTAAAACTGACCAACCGGATCTCCAACAAAAGGAGGAGGCGGGAGCTCCCTGTGGAAACCGCGGCTGTAAAGGTTGCGGAAGTTAAAGGTTGTGGGACCAAGAAGAAATCTAGAAAAGAAGCAAGCCAGAAAGCTAAGTTCTCCAGCGAAGAGATTACGGAAGAGGCCCTTAGACACTGTAGTCTAGGTAGGAAGGCAGTGTTTATGACAAACCAAGCTCTGATGGCCTGGGTCTGGCAAAATAAAGGGAAGCATGTGACGCTGGCCATCTCTTCCAGGGGGAACGTTGAGCCGGAAGATGGCAGTATAATGCGGATGCCCTGTCACGAGCATCCAGTTGGTACATGTGTTCACCCTCACAGGTTTGAACAGAGGGGGGGGATATGTGGCAATGTGAACATTGAGGTGTTGTTTCCCCAGGTTCCAGTCCGGGACTTGAGACATGCTCATGTCCAGGGATCCTATTTAATCCTGCTACTGGATCCTGGGTGTGTCTCACTCTGGAGAGTGTGCAGACAGAGGCCTGGTGAGGCTCTGTCAGTGTGGTCTCAGCTGGGCAAGGCTGAGGGGCCACGAGGCTATGCAATAGCCTGGACTTTGAGGGACTCAGCGACACCCTGGAACAAGCATTGAAAGGTCAGAGTCAGGAGACCACAAACCCCTCCAAAGGTACTGCATTTGTTACAGCCTGAGGGCTGGTGGACTGTATGTCTGGGGTAAGCCGCATCTGGTTCCATGTGGGAACGTTATCGTATAGCTGAGTTAGGGATACGATGTTTATTATGTTTAGGTAGAGCCCAGACGGGCAGGCTTTTGTTTTATGCCATGTTGTGTATGAAGAGTGTAAAATAAATTGCACTGTTTGGACCTAAAACCCAGTGGTTATGAAGATCATTGTGAGAATGACCCCCGAATAAAAGGCGATCCCTTACAATATATATATATATATAATCTAACTAACTATCTA
Organism: Bufo bufo; assembly: GCF_905171765.1. NCBI lineage: Eukaryota > Metazoa > Chordata > Amphibia > Anura > Bufonidae > Bufo > Bufo bufo. Next base: position 269,069,057 of record NC_053389.1, on the reverse strand, counting down.
ATGTAATGACACAGCAAAGCACAGAGCACAGCGATGACACTGCTGTCTCTCTCAGAACTGCAAAAAAAATGCAGAAAATGGCTGCTGGGGAGGTTCTTATATAGTAAGGGGTAGGCAACTTTCCTATTGGTTGCTAGGGATGTTGCTAAGTTCAGACAAAGACATTGGCAGCCTTCTCATTGGCTCACAAACAAGAAGCAGGAAGGGATCATGGGTTCAGATGAAAAAAATCTAGAATATTCGCGAATACGAATATATAGCACTATATTCAAAATCTTCGAGAATTCTCGAAGTGGCGATATTCGCAAATAAAATTTGCGTTTCAAATATTCGCGGCCAACACTAAACATGAGCAGTTGAGTGCACAGAAGGTGGGCCAAAGTCACTTTGTGCACCCTTGCTCCTCCTGTTTCCTTTTCCAACCCCTCCATCTCCTTCTTGATTGACAGGGTCAAGCAAGATGCCCATGCAGCAACCTGGTTCTGTCAATCACATTCAGATGAGGTAGCCCCACAAGGCATTGTGCATGGCTTAATTTTGAATTTCCTGGAGTCAGCCTCCATTGAACCCGTAGAGGACAAGCGTCGTACATGTGTGATGCAGTGGACACTGTGTTCATGCAAAGCATCGTACATGTACGGCACTCCGATTAGTGCAGGGGCCTAGCTGTAACAGATGCCGCAGTCAATGCTACTTTCCGCTAATTTATCCTCTCTGTCTCGAATCATCCAGCTGTACAAGTACCGATAGAACACTGTATTTGCCAAATTTCCTCCTCCCACTACAGCTCCTGCGGGAGAAAGCACACCAATAGTGAAGTACTGTGAGAGCTCCTCACACGCACTTTCAGCTGTTATACTCACAGGGGCAGGTGGGAATTAGGCACATTACACCAGTATATTCAACTGAAATTTCTCCGGTTTCCAGCTTCTTAGCTGAGGATTATTTAACTTTGTCCACTCGAAATAGAGCAGGAGAAACTCTGTGAACAAGCCTGGAAAAAGTCGCGATCACGTGACCGCTTACGTCACCCTCCAGACGCGCGAACCACGCCCCCCAGCGTCCTAGGCAACACGAGGACGCCGCTGAATCCTGGGAACCGGACTGGATTGAAACAGCCTCCCATGAACAGCCGACTACCATCAGAGGATCCAATACAACTAGCGCCGGGAAGGGTAAGTGACTTCTGTAGCCAGAGACAGTGCGGGACGCCGCACTCAGGCACAGAACACCCCTTTTTCCTCCACTGCTTAACATATGAAATATAACTATAAACTAGTTACATATTGTCATTAGCTCTGAATTACAACTACATATACTTGCCTTCTTTTTTTACCAAATATATTGAAAAGGCGCATTATTTAACCTCTGTGGAGAGGCGATTGATATTTATAAATATACCCCACAAACGGAGCCACAAGTACACAATGTGGCACTATCCTCTATACAGTGACTATATATATTTTATGAAGGACTCTCCTATACACCTCTACTTGATTTTATCTTCCGATTTTATCTGCTGATCAGTGATTACTATTACATGAAAACTGCTTATGAAAGACTTTTATGAACACTTTCATCTGGATACATATTTTTTAAGTAGGTTTTTTTCCAGGATACCCATTACCTCCTACCCAGTGGTGATCACCTACTATTCTACATCTTTTTACACCCTTTTACCATTTATTAAAAAGGATATTTTTAACTCACAATTTTTACAATCTCCATACCAGATCTCACAACCACTAGAATACAAATAAATTAATATATTGTACCCAGATTAGAGTGTGCCTGCTTTATCCTTTTTCCAATTATAATTCTGTACTTCATTTATCCCTCTATTGCAGTGATGGCTAACCTTGGCACTCCAGCTGTGGTGAAACTACGACTCCCAGCATGCTCCATTTATTTCTATAGAGTTCTGAGAGCAGACAAGCAAGGGGGGCATCTTGGGAGTTGTAGTTTTACCACAGCTGGAGTGCCAAGGTTAGCCATCACTGCTCTATTGTAATCCTCTCTATAGTCCCTCTGCATTCCTGTGGATAATAATAAGAAAGGACGAGACACGTTCACATGGTGCGGTTTTTGCCTCCCATGTAATTATAGAATTAAGGACAAGGAAGGAAGATCGGTGTCTATAGTGCATTCCAAGACGAGGGATAAGGATTTTGGGATAGTGGGGGAAATAACATGTGAAACGTCAGGAGTAGTCTACATGCTGGAGTGCCCGTGTGGCCTCCAGTATGTCGGCCGGACAACTAGGAAACAAAAAATTTGAGAGCAGGAACATATAAGAAATATAAAAAAGGGCCTAGAAACACACGGGGTGTTTTTGCATTATAAAACGGTCCATCAAAAGAACCCAAAGGGGTTAAAATTCACGGGAATAGAGGTAGTAAAGAGTAAATGGCGGGGGGGGGGGGGGGGGAGATTTTGTGACAAAGATGGATCGCCGAGAAGTTAAGTGAATCTATGAGCTAGACAAAATTCAACCAAAAGGATTAAATGTCGAGTTCGCCCTGACACTGTGTCTTGTAGAATAGGTTAATACATTTTGCGAAAGGGCTCCCCATGAGAGGAAGTGAAAGTAGCCACCTACCTGTGTGGTAGGACTAAGAAGGACGTGACGTTGTCTGGGGTGGAGAGCGGAGTGTGATTTTATGAATGGAGCTGTGGAGGATATGAATGGGTGTGTGCACCTGCGGTTGCAGGATTGGACAGAGCGAAGCTTGTGATTCCCTGTTGGTGTGTAAGGTGCAATTTTGGTTAATGAATAAAAGTAAGAAAGAAAAAGGTGATAAAATGGAATAAAGTTTTTAAATGTTTAAGTACAACATTTTCTTACAGTATCATTTGATACAACCATGTGTTCATGCAGTGGTTTGGAGCACATAAAGCAACTAGTACTCAATATAATAATTCACGCTACAGTGTGGAAACCAACAATATAACAAAACAAAAAAATATACATTTAAAAGAAGACGCAGAGAAGAAGACATTAGATGGTGGGGGGGGGGGAGAGAAGGGAGGGTAAGCGGGTAACACTAGCTAGATATGTGGAGATCACATTTGTATGTGTCGGAAGGTTTCTGAGGAACGGAATGTGTCCTCAGATATCTTAAAGCGTCTAGAGGTGTCACACTAATTAGATCCTCCATTCTCTGATATAGAGAAATCTCTTCAAACCATTCTTCTAACGAAGGAGGGGAGGTACATTTCCAGTGTCATGGTATGACTGCCTTTGCCGCTTGGATCATATATTTCAGGAGTGAATTCTTATAGGCAGGGACATTCAGGTCAAGTACGAACAATAGGAGGGCTTCAGGTGTGTTCGGGATAGGGATGACTGTTACTTCTCTAACTCTTTTTTGTACAGAATTCCAAAAGGGACGCAGAGTAGTACAATGCTACCAGATGTGTATCTTCGTGCCCTCCTCCGTCTGACATCTCCAGCATCTGTCTGACACCGTGGAGAGTCAATTATGAAGCAATGCAGGTACTCTATACCATCTGGATAGAATTTTGTAGCTCGTGCTTTGTGAGTTAGAAGAAAACTTCTATTCCATTGAGATGGGGTAAGACGAGTACCTATATTCTGTTCCCAGGCCTGACAGAACGGAGGGGGGTGCGAGGAGCATCGCTGGATCAGCAGTTTGTATATAGTCGATATTGGTCTAAAGACCACTGAGGGGTGAGGGGTGAATACACATGTATTCGAATGTTGTGAGAGATCGGGTCAGTGCGTGGGTCTTACATATGGCGGAATAAAAATTCTTAAGTTGTAGGTACTCAAGAGTTACGAGTTGATGGGGTAGGGGTCCCCAGCAATTGGGATAGGGGTTTCAGCGAGGACCCAGAAAGGGCTTGATGGAATCTTAACGGGCGAGTCTTCGTGCCCTGGAGAAAGGGCTGGGACGAATGCCCCGGGGGGTAGCGAGGGTGGTCTGTTATTGGAACTAAGGGGCCCTTAGGGTCAATTAGAGAGGCATGTCAACTAATGGACGCCAAATTTGCGAATGTGAGTGTGTAAAAGATAGCATAGAGGGAGTGGGGTGAGGTACGCCTAAAAGCCGCGGAAGGACTGCTATAGAGCAGGGGGAGGAGTCTCGGGCAATATGGACCCAGGACCAGGAAGTGTCAGTGCGAGTCAAGTCCAACAGCCGGGTATAGGTGGTGGCGTGATAGTAAAATCAACAGTCCGGGAGACCCCCCCCCCCCACCCCATCTCCTTGGAACGGGTCATTGTTTCCTATTTTATTCGTGGTTTACCAGGTGACCACACGAATTGTGTTAAACACCGGCGAATTTGAGACCAGAAAGTGGACGGAATACGTCAGCAGCCAGGCTTCCAGGTCCTTCTGGAATTGTTGGAGTAGAGGGGCAAAATTTTATCTAAAGAGCTGTGTCAGGTCTGCAGTGATTTTTATTCCTAGATATGTTATACCATTGGACGGCCAAGAAAAAGGGAAGGAGGTTTTGAGAGATGAAACCAAGTCACTGGGTAAGGAGACATTTAAAGCCTCAGACTTGCACATATTAATTTTGAAGTTGGTCCAGTCGCCAAAACGGGAGATCTCACGGAGCAGAGATGGTAGGGAGATGTGAGGGTTAATGATATAGATCAAAAGATCGTCTGCGAAGACCGCACACTTGTATTCTCTGTCTCCAATCTTTATTCCCGAGATGCCCGGATGGAAGACATAAGGTGCTCCATGACCAAAATATAAAGCAGGGGAGACAACGGGCAGCCTTGACGTGTCCCGTTATGGATGGGGAAGGAAGGTGAAAGAGTGCCACTAACTTTAACTCGTGCCGAGGGGTGCTGATATAGACTGAGGATTTTTTACAGGAAACACGAACTTATGCCTAGGTGAGAGAGAACGGTGTGTATAGAGTGCCAGGATATGAGGTCAAAGGCCTTCTCAGCATCCAGGGATAAAATAATGAGGGGGGTATTATTTACTTTTGTGTGGTGGATGATGTCCAAAGTTTTAAGGGTGTTATCCCAAGCTTCCCGCCCCGGCACGAACCCCACCTGGTCAGGGTAAATAATCGAGGGCAGAAGAGCGTTTAGTCTGTTAGCCAATAGCTTGGCATATATTTTAAGATCAACATTCAAGAGGGAGATAGGGCAATAGCTAGCACATAAGTGCGGGTCCTTACCAGGCTTTTGGATAACGGTGATATGGGCCTCAGTGGTCTGCGCCAGGAAAGGGAGACCAGGGGACACCGCATTAAAAACCTGAAGTAAAAAAGGGGAAAGGGAAGTCGCCAGGGACTTATAGAACCTGGCTGTAAGTCCATCAGGGCCTGGGCTCTTGCCCCCTGGTAATGATTTGAAAACCATTTGGAGCTCGACTTCTGTAAATGGTGTCTGTAAGTTGGCGGATTCTGTCGCAGATAGTTTGGGGAGCTGGGAGGGGGGTTTAGGTGTATGGTCTGCTTGTGTTAGAGGGGCTCGGGGCAAGTTGTAGAGCTCCGAATAAAAGGAGTGGAAGGAAGACGCAATATCTGTGGTGGTGTGTACCACATGGTCTGTGGGGTTTTGATAGCTGGGATGTGTGTGACAGCAAGTTTGCCCTTGCCAACATGCGTCCACTCTTGTTTCCGTATTCGTAGAACTTGCTACGACATACTTGGATCATGCGTTTGTAAGACACTTCTAGAAGACGTTTGGCTTTTAAGCGTGCGTTTTGGAGATCACGAAGAGTCGGCAAAGAGAGTGCACGCTTATGGGCAAGTTCTAGAGAGGTGACTTTTTGCAGTGCAAGCTCGAGGGAATGAGCTCCCTCCTTCTTGAGGCGGGAGCCATGTTTGATAAAGATTCCTCCCAGGACGCACTTTAAGGCCTCCCATTTCTTTAGCAAATAATGGCCAGAGGGTAGAGAAAGGCGCTCATAGGGTGAGTATGTTCAATAAGTGGAAAATCCACTAAAAAAAGGTTTTGTTTGCTCACCTTTTGTGGTTGCACCTAATTGGGTGCAACCCCAGTGACGGTTGTTTGTAGACGGTTCACAGTTGGTGCAGCCCAGATCTCTCCAAATCCCTTGGGTGGGAGCCACCCCACCACTCGGGTTAGATAGTGGGAACAAGAAGAAAGGACGCTTGACTGTTTCGGTCGAACGTATGTGATAGTGCGCCTCCTACTGTCCATACGTTCGACCGAAACAGTCAAGCGTCCTTTCTTCTTGTTCCCATTTCATTAGGAGAGGAGTGGTGTCCGCACTATGATCAGACAGAAAATTCGATACAGTGCTGGTGAGATCTGCAGAGCACACCGTGTCAAGAAGGAGAGACTCATTCAAGCACCAGTTCCACTTAGTCTTTGTGAACAGGATGAAAGCGTTGTCTCCGATCTCGTGGCGTCGGCATGGTCGGTCAAGACGTCTCCCTGCCGACGACAGGAGGGGGACGAGTCATCTCGCTGTTGTAGAAGCAGACTAAAGGATAGTCGGCCAGGGTCCCAAATCAATCAGTGACAGATCCAGATGTTGTAAATGGTGTGGCAAGTCCAAGGGATTACAAAGGGGAAGAACATGTCCTTTGGGACCTGTGTATAGAGCAAATGGGTAGCCCCAGCGATAAGGAGTGCCTCGGTCCTTAAGGAGGTCCAATAACGGACGTAAGGCAGCACGCTGTAGCAAAGTGTGGCATGAGAGGTCTTGCACTATGATGATGGGGACCCCGTCATAGGATAGAGGGGAGGATTGACATGCTTTATTCAGAATCTGTTCTTTGAGAGCGTAGAAATGTATTCTGCAGATGATGTCCCTTGGCTTAGCACTGTCAGGGTTAGGAGGTTGCAGGGCTCGATGTGCTTTGTCGATCTCTATGTGAGAGTTCAGTGGGCATCCCAGGATCCTGTTGAAGATTCTCACGATCGTGGGTAGGAGGTCCGCTGCCGTTATTGACTCTGGAAGGCCTCTAATCCGCAGGTTGTTGCGACGACTGTGATTTTCGATATCGTCTAGGTGTTGCTGTAGAACATGTAGCTGTGCGTTGTGGGATTGGACTTTATCTTAAAGAGCTTCCTCCGTAGCTGATAAGGTTGCATGGTCCTGCGCGACAGAGTTAACTATGGTGTCGAGCGTGGTCAGTTCAGAGCAGACCAGGGACAATTTCTTTTTACATTCTTGTAGGATATTGGAAGCAAAATTGGTGAAGTCAGCTTTGGAAGGTAAAGAGCAAATAAGATTGCGCAGGTCCGCCATGGTAGGCGGCCTAGAGTCCTAATCAAATAAAGCAGGAGAGGATGGCGGACTCAGAGGATGTGTGAATGGGCAGATCTGCAGGATCAGTTGCGGTCCTCGTACCAGGTGGGGATGTTCCGGACTGGTATGGACGAGTGTCGTCCCACAAAGAGTCCGTGGACCAGTGTGGAGACACCGCCAAGAAGGGTCCAGGAGAGCAGGAAGGTGGATGGAGGGGGTAGCTGAGGTTAAGGAGGCATTGAGCATCAGCTGGTTGGAGTATCCCAGGTTGTGCTCCAGGGGTTACTTCTGGAGGTGGAGGCCCTGATTTGGCGATGGGGGACACATGGGGGCCCCTGATGGACGTCTGGGGCCTCTGTTGTTGTGGATGGTTGAGGAGTATGGCCCTGAGGCCAAAAGGCACCAGCTGAGCTCTGCAAAGCAGAGAGTCTTGGGCTAATGGGTTCCCCGAGTGCCTGACTGGCAGTATGTAAGGGGGGTGAGCCCTCAGTACTGACCTGCGGCATTATGTGGGACAGCAGCATTGTGACCGCATGCTGATGTGCAGGCAGGCGGGAGAGACCAGGGCTGCTGTGCAGTTGTAGGGGACGCAGTCTATCGGAGGCAGGAGGGCTTCTGTCCGGGCTATAGGTCCGTCCACAGTGCGGCCAAGGAGCAGGTGAGGAGGGGACAGATGAGGACTGTTGCCTGCTCGTTTACCGCTGAGGGCTGTTGGGCGCTTCTGTGGTATGCCTGAGGTGGCTGCCGACACCATTTTGAGAGCGTATGGAGCAGTCACTCTAGGCGGACTCTGTGGCTGCAAACTGCCGAGCGAACAGACTTGGTAAGTCGCCCTGTTAAGAAACTAGGGGAGCCGATGGTCTGGCTCTACCCTTCTTGAGGGTTTTACCCATCAGTGGCTGTGGAAATATTGAAAATATCACCAAGGATGTGGAGGAGCTCTGGCTAAGCACGTCTTCACTCCTCCATGGCTGGCCACACCCCCCCCATGAGGGCTTGTTTTTTGCGGGACAAGTTGTAGTTTAATGGTGCCATTTTGGGGTACACATAACTTTCTGATTAACTTTTATTAACTCTTTCTGGGAGGGAGATGGGAAAAACAGCAATACTGATACTGCATTTTTACGTTATAAATTTCACGGCGTTCATTTTTCGGTATAAATAACATAATATCCTTATTCTATGGGTCAGTATGATTACTGTGATACCAAATACATATAGTTATTTTTACATTTTACTACTTTTTTGCAATAAAACCCCTTTTTTTTTTAAGAAAAAAATATTTTTGCATTTCCGCTTCCCAAGACCCATAACTTTGTGTGAAGGCTTGATTTTTGCAGGACGACTTGCATTTTTCATTGGTATCATTTTGGAGTAAATGGCGCTTTTTGATAGTTTGTTATTACGTTTTTTCGGTGGCAACTAAGAATAAATTAGCAATTCTGTCTTTTTTTTTTATGGCGTTCCCCGTAGGGGATAATTTACATGATATTTATGTAGTCCGGGTCGTTACGGATGTGGAAATATCAAACATATGGGGAAGATTTTTTATATATTTTTTTTTCATTGAAAAGCGTATTTTTAATGGAAAAATAAGCGTATTTTTTATGGGATTTTTTTTAAGTGAATAATTTTTTATTTTTTTTTAACACTTAATAGTCCCACAAGGACACTATAACAGGCAGCTTTTTGATTGCTTTTAAAAAGCAATGCACTATCCCTATAGTGCATTGCATTTTAATGGCAATGCTATTATGACATTGACCAGCAGGCTGCGCCAGAGAGGCGCAGCCTGCTGGAAATGACTGAAGGCTGGTCTGGGGCCTATATCAGACCCCAGGCAGCCTTAACACACATCGGCAACCCGCGACTGCATTTGTGGGGTGCTGATGGGAGACAGAGGGAGTCCGCTCCCTCTGTCAGCACTTTACATGCGGCGGGCGCCATTGTCCGCGGCATGTAAAGTGGGGCCTAAAATCTATGAGCACCGCTGACTTCTTGCAACCTACCAAGCACAGCGTCGTACATTGTATTGTTGTATTGCGGCTGTGCTTTGTATTGCACTCAGCCCCTCCCTCTGCAAAGCTGGACGACAGCATCTAAGGGGTTAAACAGCCAGGATCGGCGATAGCACCACTCTCAGACATCGCAACGGGGTGTCAACTGTATGATATAGCTTACACCCGCTGCTGATGGCGGCAGCTCAGTTCCTGAGTCGCTGCCATCTCTATGCTGTCAATGTACAGCATGGTTTGTTAATGTAATGCTTCCCATGCCGTACATTTGCGGCATGGTGCAGGAAGGGGTTAAAGTCAAGCATTTCCTTTCTTCCTTTATTTCAGTCATTCCATGTGGCATTATCGCTGGGGAGATAGAATGCTTGCTTTCATCCTGTTCCAGCCATTGTAAAGTGGGCGAGTTATGATAAGATTTTATTAGACTTGTCAGCTTTCTTGAAGCTACAGTATATAACACAAGGTTTAAAGGCTAGTTTTTGATCTTTTAGTCAAGGCACAGTTCTTTTCTACAAAAAGAAAGCAAGATAAACAACACCTCCCTGTGACAATCATCTGTGTCTGTGCTAACTCCAGAGTGTCTGCTGAAAGGTAATGCTGTAGCAATACTAGTTCCTATTCTCATTCTTATCCATAGGGGGCAGTATTAGTGTTCATGTAATATTCAATTTTTTGTCCATATAGGAGTTGAATAGGCCAGAAATGTGATCTAAGCAGTTGTTGCTTCCCAACCCACACTCCTCTCAACAGGGAGCAACACTGAGTACAGGAAAATGCCCCTCTCGCATTTAAAGATTAGTATAAGATTAGAAAAACACATAATTTCTTCCAGAAATACCACCACCCCCTTCCATGGGCTGTCTCTTATACTGCAACTTAGCCTAATCAGGTCGGATCTGCAATACCAGACACAGACCATGGAGAGTTGTGACACTGGTTTTCAGGGTTTTCTAATCTTATACAAACTCTTTGAGGGAATATGAAATTTGTGTTCCATTCTGGGGCATGATGGGAGAGACAAAGTGACATAGTGACAAGCTTGTGGGCAAGAAATAACTCTAATAACTTATAAGGTGGGGGGGGGGGCAGTTAAATTTTCCTACATCACATACCGTACAGTGCCTTCTGTAAACATGACATTTTGGAAAATGCAGAAGGCTCTATGCAGACACTGAACAAGCAAGATATGCTGGGACATTTCGGTTTGACAACAGCTCACACAGTCAAAAACATGCATCACCAATTACCTGAAGTGGTTAGCCACTTTATATAAAAATTTCCTAATAGGCCATAAAGTGTAAAATTTAGCAAAAATGTGATCTGATCTTCATCTAAGTCACAACAATAGACAATAACAGTCTGCTTAACCGCCTCACGTCCGCCCATAGGATATAAACGTCCTATGGGTGGACGTCTATTTCTGACAGCACGTTTTAAAACGTCCTGTCAGAAATATCAGCTGCACGCTAATCGTGCAGCTGCTGATCGGGTTGCCCGCTGTCAGTGACAGCAGGGCAACCCTAAGACAAGGCAGGGACAGTGCCCAGGTGTCCCTGCCTTCACGATCGCTGCAGACACAGCGCTCACCGAGCGCTGTGTCTGCAGAGCAGGAAGCGCTGTGCGCTTCCTGTTCCGGCCCGGCGGTCATGTGACCGCCATGACCGAAGTGTGCAGGAGCTGTGTGAGGTCTCTCAGAGACCTCAATCAGCCCTGCTGTGAGGCTGTACAGCGCAGGATTGCTGCTGTACAGCCTCTATAGGGGTGCATTTGTCCTGTAACTGGGGCTACTATGTCAGCCCCAGTTACAGGAGAAATCAACAGTGTAAAAAAAAATAAAAAGTGAAGTAAATGTCCCCCAGAGGTCTTGTATGACCTTATGGGAGACGAAAAGTGTAAAATAAAATAAAAAATAAAATAAAGGGTTGAAAAAAAAAAATCCCAAGTAAGGAATAAAAAAAAAAATTAAAAATAGAAAAAATAAAATAAAATAGACATATTTAGTATTGCCGCGTCCGTAAAAACCAGCTCTATAAAAATATCACATGACCTAACCCCTCGGGTGAACACCGTAAAAAATAAATAAAAAAAACTGTGTCAAAACAAGCAATTTTTGTCACCTTGCATCACAAAAGGTGCAACACCAAGTGATCAAAAACGCGTATGTCCCACAAAATGGTACCAATAAAACCGTCACCTCATCCCGCAAAAAATGAGCCCCTACATAAGAAAATCTCTCAAAAAATAAAAAAACTATAGCTCTTAGAACATGGAGACACTAAAACATCATTTTTTTGGTTTCAAAAATGCTATTATTGTGTTAAAGTGAAACAAATAAAAAAAAGTATACATATTAGGTATTGCCGCGTCCGTAAAAACCAGCTCTATAAAAATATCACATGACCTAACCCCTCGGGTGAACACCGTAAAAAAAAAAAAAAAAAAACGGTGTCAAAACAAGCAATTTTTGTCACCTTGCATCACAAAAGGTGCAACACCAAGGGATCAAAAACGCGTATGTCCCACAAAATAATACCAATAAAACCGTCACCTCATCCCGCAAAAAATGAGCCCCTACATAAGAAAATCTCTCAAAAAATAAAAAAACTATAGCTCTCAGAACATGGACACATTAAAACATAATTTTTTGGTTTCAAAAATGCTATTATTGTGTGAAACTTTAATAAATGAGAAAAAGTATACATATTAGGTATCGCCACGTCCGTAACAATCTGCTCTATAAAAATGTCACTTGACTGAACCCCTCAGGTGAACGCTGTAAAAATAAATAAATAGAAACTGTGCTAAAACAACCAATTCTTTGGTCACCTTGCCCCATAAAATGTTATAATGAATGATCAAAAAATCATATGTACCCAAAAATAGTACTAATAAAACTGGCACCTTATCCCCTAGTTTCCAAAATGGGGTCACTTCTTGGGAGTTTCTACTGTAAGGGTGCATCAGGGGGCTTCAAATGGGACATGGCATCTAAAAACCATGTGGAGTTCCTTATCTTCTGCGCCCTGCCGTGTGCCCATACAGCAGTTTACGACCACATGTGGGGTGTTTCTGTAAACCGCAGAATCTGGGTAATAAATATTGAGTTTTGTTTGGCTGTTAACCATCGATGTGTTAAAGAAAAAAATTGATTAAAATGGAAAATCTGCCAAAAAAGTGAAATTTAAAAATTTGATCTCCATTTTCCTTTAATTCTTGTGGAACGCCTAAAGGGTTAACAAAGTTTGTAAAATCGGTTTTGAATACCTTGAGGGGTGTAGTTTCTACAATGGGGTCATTTATGGGGGTATCCACTATGTAGGCCCCACAAAGTGACTTCAGACCTGAACTGGTCCTTATAAAGTGGGTTTTGGCAATTTTCTTAAAAATTTGAAGAATTGCTTCTAAACTTCTAAGCCTTCTAACGTCCTAAAAAAATAAAATGACATTTCCAAAATGATGCCAACATAAAGTAGACATATGGGGAATGTTAAATAATAAATATTTTATGAGGTATCACTTTCTGTTTTAAAAGCAGAGAAATTGAAATTTAGAAAATTGCGAATTTTTCAAATTTTTGGGTAAATTTGGGATTTTTTCATAAATAAAGGTGAAATATTTTGACTCAAATTTATGACTATCATGAAGTACAATGTGTCACGAGAAAACAATCTCTGAATGACTTGGATAAATAAAGGCGTTCCAAAGTTATTACCACATAAAGTAAGATATGTCAGTTTTGCAAAATTAGGCCTGGTCAGGAAGGGGGCAAAGGGCCCAGATGGGAAGTGGTTAAACTAATACCACAAAGAATTAAATGTTACTATGTTTTTATTGAACACACCATGTAAACATTCACAGTGCAGGTGGAAAAAGTATGCGAACCCTTGGATTTAATAACTGGTTAAACCTCCTTTGGCAGCAATAACTTCAACCAAACGTTTCCTGTAGTTGCAGATCAGACGTGCACAATGGTCAGGAGTAATTCTTGACCATTCCTCTTTACAAAACTGTTTCAGTTCAGCAATATTCTTGGGATGTCTGGTGTGAATCGCTTTCTTGAGGTCATACAACAGCATCTCAATCGGGTTAAGGTCACTGGGCCACTCCAGAAGGCGTATTTTCTTCTGTTTAAGCCATTCTGTTGTTGATTTACTTCTATGCTTTGGGTCGTTGTCCTGTTGCAACACCCATCTTCTGTTGAGCTTCAGCTGGTGGACAGATGGCCTTTAGTTCTCTTGCAAAATGTCTTGATAAACTTGGGAATTCATTTTTCTTTCGATGATGGCAATTCGTCCAGGCCCTGACGCAGCAAAGCATCCCCAAACCATGGTCCCCCTACCACCATACTTCACAGTTGGGATGAGGTTTTGATGTTGGTGTGCTTTGCCTCTTTTTCTCAACACATACTGTAGTGTTGTGTGTTTCTTCCAAGCAACTCATTGGATGAGGTTTTTTTATTTTTAAAATTGTATATTTATTATTAAATAAAACAGAAATGAAAATACACTATTACAATAGAATAATGCACAAGAGTACAAAGTAAGGATGAAACATGAAATACATAACATACATATTGAATGAGCGTTTGTATCACTTGATAATAGTCAGTGATGGAAAATGAGAGACAGAGCAGAAATTAAACAATAAAGTGAACTAATGGAGACTGTGTCTATCTGTAATCAGTCCGAAGAAGGACTACTAAGCAGTGTATCCTAGACAAAAAGACATAGAGGTAGTAGCAGGAGACCCTTAAAGACCTAAAAGCCCGGAGCTTCTCAGCTAATAATGCATAACCTAACAAATACCCAACAGACAAACAAATAACATAGACAAAGACATGGGGGGAGGGGGGGGGGAACATTCCTTTCACATGAGGTCGTCAAGGTTGCCTAGTGGCCGAGAAATTATCCCATAGGTCCCATATGGCGTTGAAGAGTGCCATTTTATCCTGAAACATAGCAGTGGAATACTCCATTGTTTGGACCTCCATCACCCTAGCATACAAATCAGAGACCCGTGGTGGTTCGGAGCTTTTCCAAGCTCGGGAGATTAGACAACGAGCTGCTGTTAGTATCAATAGCAAAAGCTTGAGTGCGTGTTTTTTTTAACTTGAATGGGGACCACATTGAGCAGGAAGGACATAGGATCAGGTCGGATTTCAATTCCAAAGATATCACTTAGGAGGGCGCCTACTCCGTTCCAGTAGGGGCAAATCTTGGGGCAGTCCCAAAAAATATATGAGGCAATTTACCCCTATGTAAGCCGCATCTCCAGCAATCACCCGGGACTACTGGATTCATTCTATGGAGGAGGTCAGGAGTGTGATACCAGTACATTAAGATTTTTTATTGGTTCTCCTGATGAAGTACCGACATAGAGGATTTCGCTGCTCTCCTCCATATAAGGTGCCAGAGTGAGTCCGGTAAGGCCCTCCCCAGATACTCCTCCCACCGCACCATGTAGGAATGCCTTTGAACCCGATCAGGGAAGGGAGTCAGCAATATGAAGTAAATCTCAGAAATTAGACCTTTCGCGTGTACCCCTTCCCTGCAAAGGTGTTGAAAGGGAGTCGGAAGGGAAACTGTGACCCCTGAAAAAATGGACTGGGCGAAGTGACTAATCTGGATATAAAAGAAGTTGCAGGAGGGGGGGAGATCATATTTGGTCTGCAGAGTAGAAAACGGCAGAAGGTCCCTAGTGAAGGGGTCCACAATATCAGCAAACCGAAACACCCCCCGCTGAAACCATGGTCTTGTTGTGGACGTGGTAAGACTAGCAGGGAGCGTAGAATGATATAAGAAGGAGGTCATGGAGGAGTGATTGGAAACCAGAGGGAATTTGCTACTGCACTGCTGCCAGATGCGTCTGGTACAAGCCATGGGCCCTAGGAGATCCTTGGCTGGTAGAGTCCTGTCAGGTCCGGACCATAACATGGAGTTAGGATGTACAGGAGCTAGCCAGAGTCTTTCTACCTGCATCCAGAGTATGGGTGCAAGGAAGCCCAGGCTGTGACAGAACGTAGCTGGGCTGCTCAGTAATATTTGGACAGATCCGCCACCCCTAGACCGCCCTGGTGCCTACTAGATAGAAGGACCGACCGCGGGATTCTATGCAGTCTTCCCGCCCATATGAATCTAAGGAGGTGAGATTGAGTGGATCTCAGATCTTTAAAGGGGAACTTTAATCGGTAAGGTCTCAAAAAGATACAGAAGCTTGGGCAAAATCATCATTTTAGTCGCAGCAATACGTCCCATGAGAGAGAGTGGGAGAGCATGCCACTTATCTAGAAGACCTCTAATCTCAGCATATATACGTGGGAAGTTAGCTTTGTAAAGCTCCCCATATTGGGGAGTGAGGTTAACACCCAAATATCGCAGGGAGTCCGTCTTCCAATGGAAAGGAAAGTTAACCCTGAGAGAGCCCAGGGCCGTCTGAGAAAGATTAAGAGGGAGGGCCTCAGTTTTATGGGTGTTGACCTTATACCCCGAGAGTCGACCAAACTCCTGTAGGATGGAGTGGAGGTTTGGTAGGGAAATGTGAAGCTTGGTAAGGGTAAGGAGGATATCATCTGCATATAGCGATAGCTTAAACTCTGTGTCCTTGACCATAACACCTCTGATGTCTGGGCAAGCCCTGATCTTGGCCGCCAGGGGTTCGATACACATGGCAAATAGTAGGGAAGACAGGGGGCAACCTTGTCTCGTTCCATTAGCAATGCGTATGGGTCGAGACTGAGCATGAGGTAGTCTGATCGTCGCTGTGGGGGAGGAGTATAGGCTATGAATGGCCCTAACGAAGGGACCAGAAAGGCCATAAGCCTGCAAGGTAGCAAAAAGGAAAGGCCAACCTAAATGGTCGAATGCCTTTTCCGCATCTAAACTAAGAAGTAATGCCTCCTCACCCAAGCGAGATATGACATCTATCAAGTCAATGTTTCTTCGTGTGTTGTCGGCCCCCTGACGGCCCGGGACAAATCCCACCTGGTCTTTATGAATCAGGGAGTGGAGAAAGACGTTTAGTCGGGAAGCTAGGGCTTTGGTGTAAATCTTAAGGTCTGAGTTAAGCAGAGCAATGGGCCTATAGTTATGGCATTCGTGAGGATCTTTCCCAGGTTTCGGAATCATCGTGAGATACGAGTGAGACATTGGGGCAGGTACTGCGTTGCCAGCTAGAAAATTATTGAATAGGGTTACTAAGTGAGGGATTAGTTCAGTCCTAAAAGTCTTATAATATTTGTATGAAAAGCCATCAGGCCCTAGGGATTTACCCTCAGGCAGATGTTCCACCACTTCCCCAATTTCTTCCGGCGTGATCGGACTATTAAGGGCGGCAAGGTTGGAAGTCGATAGGGTAGGAAGGTGACAGGATGCCAAATAAGACCGGAGTGTACTATCTCTCAGTCCCTCATCTGTGGGGAGGGTAAATTGTACAGGGAAGAGTAGTAGGTCGAGAACCTCTCCACTATCACCCTGGGGTCATAGTGGATTGTTCCATCAGCCCCCCTAATAGCACTCGGACCCGTTTGGGAGTTATAATTCCTGAGTTGTCTGGCCAGCAAAGTGTGGGGCTTGTTCCCCCAAGCATAATAACGCTGTTGTGTGTAAAGTAATAACTTGCTGACATGACCTAAAGCTAGACTCTTCAATTGGGCCCTGGTATCAACAATTCGTCTCAGTGTGCAGCGTGAGGGGTGAGCAGCCATCTTGTCTTCTAGGGTTTGCAAGCGGGATGTAAGGGTCTTGACTAAGGCAGTCGAGTCCTTCTTTAATTTTGAGCTTATTGCAATACAATGACCCCTCATGACCGCTTTATGCGCTTCCCACAAAAGGACGGACATCCCCTACTGATCCCTCATTTAGGTCAAAGTACGTTTTCAGATGTTCGCGGAGTTCCTCCCTAATGATAGGCTGTTTCAGGAGGGAGTCATTAAGTCTCCAGTGGCAATGGCGAACATGGCCCGACTCACTGCTAATGTCCACTAGTACAGGAGCATGGTCTGACCAGGTGATTTGGCCCATATCCGCTCCTTCCAATAATCTGAGGGTCGAAATGGTACCAAAGAGGTAATCAATACGGGTGTGTGAACCATGTGGGGCAGAGTAAAAGGAGAAGGACCTATCAGTGGGATAAGTGAGACGCCAGAGGTCATACAGGGAGTATTTCCGCACTAGTTTACGAAAGTCCCTGGCTAAGCGCTGCTGTGTCAAATGTATTGGTCTGCCCGGGAGGGCCAGGCGATCCATCGATTCAGAGAACACTGCATTAAAATCCCCACCTAGGAGGACTAGGGGCTCCGAAGAGTCCACTCCCTCAACAAAAACCTTGTAGAAGATTCCTCAGAGAAAGCGGATCTGGGACGTGTTTGGTGCATAAATGTTACATAAGGTGATGGGTTTATCCGCCAAACGGCCACGGAGAATAATATAACGGCCCTGTGGATCTATAATTGAAGATTCAATCCTGAGGGGACATCGTGCAGACACCAAGAAGGCATCCCCGCCCTCAGACGGCTATGAGTAGCCGAATAAGCGGTAGGATACAGGTGGGAGGCAAAACGGAATGAGGAGTTGCCATCAAAATGTGTTTCCTGTAAGAACACAATGTCCGCTTTCAGGGATTTCAATTCCAAAAGCAAGAGTTTCCTCTTGGCGTTGGAGTTAAGCCCCTTGACATTGAAGGTTATGCACCGCATCATGTGAGTATGTGATGATACACCATGTATGCAGAGTACAGCTCACCGAGGGAGTCCGTATATGTCAGTAGGTTCGCACTAGTCGGACAATGGATCAAAGGCAGAACTGAGGTACACGATCTCCACAGGCAAGGAAGCTCAGGCACCTACAACAGGAGAGAGAACAAAAGAGGGGGGGGGGAGAGAGACAGGACGGGACAACACAAAGACAGACAAACAGATATCAGTAAACAACTATTCCCAGGGATACAATCCCTGCTAGGGGCAAATAAGAAGCCCCTTTGGGGGTGTAAGTGTCGGAGACCAACAAATTGAGGCTGGCCAAGGAGCCAACTACAATTATCTGAGAAAAAAGTAAACAAGTAACAACTAGGTGGGCCCTTCAGACAGCCTGCACTGCGATGTAGCAACAAGAAAGCAATAACTGGCTTAACAGAGGTAATAAACTATTAATATGGGGGCCCATCAATCCTGAGGGCGTAAAGGATTAAGGGCAAGTTCTGGACGACCAAGTCCCCCCATCCGTTGGCGGTCAAGCAGATGGACGATGCCCTGATGACGGAGGAGACTGCGGGGAAGAGGATGCACTTGGACCAGGCCTTCTTTTCCTGGTTACAGGAGACCAAATGCGGGGCGGTGGAAGCCCTGGAGACTCTAACTCCCAATCCGACATGGCGGGGATAGGAATTCCAAGTGATTTGCAAAAAGGGCGAAGATCCGAGAAGGAACGGAGAGTCTCTGTTCTTCCTTGATGACGGACTGCCAGGGCAAAGAGTAATCCCCAGCGATAGGCGATCTGGCGTTCCCTGAGTAATGTGAGGAGAGGCTGAAGATGTCTCCTTTTCTGGAGCATGAACCAGGATAGGTCAGGAAACAATTGAACTGGAGCGCCATCAAAGTCAAAGTTGCGTAGAGATCTCGCCTTAGCCATAATGGATTCTTTAAGGGCGAAGTCGTGGACACAACAAATTACGTCCCTAGGACGTGCAGCAGAGCCCTTAGGCTTGAGTGCTCTATGAGCTCTGTCCAACTTGATCTTATGCCAGGGTGGTTGCCCCAGGATCTTCGTCTCCGGTAGCCTCCGGAAGACCCCGTACTCGGATATTATTCCGGCGCCCTCGGTTATCCAAGTCCTCTAAATGCCGTCCCATGCCCCTGAGCACAGCCGTTTGGGCAGAAATGGATTCATGAAGAGTGGATATATATTGCCTGGTGTCATCATGGGCATTTTCCAGGGAGTCAACCTGGTCCACCACATGTTTAATATCAGTGCGAACTGCCGCAATTTCAGCTCTGCAGGCTTTTGTAACATCAGAAATAAGAACCTGAAAGTCCTCCTTTGTAGGAAAACGGCTAAAATAGCTCGCCCAGGGCTGTGGAGGTTCAGGCAGAGGTGGGGGGTCCATAACAGCAAGTGATGGAGGGCTTGGAGATCTGGCCCAGATGTCAGAAGGGAGAGGAGAGCTGCTGTCCCATTGGTCCAGCAATGGTGGGGCTGGGGGCTGCTTATTTTGCCAGGGCTCATGTAGGGGGGTCCCAGGAAGGCTAGATGCAGGGTCCCCTGGGATAATATCCCGTCCCCTAAGAGCCACAGTACCTTTACTTGATGTCGCCACCTGAGAAGTGGGTCCAGGAGCCATCACGGCGGGATCCCTCCTTCCAGCAGCAGCAGGCCGAAAATCCAGGGCAGCCGGTGAGAGCCCCAGCCCAGGGGATCCGTGCGTGGACACCACCAGCGGCAATCCGGTTCCCTGTAGAGTTCCAGCAGGGGTATGTAGCGCTGTATCCTTCTCCCTGCTCAGATTGCGGGAATCAGGCGGGGGGAGGGAGGAATGGCGGGAGGCCCTCTGTGCCTTGGTGCTGTGTGGTGGAAGCGCTGCACCTGGAGCGCAATCCCAGCACTGTTCAAGGGTCCTGGCAGGTGAGGGGGATCGGGGAGGGAGAGGGGTCTTCTTTGGAGCCACTTTTTTCCCCATATGATCCAGAACAGAGGAGTCGCTGGCCAGTAAGTTGCGGTGCAGGCAGGAGCTGATCCTTCAGGCAGCCATCTCAGTCAGCGTCCGGACACGGCCCCCTGGGGGGGAGGGGGGGGAGGTTTTGATGTTGGTGTGCTGTGCCTCTTTTTCTCCACACAGTGTTGTGTGTTTCTTCCAAACAACTAAACTTTGGTTTCATCTGTCCACAGAATATTTTGCCAGTACTGCTGTGGAACATCCAGGTGCTCTTGTGCAAACTGTAAACGTGCAGCAATGTTTTTTTTGGACAGCAGTGGCTTCCTCTGTGGTATCCTTCCATGAAATCCATTCTTGTTTACGGTTTTACGTATCGTAGATTCGTTAACAGGGATGTTAGCATATGCCAGAGACTTTTGTAAGTCTTTAGCTGACACTCTAGGATTCTTCTTCACCTCATTGAGCAGTCTGCACTGTGCTCTTGCAGTCATCTTTACAGCAGTCATCTTTACAGGACGGCCACTCCTAGGGAGAGTAGCAGCAGTGCTGAACTTTCTCCATTTATAGACAATTTGTCTTACCGTGGACTGATGAACAGCAAGGCTTTTGGAGATACTTTTATAACCCTTTCCAGCTTTATGCAAGTCAACAATTCTTAATCGTAGGTCTTCTGAAAGCTCTTTTCTTGCCTTTTGTGTGAGGCATCAATCACATCAGGAAATGCTTCTTGTTAAAAGCAAACTCAGAACTGGTGTGTGTTTTTTATAGGGCAGGGCAACTGTAACCAATACCTCCAATCTTATCTCATTGATTGGACTCCAGTTGGCTGACACCTCACTCTAATTAGCTCTTGGAGAGGTCATTAGTCTAGGGGTTCACATACGTTTTCCACCTGCACTGTGAATGTTTACATGGTGTGTTCAATAAAAACATGGTAACATTTAATTATGTGTGTTTATTAGTTTAAGCAGACTGTGATTGTCTATTGTTGTGACTTAGATGAAGATCAGATCACATTTTATGACCAATTTGTGCAGAAATCCATATAATTCCAAAGGGTTCACATACTTTTTCTTGCAACTGTATATGTTTACACTTCATCCCAGCTCTGAATCTGAAGGTGCCCTGTTGCCCAGGAATTGGTTGTAAACATTGAAAACTGGTGGACTCCGTGTCCACAGAACAATATGATGGTGGTAATGCAGTTTATCAACATGAACGCTTCCTCTGGTTCTCCCATGGTCCACCCACTTCTGCACAGGTGCTGCACAGTCCAGTGCATGTGCAGACATAGGTAGCAATATGTCCTGTAGCTGCACCATCAGTGAACATGTTGGGGGGTAATTTATCATAGATGGTGTTTATGCTGATCTAGGATATCCGCTGTGCTGCCTCATCATAAATTAAAATAACTGAAATAAAGTGGCCTAAATGGGAGGAAATGCTCAAAAACCCCAAACACTGTGGTGTGTTTATAACCGGGGAAGCAATTCCTCTGCATGAGATCCGTTGCTAACGGCAATCCCCAGCAAAAATGCATACAATGGAGGATGTAGGCAGCAGACCACATGCACCATAATGGCATCCTACACAAGATGGGATAATGTGCTGATGCAAAAATACATAAATCACTGCGAAAGGTGCACCACAATGGTATGCAACTGACTAATCCCTCAAGCTGATGTAAAGAACTAAGACTTTAGCCTATGTATTCCTGTGATTTACTTATCATAAATTAGGAACATCCTCCAGCAGCATGTGCACCTAAAATTAAATCTACGCCAATCCCTATGCCAGAAAACTGATATAAAAGTAGATAAATCTGCCAGGCCCACTTGCCAAGACCCCTTTTTTGGGAATATGTGTTGCAAATGGTGGTACAAAAATAAAATAAAATTGTGGTGTTTAGGACTTTTTTAAACCATAAAACTGGCGTGGGGTGAAGCGATAAATTCCCCTCCACCCACTGAGTTCCTCTTCAGCACCTACGCTGAAGTGGATGGAAGCAGTAATATAATAAATCACATAACTTTATTTGGCCGATAACTTAGCAGCACGGGTTTCAGTTTCAGAGCTGGGGTAAAGCAGGGCTGTGGAGTTGGAATTGAAGCTAGTTTTGGGTGGAGTTGGAGTCTAGCTTAAAAGAATATTATTAGACATTAATATTGTATAAAAAAATTAACTTTCATATACATTTGGAAAAGGTTAGAAATGTTAATCATAAATATATTTTATGTTCTATCAATCTAATGACCTTATTTATCAAAAACAGTGATAAGCAGAGTGTCCCAGTGGTGCTAGAAAATCAGTTCTCACCTCTCCCGTGTTCTCTCCTATCCTTATACTACAGGGTGGCCCACCTCCAGCGATAGTAAGAAAAGATGAACGAGCAAGTGGTTTTTTTTTATTACCCACAAGTCCCAAAAGATGCTGAAAGTGGTCCCCGTTCAGGTCTATGCATCTTTGGGCACGTAGAATTATGTTGGCTGATGCTCCTTGCAGCTCTTCAGCAGTGATGCTGCGGATTGTGTCTGTGATGTTCTCCTTGAGTTCATCCAGGGGATGTGGATTGTTAGCGGACACTTTCAGTTTTAAATCTGTTTCCTCACAGATAAAAATCGCATGGGGACAAGTCTGGGGAACATGGTAGCCATAACCTCTTGCTCACAGTTCGCTCCTCCGTAAACAGTTCATGAACCTGTGCCATTGAGTTCCGCTAGGTGTAGCATGTTTGCCTATCTTGTTGGGAAAAGCAGTATGCTTTTTCTTCGGGTGTTAGTTGGTTGGAAAACTTTTCAAAGATGTCTGGGTAAATTGCGGTATTCACAGGTGATTTGAAAAAAATTGGTCCCACTATTCGTGTTCCTGAAACTGCACAGGAAAAGACAATTTGGTGTTTTGTGAAGTGGTGTTTTGTGAGTCAAATCGGGCATTTCAGCAGACCAGTACCTGGTATTCTGGGAATTTACGTGACCTGATAAATGAAACCAAGCTTCGTTCATCATGAAGTACAGCAATGGGTCCAGATGTCGGTCAGCAATCATAGTCAGCACCAAGTCCAGTAATTTCCACATTTAGCTTTGCACCTGTGAAAATTATTTATTCCCAGACAAGCCCTTTAACCCTTTCGCTACCAGCTATGTACATGTACGGCGCTTTTGCGATGTACGAACATGGCGCCCGCTCGCATGTACAGCGGGCGTCATGGCCGGCAAGTCTCTGCTGTTTCAAAAATGCCGATTGCGGTAATTAAAGGCTTTATATGCTGTGATCAAGTAGGATCATGGCATCTAAATGCGCAAAAACCTACCGATGCCCCGTGCGGCCATCGGTAGTTGTGCTGAACACTATCAGCCTTGCTGAGGAGGCGGATAGTGTTCATGCTGCAATTCTTATTTTAGCCACCAGATGGCAGGCCAGGATAAGAAATGAGCAAAATTCAATCCAAACCCCATTTTAAAAATCCCTGATAGTATTTAATGAAAAATTAAAAAGCATACATTTATAGGCTCATATATGAGCTTCAAAATCTAAATTTTTTTCAAAAGAAATATATAAAAAAAACTTTAAATCACACCCCCTTTTCGTATAATTAAAAAATAAATACCTAAATAACAATAAATATAAACATCATGGGTATTACCGCGACCGAAAATGCTCATACGTTTAAAATATTTTAAAAAATTTCCAATACGGCGAATGGCGTAACGGAAAAAAGGGTCAAAATGTCAGATTTGCAATTTTTTTAAAAGCTTCTCTTACCCACAAAAATTAGCCCCTAAACAGCTCTGTAGACATAAGTATAAAAAAGTTATGGGGGTAAGGATATGGTGATGTAAAAAAAAAAAAGTATCAAACTTTAAGTTTATTTTTACACTATTTAGACATAAACAACCTATACATACGGGGTATCGTTGTAATCGTACTGACGCAGAGAATGAAGGGCATTGGTCAGTTTTGCCGTACACAAAACACTGTGGGAACAAAACCCGTAAAACGGTGGAGGAATTGCTTTTTTTCCCAATTCCACCCACTACATTTTATGCCATAAATAATGGTGGCATTAGAAAGTACAGCTTTTTTTTATTTATTTTTTAAACATTCGTTTTTATTGAATTCCCAGCAAGTATACATAAGGCAACATGTGATTTACAGGTATCATGGTATTCCTTTCAATTATACAGATTACATCAAAATGCAACAAAAATGAAAAGACAGAAAACTGTCTAATAAAACTGAGGGAATCGAGACGTCAGTTCTTACATAAATTGTAGTCTTTGCTAACTAATAGCTAATATGGCATTTCTCAGTCAATACTGCGCATCTTATTAAGAGATAGAGCAATCAATCAAAGGGGTTTATGAAAAATAGAAGTGATTCAAACTTCCCATCTAGATTGACATTGACGTGACACATTGAAAGCCGAGGCGGATATCCTTTCATACCAGCATTGTTCATTAATGGACTGTAGAATGTTTGAGACACGCATAGGCGTTCTTGTTTTCCCATTGGCCGCAATTTTTTGTCGCATAGCTATGCATGCATGAGAAACTATAGTAGAATGTAAAAAGGAGAACTGTTCTATACCAAGGGATAGAAGAGCTAAAGCCGGGTCTGCGGCAATTTGAAATTGGAATATATCGGATAATATAGAAACAATCTTTATTTATTAATCCACATTTCCACCACACATGCATACATGAACCAATTCCACTGTCACATCTCCAACACACATCTGATGTGTTGGGGAAAATACGTGACAGGTGGCACGGTGTGAGGTACCATCTATAGAACACTTTTTGATGAGTTTCTAAGTGGGATATACACTTAGAAAATTTGCAAACAAAGGTAAGAGCAGATTGCCATTGATCATCAGTAAAGTTTTGATTTAAATCATGCTGCCAATGGTCTTTAATTTTCCCCAATTTGTCCCCTTCCTCCATTAGCAAATTTCTGTAGCAAAAGGATATGCTGTGGGAATTGGAGTTAGAATTTGAGATCCATAGCCTTAATAAAGGAAAATTAGAGGATTGAGCAATGGAAATCAACCCAGAGCTAAGCATATGTCTATGTTGCATGTACTGGAAGTACTCTGAGGATGGCAGGTTATGTTTGGCAGCTAAAGTAGGAACACCCAGATCTTTCAAGAAGTGGAGGCCTTTCTCGGACCAGGGTGATGCTGATCAGTTAGGAACCAGCAACTGAACAACAGATATAGGGATATCTATTAATTATATGGTGTCAAAACATCTATGGAAGGATGGGTTAGTCCACAGCCGTATCACAGCTGAGATCGGGGATGTTAGGTATGGAAAATTGTTGAGGAACCCAAACGATAGAAGGGAACATAAAGTGAGAATGCTGTGTACCCTTAATAGGCCAAGCTCAATCTGAACGCATTTTTTAGAGACATCTACAATCCACAATTGCTTCAGTTGGGCCAGTAACATGGATTTATAATATAAAGACAGAGATGGGCAGTTCACCCCACCCTGATGAATATGGGAAAACAGTATGTCCGCCTTGACCCTCGGTCTCTTCCCACTCCACACAAACCGCATAAAAGCAAGTTTTGCAAGGTTTGGATATAGAAGATTGAGCTAAATATTGGTACATTTCTAAAAATATATAGGATCTTTGGTGGAAGTACTATCTTGGCCACAGCAATCCTCCCCAACCATGAGATGCCAAACAACCTCAAGGAGGATATTTTATTCTTAACCTCCTCTAATAATAAGAGATAGTTAGTTTGGAACAGTGTGGATGGTGGATAAGAGAGCACTATTCCCAAATATGGCAAGTTGGTTTTGACCCATTGAAATTGTGTTTTCAAATTTCGGAGTACCTTATGGTCTATATTCATCGGTAATATTTGTGATTTGTTCACATTAATTTTGTAATAGGAGATTTCGCCAAAGCGATTAATAATACAACTAGCTGCAATCAAGAATTGGGAGGGATTGGATAAGACCAAAATAGTGTCATCTGCAAATAGAACAATTTTATTAGTAACCTCTCGGGATTTAATCCCAGTGATCTCGGGTGAGCTTTGAATGCTTTCCGCTAGGGGTTCCATGATCAGAGCTAAAATAAGAGGGGACATGGAACACCCTTGTAGGGTTCCATTCGTAATGTCAAACCTAGAAGATAGAAATCCCAAAGTATACACTATCGCATTGGGGAAAGAATAAAGAGCTAGGATGGCTACAAAGAAGCTTCCTTGAAATCCAAATTTTAATTAAGTAGCTCTCAGAAAGCCCCAATGAACCCAGTCGAACGCCTTCTCCGCATCCAAAGATAGGAGCAGAGAAGGCGTTCCATGTCTCCATATTATATCCAGGAGGTCTATAAATCTTCTAGTACCATCAGATGTCTGTCTATTTTTCACAAGTCCAACCTGGTCATTATTTATTAAAGTAGGCAAAATATCTACCAATCTTTTGGACAATAATTTAGAAAAGATCTTGAGATCGGAATTGAGTAATGATATGGGACGGAAATTTGCTGGAGTGTCGGGAGGTTTGCCTGGTTTGGGAAGTGTGACTATTAGGGCTGAGAGCATTTCCTTGGGAATAGGATTGCCTCCAAAGACATGCTGGAAATATCCCTTCAGGTAAGAAGAGAGGATCGGGGAAATGTCTTGTAGTACTCATTGGTTAACCCGTCTGGCCCTGGTGATTTGTTTAGTTTGAGAGAGGTTATTACTTGAGTGATTTCATCAATATGGATATCTGCGTTTAATATATCTAATTGTTCTGACGATAATTGGGGAAGAGAGATTTTATTCAGGAAGGTGTTAATTATCTCTTCAGCAGGTTGAGGAGTATCAGTGTCTAGGGCGAGATTATACAATTTAGAGTAGTATGAGGCGAATTCATCAGCTATTTCTTGTGGATTCATAATTTTCTTACCTGCTCTGCCATATAAAAAGGGGATCATAGATTTGGCAGATTTAGCCTTAATCCTGTTTGCTAAAGATTTATTAGCTCTGTTTCCGCAATAGTAATACATGGATTTGGATTTGCGGAGGTAGAACTTAAATCTGGATTGCATTAACGCATGTAGCTCATATCTTACATTTTTCAATTGGGTTGCAAAGGTAAAAGGTGAAGGAAGTGAAGCTGTGATTTATTAGGTGCATATATGGATGCTATAGTGTAAAGCTGATTACTGATTAGACAGACAATGATAATGTAGCGGCCTTGGCTGTCTGTAGTAGTAGATATAAGTTTAAAAAGAGACCGTATCTTTAATGGCTAGCATCACCCCTGCTTTTTTCTTTTCAAGGTGGGAATGAAAAATATGAGGAAGGCCTATTTTGAATCCTGAAACTATCTTTAGGCAATAAATGAGTTTCCTGGGCACTGTAAGAAGGTACAAGGAAGCATCGTGGATGATAGGTACGTGTCACCGAAGGTTTCTGGCCTCGGTGGAGTAAAAGCCGGTTTTTATGTGTAAGCAGCAGTTGCTGTTTGACACCTTGGTACTTAGCATGGCTGTAATAGCTGATCCGTGACGGCTCTTACTGGGAGTAGTCAAAGTGCTGGGTGGGCGACTACTCCCCACGTTCCAGGTCGTGTTTTGCCAAGCATAAAAACCAGCCAGCACTATCAGGTGGAGAGGATTACTTCCGTCTTACAGTGGAGCTCAGGAGGTCTGTGTGCTGGGATCTGGGTCCTGTGCTGGGCTGGAGAGCGGAGACCCATGTGTCAGGGGAACAGGCCGCCTAAAGGTGAACTGACACCAAGGTGACTTTTGTTTTATTAACTTGTCATTGGGTGTGAAGTAACACCAACACTGAAAAAGTGATGTTTTGTTTTTGGCATCATGTGTGAATAAACACTGAAGTTTGAATTACAAACTTGTATTTTGCCTCTGTACTGTACCCGCTTATCCTAACTACCAGAGCGAATCCCCACAATTGGTGGAGGATGCGAGCATGAGCAGTGATGCTGGCGTGAACGCCAAAATATTTTTTGGTTTGCATTTTTGGGCACGGTGGTATGTCATACATCAAACCAGCAGTATTACAACCCGTGTCCCACGACAAAATGGAGGCTCTTGTGAAGGCCTTCATAGTGGCTAAACTGCAGCAGCGAGAGAGAAACCTGCAAGAATGGGAGGCTAACAAGCAGCAGCAAGAGACCAACCAGTTGCTGCTACAACACGTGATGGCTTTACAGACAGCAGGAGCAACCCCGAGCGTCCACAATGCCCGGAAGGCAGTCCATGTGGCGATTCCTAAGATGACACCAGCAGACGACATTGAAACCTACCTGGCGATGTACAAGAAAGTGGCCACAAGGGAGATGCTACCCTGAGACCAGTGGGCTGAGGTCGTCACTCCGCTCCTGGCATCCGATTCCCAGCGGGTGTATTTCGACTTGCCGGACGATCAAGCGGCCGACTACTAAAAAGTGAAGAGTGAGATTTTGGCAAGACTGGGAGTGACTGCGTTGGTCCGGGCCCAGCGGGTACGCCAGTGGGGGTTTAAGCCGGCTGAGCCCTCGAGACCCTAGTATTGTGACTTACTCCACCTTTTGTAAAAGTGGCTACAGCCTGAGGTGCTGAGTCCCATGGCTATGCTGGATATATTGGCTGATATGTTCTGGAAGGCTTTGCCACTCCCTCTCCATCGGCCAGGTCTCTCCAGGTAATGCCCTTGAGAGGCTACCCGGAATCTACAAGGGGGTTCTTTTGGGAGGGGGGCAGTTAAATTCTGTAAATCTCCACCCCAGACCCGGCGACTTGTTTCAACCAAACCCACCTGGGATGTACCGCCTATGGATCCAGCTCCGATAGTCTGCTGGCGGTGTTGGAAGCTTGGCCATGTACGAGCTGACCGTCCACATCAGGTGGAACCCATGGACACGAACTATGGCTTCCGTCAGTTGTTATATGCCAGGAAGCTGTGTGCAGCGGGTACCCTAGAAACTCTAAATCACTTGTGCCAGGTGGAAGTGGGATACACTCCAGCGGAGGCCCTGCTGGACTCAGGGAGTCTTGTGTCCCTAGTAAGGGCTCCCCTGGTACGGTCCGCTGAGTATACTGGCCGGAAAGTCGGGCTTATGTGCATTCATGGGGACTTAAAAGACTATCCCACCGCCCTGGTGTCTCTAACCACGGGGGCTGGCAGATGGACTCACGAAGTGGCAGTTGCCACAAACTTACACTACGAACTTATAATAGGGAGAGACTTCCCCGGTTTCCTGGCTTTCTGACCTGCTACGAAAGTGACTGATACCCATGAGACAGAGGTAACCCCAGCAGAGTGGTCTTGCTCCGGGGGTAGCAAGAACCCTGGGAACCCAAGGCCAAAAGGGCCAGCGGTAGGGGTGACAAGAGGGGGAGACAACCCCACTAAGTGTAATGATGGGAGACGTGGAGGACTTGCCACCGGGGCCTGAGCTGGCAGACCTCAATGTCTCCGGGGATAATTTTGGTACTGCACAACACCGGGACCGCACCTATCCCGAGCCTGGGAAAATGTATTAATAGTAGATGGTGAACTACAACAAGCTGGGGCAGAGTCGGTGTTCCCCTGTTTTATGGTTCAGCAGGATATGTTGTATCGGGTAAACCAACTGCGGGGTGAACCCATTGAACAGTTGGTGGTGCCCCAGGCTTATCTCAAACTCGTGTTAGAGTTAGCCCACCAACATGTTCACAGGGGTCATCTGGGAATGCAGAAAACACAGGACCGAATTCTACAACGGTTTTACTGGCCCAGTGTGTTTAGCGAGGTGGACGAATTCTGTAAGTCTTGCCCGACCTGCCAGGCAACTAGCCCCCAGCACCTTTTCCGTAGTCCCTTGGTACCACTCCCGAGGTGAAGTGACCCCCCACTCACATGACTAGTTTTACTTGCAGGGGAAATATGTCCTACCAGCTCCTTATGGACCTACTGCCTTGTGGTGCGCTTGTTGCGGCAGTTCATTGGTGTCTGTGCTGCCTCCTGCATGTGACGGGGGCCATCTTGGATCAGCGCTGCTGTGAAGAAAGAGGTAAGTTTTGTGGGGGAACCGGGGTTTTTCTTCATCCTCATCATCTCCAGTGTCTTCCTGGGGGTGCGTAGGTGGAGAGGGGACTGCTCCAGCACAGTTTGGGTGCTTCTGGGGGGCTTTATAATGCTGTACTCGGCTTTGGCTGCTGGAGCTCAGCTATGATGCTTCTGCTTAGCTCTACATCCGGCTCCGCCCCCATCAGAAAGTACAAATTGTCCCGCAAAAAATAAACTCTCGTACAGCTATGTGAACGGAAATATAAAAAAGTTATGGCTCAAGGAAAATAGAGAAGAAAAATGAAAACGCAAAAAAAAAAAAAAACTCCGGTAGTATAAGCGTAAAAGGGAATGTGTCATCAGAGAATTACCTTGTGTTACCAAACATGACCTTTTTTATTTTAATTTTTCTTTTTTGGTGAGCATTTTTTTTTCCAAGTCGCAATCTAGATTTAGAGAAATATATATAATTCTGCAATTTTCTTGCTGGTCACTATGCCTAATAATCAATTCATGATTTCCTGTTCTGTATAGGTACCGTATTTATCGGCGTATAACACGCACTTTTTCCCCCTGAAAATAGGGGGCAAATCATGTATGCGTGTTATACGCCGATATTCATTGCGCTGTATGAGCCGGGAGAGAGGAGGGGCTGGAGTCCGTAACTAGGGGCGGGGCCCGGTGCAGTCACTGTACTCTTACACCGGGCCCCGCCGCTCACCAAAGTATTTATAAACGTGAATCCTTATCCTGTTATTAAGCTGCCCTCTCCCATGTTCCCATGTCCCCCCTGTATCCCCATAGCACTTACTTAAGCTTCAATAGCAGGCAGAGCGGACGGCAGCAGTAACGTCACTCACTGACGTTGAGCGCCTGCTCCGCCCCCTTTATGAATGAAGCAGGCGGAGCAGGCGGAGCAGACGCGCGACGTCAGTGAGTGACGTTACTGGTGCCATCCGCTCTGCCTGCTATGGAAGCGTGTGAATCGTAAGAACTGTGGGGATACAGGGGAACATGGGAAAATGGGAGAGGGCAGCTTAATAACAGGATAAGGATTCACGTTTATAAATACGGTACTTCGGTGAGCAGAGGCCCGGTGTATTGGGGGACACTGTTATGAGGGGGATCTGTGGATGACATATAGCAGTGTCATCCACAGATCCCCCCCATAACAGTTCCATCCACAGATCCCCCCACCCCATAGCAGTACAATTTGAAATTTAATTTTTTTTTCTGAAATTTCCCTTAAAATGAAAGGTGCGTGTTATACGCCAGTGCGTGTTATACGCCGATAAATACGGTAACTTTTAGCTATTAAACACCTCTATATAAATAACACAGGATCCACCATTCACAACAGGTGATGTCACAGCTTATCTGCTCCCTCCTGACCCCTGAACAGGTCACAAAGCTTGCGTAGAAAACTCTCCCAAAACTGCTCTAAAAAAGTCAGGAATTGTTAACATATTTTAGGCCTAGTGGCCAGTGTGAAACCTGTGGAATTTCCCCCCCCCCTAAAATATAGATAGTGACATGGAAAATATTCGCCATGTTCCTAGGGATGGAAGCCTCAGAGCCTTTAATAGGCTTGGGGCTACCACAACGAATTAATGGCTCCGCTGATCACTGCGCAGGGGAGCCGTTCGGGCACCGCAAGAGCAGTGCTACTTGGGAAAAGCCTCTGACAATGGCACCTGAGCGGTTAACTGTTTGTGATCTGCATTATCACCACAGACATTAGCTCCAGAAACGGGTTAAATTCAATCTAAGTAGCCTTATTACTTACAGGATGGTAAGAAAAAGCCAGATGTCACCATGTTACTGGACTATTATTGGGCATTTATGAAGGAGTCAGAGCTGGTGTAGGAGATGTGAAAAAATACCGTCCTGGAGTAAAGTCCACTATAGGGAGTTTATATCAAGCATTACAGTGGCCAACCCTCTAAACAAATTCACCAAGACTGTATGCATTTGATAGGGTGCCAATTTTCCATTATTATTATTATTATTTAGTCCCATTTTTCAATGTTAATAATTGAGAGATCTCAGCTCTGAAGCCTAGTACTGTTGATTCACCTGCAACATCTGCATAATCACTGACCAGTAAACTCATCTCCCAAGTGTGGGGACAACAGGGAGCTAATATTAAAAGGTTTCTGTCATGAGAAAAATCGTCATGTAACTGACTGACATTAACGATGTGCTAATGTCAGCAGTACATAACAGTATGACTTATAACTCCCTGCCTGCCGCCGTTCCCTCAAAATAAAGACTTTTATAATATGCTAATGAGCCGCTAGGTGCTAGTGGGGTGTTGCTGCAGCACCTAGAGGCTCCGTCTTCTCACCATTTGGCACGCCCATGTCCAGTTGATTGACGTCCTAGTTCTCCTCTGTGCCCGTAAAATCCTGCGCCGTCCCATTTAGTATTCGGCGCAGGCGCAGTGAGTGAAGCTGGCAGTAGGAGAACGTCCTTCATTCACTGCGCACGCAGTGGATTTTTTTTCACACGGATCTGAAAACTGCATCAAGACGTAACATCACTTCTTGATGGAGTTTCCAGTGAAAGGGGCTAATCTACATGGGGACTCACAGCAGTTGATAATACAAATTAGTGGCAGACATCTGCCCTCTGCACGCGCCCTAAGAGGTCTGCCTGGATGTCATCTGGAAAACGCTTTCACTTTGCTGCACTGGTTCCCGCATCGATACCATATCACATTAATACCCTATTAATCTCACACCTATCACTGCATTTCATACCAGCAGCCACAAGAGGGCAGTCAAACATTACAAGATTTCCGAAGGAGCAGACTATGTTGGAGTGGAATAGAAAGCTACCTAGAAGGGGGTCCTCATCTTTACATCAGCTAGTCATTAAAGGGGTTCTGTCACTTACACAAATGGCATTTATCATGTAGAGAAAGTTGATACAAGGCACTTACTAATGTATTGTTATTATCCATATTGTCTCCTTTGCTGGCTTGACACATTTTTCCAGGGTTTATGGCCACCGCTGCAGAGTAGATATGAGGTGGATGGGACCAAAGCTGCTGCACATGTGTGTCTAGTCACCAGAGAGGCATGCGGTTTTTCTGATATTGAGCAAACACGACCACCACTGCTGGATTGCAGGGTGGTCATAACCATGGAAACGAGCAGTGTATAATGTGATGGAAAAATGAATCCAGCCAGCAAAGGAAGCAATATGGACAATAACAATACATTAGTAAGTGCCTTGTATTAACTTTCTCTACATGATAAATGCCACTTGCTGAAGTGAACCCTTTTAATGTCACAAGCTGCGCAATATAAAACGGATCCGTCCCCCATTGACTTTCAATGAAGTTTATGACAGATCCGTCTTGGGTATGTTAAAGATAATACAA
Source organism: Bufo bufo (assembly GCF_905171765.1). Classification (NCBI taxonomy): domain Eukaryota; kingdom Metazoa; phylum Chordata; class Amphibia; order Anura; family Bufonidae; genus Bufo; species Bufo bufo. Next base: position 269,035,799 of record NC_053389.1, on the reverse strand, counting down.
CCGGATCCATTCATAACGGATGCAGATGGCTGTATTATCAGCGTTTTTGTGGAATGATAGTGTGAAAGTAGCCTAAGTCTAGGACTGACACAGGGGGCCTATCCGGATTACTGCCACTTTTGATGCTGGTCATCAGGAGGTACAACACATTCTATCCCAATATTGGGGCATTTTATGACTAGACCCGGATATTGGTAATCTGATAGGGGTGTCCCCTTCCATCACTTTGAGACAAGAACACAACCTTCAGGACCGTCTGGTGCACAGATTTTTTTAGACCACTGTCCCTCGCACATGGCTATCCCACAACCTTGTAGGAATATTCAGATGTGGAAATTGTATAGCCTGCGATTTTATTGGCACGGGCAAGACATTTTCCGGCACCATGGAAGGCAGAAACTATGAAATACACTCTTTCATCAACTGCAAAACCACTGGTGTGTTCTATTTAATCTCATGTGTTTGCAGTACAAAATACGGTGGCAAGACGGTCCGCAAATTCAGACTGTGTATTGGGGAACATCTTGGAGATGTCCGCAATGATACGGACATTCCGGTCGCTAGACACACCAGAGCATGCCACAATGGTGACCCTAACGTTTTATGTTTTCAGGGCAGAGAAAAAATCCGTCCCTCCCCCAGGGGGGCAACTATGATAGACTACTTCAAAAGGAAGCACAGTGGATTTTCCTGCTTCGCACCCCACAACATTTGGGCTGAATGATCAGATATGTTACACTTGTTTCCTATGAGCTTCTATGTATCTTTAGTGTCCTATACTCAGATAAGGCTTTTATGACTCTAAGGCCCCTTTCACATAGGCGAGAATTCCGTGCGGGTGCAATGCGTGAGGTGAACCCATTGCACCCGCACTGAATCCGGACCCATTCATTTCTATGGGGCTGTGTACATGAGCGGTGATTTTCACGCATCACTTGTGCGTTGCGTAAAAATCGCAGCATGCTCTATATTGTGCGTTTTTCACGCAACGCAGGCCCCATAGAAGTGAATGGGGATGCGTGAAAATCGCAAGCATCCGCAAACAAGTGCAGATGCGGTTTTTCACGCATGGTTGCTAGGAGACGATCGGGATGGGGACTCGATCTTTATTATCTTCTCTTAGAACATGGTTATAAGGGAAAATAATAGCATTCTTAATACAGAATGCTTAGTAAAATAGGGCTGGAGGGGTTAAAAATAAAAAACAATTAATAAACTCACCTTAACCACCTCCGGACCGCTGTACGCACAGACGCGTCCTGGAGGTGGTTGATTCATTCCTCCTGGACGCGCCGGCGCGTCCTCTCGCGAGACGCGAGATTTCCTGTGAAAGCGCGCACACAGGCGCGCGCGCTCACAGGAACGGAAGGTAAGAGAGTTGATCTCCAGCCTGCCAGCGGCGATCGTTCGCTGGCAGGCTGGAGATGTGTTTTTTTTAACCCCTAACAGGTATATTAGACGCTGTTTTGATAAAAGCGTCTAATATACCTGCTACCTGGTCCTCTGGTGGTCCCCTTTGTTTGGATCGACCACCAGAGGACACAGGTAGCTCAGTAAAGTAGCACCAAGCACCACTACACTACACTACACCCCCCCCCCCCCCGTCACTTATTAACCCCTTATTAGCCCCTGATCACCCCTGATCACCCCATATAGACTCCCTGATCACCCCCCTGTCATTGATCACCCCCCTGTCATTGATCACCCCCCTGTCATTGATCACCCCCCTGTAAAGCTCCATTCAGACGTCCGCATGATTTTTACGGATCCACTGATAGATGGATCGGATCCGCAAAACGCATCCGGACGTCTGAATGAAGCCTTACAGGGGCATGATCAATGACTGTGGTGATCACCCCATATAGACTCCCTGATCACCCCCCTGTCATTGATTACCCCCCTGTCATTGATCACCCCCCTGTAAAGATCCATTCAGACGTCCGCATGATTTTTACGGATCCACTGATAGATGGATCGGATCCGCAAAACGCATCCGGACGTCTGAATGAAGCCTTACAGGGGCATGATCAATGACTGTGGAGATCACCCCATATAGACTCCCTGATCACCCCCCTGTAAAGCTCCATTCAGATGTCCGCATGATTTTTACGGATGCACTGATAGATGGATCGGATCCACAAAACGCATCCGGACGTCTGAATGAAGCCTTACAGGGGCATGATCAATGACTGTGGTTATCACCCCATATAGACTCCCTGATCACCCCCTGTCATTGATTACACCCCTGTCATTGATCAACCCCCTGTAAAGCTCCATTCAGATGTCCGCATGATTTTTACGGATGCACTGATAGATGGATCGGATCCGCAAAACGCATCCGGACGTCTGAATGAAGCCTTACAGGGGCGTGATCAATGACTGTGGTGATCACCCCATATAGGCTCCCTGATCACCCCCCTGTCTTTGATCACCCCCCTGTAAAGCTCCATTCAGATGTCCGCATGATTTTTACGGATGCACTGATAGATGGATCGGATCCGCAAAATGCATACGGACGTCTGAATGAAGCCTTACAGGGGCATGATCAATGACTGTGGTTATCACCCCATATAGACTCCCTGATCACCCCCCTGTCATTGATTACACCCCTGTCATTGATCAACCCCCTGTAAAGCTCCATTCAGATGTCCGCATGATTTTTACGGATGCACTGATAGATGGATCGGATCCGCAAAACGCATCCGGACATCTGAATGAAGCCTTACAGGGGCGTGATCAATGACTGTGGTGATCACCCCATATAGACTCCCTGATCACCCCCCTGTCATTGATTACCCCCCTGTAAAGCTCCATTCAGACGTCCGCATGATTTTTACGAATCCACTGATAGATGGATCGGATCCGCAAAACGCATCCGGACGTCTGAATGAAGCCTTACACGGGCGTGATCAATGACTGTGGTTATCACCCCATATAGACTCCCTGATCACCCCCCTGTCATTGATCACCCCCCTGTCATTGATCACCCCCCTGTCATTGATCACCCCCCCTGTCATTGATCACCCCCCCTGTCATTGATCACCCCCCCTGTCATTGATCACCCCCCCTGGCATTGATCACCCCCCCTGGCATTGATCACCCCTCTGTAAGGCTCCATTCAGACATTTTTTTGGCCCAAGTTAGCGGAATTATTTTTTTTTTTTTCTTACAAAGTCTCATATTCCACTAACTTGTGTCAAAAAATAAAATCTCACATGAACTCACCATACCCCTCACGGAATCCAAATGCGTAAAATTTTTTAGACATTTATATTCCAGACTTCTTCTCACGCTTTAGGGCCCCTAGAATGCCAGGGCAGTATAAATACCCCACATGTGACCCCATTTCGGAAAGAAGACACCCCCAGGTATTCCGTGAGGGGCATATTGAGTCCATGAAAGATTGAAATTTTTGTCCCAAGTTAGCGGAACGGGAGACTTTGTGAGAAAAAAATTAAAAATATCAATTTCCGCTAACTTGTGCCAAAAAAAATAAATTTCTATGAACTCGCCATGCCCCTCATTGAATACCTTGGGGTGTCTTCTTTCCAAAATGGGGTCACATGTGGGGTATTTATACTGCCCTGGCATTCTAGGGGCCCCAAAGCGTGAGAAGAAGTCTGGTATCCAAATGTCTAAAAATGCCCTCCTAAAAGGAATTTGGGCACCTTTGCGCATCTAGGCTGCAAAAAAGTGTCACACATCTGGTATCGCCGTACTCAGGAGAAGTTGGGGAATGTGTTTTGGGGTGTCATTTTACATATACCCATGCTGGGTGAGAGAAATATCTTGGTCAAATGCCAACTTTGTATAAAAAAATGGGAAAAGTTGTCTTTTGTCAAGATATTTCTCTCACCCAGCAAGGGTATATGTAAAATGACACCCCAAAACACATTCCCCAACTTCTCCTGAATACGGCGATACCACATGTGTGACACTTTTTTGCAGCCTAGGTGGGCAAAGGGGCCCATATTCCAAAGAGCACCTTTAGGATTTCACAGGTCATTTACCTACTTACCACACATTTGGGCCCCTAGAATGCCAGGGCAGTATAACTACCCCACAAGTGACCCCATTTTGGAAAGAAGAGACCCCAAGGTATTCGCTGATGGGCATAGTGAGTTTATGGAAGTTTTTATTTTTTGTCACAAGTTAGTGGAAAATGATGCTTTTTTTTTTTTTTTTCATACAAAGTCTCATATTCCACTAACTTGTGACAAAAAATTAAAACTTCCATAAACTCACTATGCCCATCAGCGAATACCTTGGGGTCTCTTCTTTCCAAAATGGGGTCACTTGTGGGGTAGTTATACTGCCCTGGCATTCTAGGGGCCCAAATGTGTGGTAAGGAGTTTGAAATCAAATTCTGTAAAAAATGACCTGTGAAATCCGAAAGGTGCTCTTTGGAATATGGGCCCCTTTGCCCACCTAGGCTGCAAAAAAGTGTCACACATCTGGTATCTCCGTACTCAGGAGAAGTTGGGGAATGTGTTTTGGGGTGTCATTTTACATATACCCATGCTGGGTGAGAGAAATATCTTGGCAAAAGACAACTTTTCCCATTTTTTTTATACAAAGTTGGCATTTGACCAAGATATTTATCTCACCCAGCATGGCTATATGTAAAAAGACACCCCAAAACACATTCCTCAACTTCTCCTGAGTACGGAGATACCAGATGTGTGACACTTTTTTGCAGCCTAGGTGGGCAAAGGGGCCCATATTCCAAAGAGCACCTTTCGGATTTCACAGGTCATTTTTTAGAGAATTTGATTTCAAACTCCTTACCACACATTTGGGCCCCTAGAATGCCAGGGCAGTATAACTACCCCACAAGTGACCCCATTTTGGAAAGAAGAGACCCCAAGGTATTCGCTGATGGGCATAGTGAGTTCATGGAAGTTTTTATTTTTTGTCACAAGTTAGTGGAATATGAGACTTTGCATGAAAAAAAAAAAAAAATCATCATTTTCCACTAACTTGTGACAAAAAATAAAAAATTCTAGGAACTTGCCATGCCCCTCACGGAATACCTTGGGGTGTCTTCTTTCCAAAATGGGGTCACTTGTGGGGTAGTTATACTGCCCTGGCATTCTAGGGGCCCAAATGTGTGGTAAGGAGTTTGAAATCAAATTCTGTAAAAAATGACCTGTGAAATCCGAAAGGTGCTCTTTGGAATATGGGCCTCTTTGCCCACCTAGGCTGCAAAAAAGTGTCACACATCTGGTATCTCCGTACTCAGGAGAAGTTGGGGAATGTGTTTTGGGGTGTCATTTTACATATACCCATGCTGGGTGAGAGAAATATCTTGGCAAAAGACAACTTTTCCCATTTTTTTATACAAAGTTGGCATTTGACCAAGATATTTCTCTCACCCAGCATGGGTATATATAAAATGACACCCCAAAACACATTCCCCACCTTCTCCTGAGTACGGAGATACCAGATGTGTGACACTTTTTTGCAGCCTAGGTGGGCAAAGGGGCCCATATTCCAAAGAGCACCTTTCGGATTTCACAGGTCATTTTTTACAGAATTTGATTTCAAACTCCTTACCACACATTTGGGCCCCTAGAATGCCAGGGCAGTATAACCACCCCACAAGTGACCACATTTTGGAAAGAAGAGACCCCAAGGTATTTCGTGATGGGCATAGTGAGTTCATAGAAGTTTTTATTTTTTGTCACAAGTTAGTGGAATATGAGACTTTGTAAGAAAAGAAAAAAAAAAAAAAAAAAATCATCATTTTCCACTAACTTGTGACAAAAAATAAAAAGTTCTATGAACTCACTATGTCCATCAGCGAATACCTTAGGGTGTGTACTTTCCGAAATGGGGTCATTTGTGGGGTGTTTGTACTGTCAGGCCATTGTAGAACCTCAGGAAACATGACAGGTGCTCAGAAAGTCAGATCTGCTTCAAAAAGCGGAAATTCACATTTTTGTACCATAGTTTGTAAACGCTATAACTTTTACCCAAAGCATTTTTTTTTACCCAAACATTTTTTTTTTATCAAAGACATGTAGAACAATAAATTTAGAGCAAAATTTATATATGGATCTCGTTTTTTTTTGCAAAATTTTACAACTGAAAGTGAAAAATGTCATTTTTTTGCAAAAAAATCGTTAAATTTCGATTAATAACAAAAAAAGTAAAAATGTCAGCAGCAATGAAATACCACCAAATGAAAGCTCTATTAGTGAGAAGAAAAGGAGGTAAAATTCATTTGGGTGGTAAGTTGCATGACCGAGCAATAAACGGTGAAAGTAGTGTAGGTCAGAAGTGTAAAAAGTGGCCTGGTCTTTCAGGGTGTTTAAGCACTGGGGGCTGAGGTGGTTAAAGGGAACCTGTCACCGGGATTTTGGGTATAGAGCTGAGGACATGGGTTGCTAGATGGCCGCTAGCACATCCGCAATACCCAGTCCCCATAGCTCTGTGTGCTTTTATTGTGTGAAAAAAACGATTTGATACATATGCAAATTAACATAAAAGAGTCATATCTTACTTGTGTGACCAGAGAAGAGTCATATTTTCAAGCTCTGACTCAACTCAGGTTAATTTGCATATGTATCAAATCGTTTTTTTTTACACAATAAAAGCACACAGAGCTATGGGGACTGGGTATTGCGGATGTGCTAGCGGCCATCTAGCAACCCATGTCCTCAGCTCTATACCCAAAATCCCGGTGACAGGTTCCCTTTAATCCACTTGAACGCTCAGCCTGGCATGTCTTCTTTCTTTTTTGATGAAAAGGACCTGTGGTGACATCACTTCGCTCATCACATGGTGATGGACCGTGACGAGCGCAGTGATGTCATCAAAGGTCCTTTAGTCAGGTCATGAAGAAAGCCAGGCCTCTTTCACACGGGCGTTGCGTGTGAGGGCCGGACTAGATGCAGGTGCGTTGTGGGAAAATGCACAATTTTTCCACGGGAGTGCAAAGCGTTTTAATGCGTTTTGCACGCGAGTGAGAAAAATCGGCATGTTTGGTACCCAGACCCGAACCTGGACTTCTTCACAGAAGTTCGGGTTTGGGTTAGGTGTTCTGTAGATTTTATTATTTTCCCTTATAACATGGTTATAAGGGAAAATAATAGCATTCTTAATACAGAATGCTTAGTAAAATGTCCATTGAGGGGTTAAAAATATTAAACAAATTTAACTCACCTAGTGACGTCACCACAGGTCCTTTTCATCAAAAAAGAAAGAAGACATGCCAGGCTGAGCGTTCAAGTGGATTAAGGTGAGTTTATTAATTGTTTTTAATTTTTTAACCCCTCCATCCCTATTTTTCTAAGCTTTCTGTATTAAGAATGCTATTATTTTCCCTTATAACCATGTTATAAGGGAAAATAATACCGTATTTTCGTTCCGCTGAAAGACAGAACTTGTCCTATTATTGCCCGCAAATAACGATCCATGGCTACATTCAAGTCAATGGGTCCGCAAAAAATTCAAAAAGCATACGGTACACATCCGTATGTCATCCGTTTTGTGTATACTGTTAAAATACATTACATTAATGATTAAAAATTTAGGTTTCTGTTTGCGATCCGCAAACAATGGATCGCAGATGGAAACCAGACGGAATTTTTTTGCGAAACGGAAATGGAAAACACAAAAACTGAACAACAGATCTGTGAAAATGGACCGCAAAATACTGAAAAATCCATACGGTCGTGTGCAAGAAGCCTTATGTTTAGAAGAACGTCCTTTCCTTGATCTCTTCCTCCCTCTTGTTGCCCTGTTCGGGAGGTGGAGACCGTTTTTTAGGAATATTTATCCCCAATAGTGTTATTAACCATGATTATTCCATGGCACTCACTATTGTGGTTCCATAGTGTCACTATCCTTGATTTATCCACTATCGGGACTTTATACTAATTGTCAATTTATATTTCAGCCTCTCTGTTACTGTTTACCACATGTGCTTATCCATCTCGCTACTAGGGTTGTTTCGGGTATTGAAATTTCGATACCCTATCAATACTTTTGTACCGGTTTCGATACGATACCGGGATTTAAATTTTTTCTATACTGGGCTGCTTCTGTCAGCGCGCTCCGAGTTCCCTCAGCAGCACAGGGGAGAAGGAAGCAGTCTCTCCCTCCCCCTGTGTCGCTGCTGCCACCAATGAGGAGAGAGGGGCGTGCCGCACCTGAGGGGTTAACCGTCGCTGATTGCAGCTCCCTGTCAGAGGCAGGGTGTCGGCTATTCGTTTCTGCCGACACCGCCTCCTGTATTAAAGGTTAACTATCATTGGTGGCGCAGTGCGCCCTCCCCCCAGTATTAAAAACATTGGTGGTGCAGTGTGCCCTCGCCCCCCCCCCCTCCCCAGTATTAAAATCATTGGTGGCAGTGGCCACACAGGGTCTCCTCCCCGCCTCCTCATTGGTGGCAGTGGCAGCTTCTGATCGGAGCCCCAGCTGTGCAATCCTGGGGCTCCGATCAGTTACCATGGCAGCCAGGACGTTACTGAAGCCCTGGCTGCCATGGTAATCTCCCTGCTGCTGTGTGTACTAGGCATAGGGCAGCAGGGAGAGTGTAAAGTCCTATTCACCACAGGACAAGGCATGAAAAGATCCCAGGTTCTAGCCCCTAAGGGGGGAAATAGTTAACAAACAGTAAAAAAAAAAAAAAAAGTAAAATAAATAAATAAAAAATATTAAGTATAAATCCCCCCCTTTCCCAATTTTACATATAAAATATATAAACAATAAATAAACTATTATATAACTTTTACATATCGCCACGTCTGAAAAGTCTAAACTATTAAAATATAAAAAAAAAAATCCTATGCGATGAACGCCAGAACAGAAAAAAAAAAATAAAAACTGCGCGATTCGCCATTTTTTAGTCACCTTGTCCCCCCAAAAAATAGGATCGGACTGCACGCCGCTTTTTTTGGTGTTTTTTATTTTTTTCGCGTGGTATCAAATGGTATCGAGTATCACAATACTTTTTTATGGTATCGAAACCACCCTACTCGCTACTACTATGTTGCTCGTCCTCTGATCAGTAGATTAGCCGCTTGAGCTTCCCAGTTGCCGTCTCTGTAAATGTCATCAAGCTGGGATCGCCTACCTCTAGCACATCAGCGGGGGTGGAGGAGGAGCTACACATGGACTTTTCCCGCTCTCTCCCTATCGCAGGCGGCCTTGGCGATACCCGTCCTTCCTAGAGGTGGAGTTTTCCCCTTATTAGACCGGCCTGTGGTCGCATCTTACCAGTCTCTCTACATGTATCGGCCCCTGATGATATGTTATTGTTATTAAGTTGAAAAGTGTTGAGCTATATCTATAGCGCCACTGAGCGCATTCTGAGTGCCACCAGTTGGTGAACACGATATAGATACCAACTGCTGACCATACAAAGCGCTATTTAGTACTCTACTCTAGCGCCATTATAGTGCTAGTTACTAGTGTTGAATTCAGAAGTGCCATCTAATGGCACATGTCACCACTAGGTCTATGTTGTAGAGGATAGTTAGTGCATTAGTTTGCTGTACCTTTTTTTCAGAGAACACACGGGACGGATTGCAATAACAGAGTATAACTGCAATCATAAGGTGTCAGAAAACAATAAGATAGAGCTGGGACGCCAGAACCATAGCGCCCATTAGCTTACACCCGTTTAAGCAACCAGCTACTGGATGGGCTGATCTGTCGGACACCAGACATAGACTGTCCTGTATGTAGCTCTGATTTTTGCATCCTCCTTCTGTATTGGTACGATATAGGGATTCTAAGTGCAGGAGCCAGAATACTCCGCTAGTGCCACAATTTGGAGGATTTTTTTTGACCTTTTGGTCTGTTATTGGGTGCCACTCTGATTTTAGTGCAGTACGCAGACCTGCAGGGTATTGCGATGTGAGGTCACGGTTACTTAGGCAAACGAGGGTTGCTATGGGTTCCTCACAGTTTCTAGGATGACCCTGGTCAGGCGTACAGCAGTGATGGAGAGGCTGGCACAGAAGTCCTCTGGGGCACTCTGTATATAGGGACCAGGCCTGATGGTAGATGAGGTGCCCTGGGTGTTGCAGGTGTTTAATGTGCCTAGGGCAAGGTCCCTTTAAGGTTCGTGATGCCAGTGCCTGTAACGGTGGCACACCGGTTGATAGTGGTAGGAGTAATAAGTGAGGAACACGTTGTTGTGGTGAACCAAACTTTCTTTACTGAAAAACGGTTAACTTTGTACAGTCTTTTGTAAGTTCAGTTCCATATAGCAGTATCACATCACAAGCAGGCTTTTACATATATAGCAGGCAACAATGTTCTTTGCAAGATACTCAGAGGGTAAAAACAACACTCACAGATCAGGCTGTACCTTCTCCTCAGAAATACTGTACACTGTTCCTCAGAACTCCTGTCTGTCTTTATCCCAAGGCCCGGATGCCCTAATGCTGGCTTTATCCTTGGTAGAAAACTTCCTCTCGTATATATCCTTGCTTTAAGTATATCTCCTTCTGCCCTTCAGCTTACTTGTCTAGCTGGAATACTGGCTCTGCTCTGCTTGTGGGAACTTGGCTTTTCTCAGGAGGCAACTATTCCCCTGGTGTCAAATCTTCTGAGCTAACTCTGGCTCAATATCCTCAGGCAGGCTGATCCACACTCACTAGCCTCCTGGTATCAACTAGAAGCCTGGGCTGTCTAGCTGCATGTCAGGATGTGGCCCTCAGCTTCTCTCTGGCTAAGGTGCACACTCCCTTCTGTCTGTACACAGACTCCTGACTACACAGACTGACTCCTCCCTGTCTGGGTCTAACTATATATACTAGATGTTCCCTAACTCCCTCTAGTGCCTAGGATGCTGAACTATACCCTAATAGGCCTGCTACACATGTCACAGGAAAAGTACACATAAATACATATTAAAATGCATTAAAATGTATTGTGAAATATACTGCCACTGCCCCACTGGAGGTGGAGAACAAACGTGGCCCAATTGACCCTTGTGTAGTGCCCACATTTACCTAGTGGGACACTACATTAGTAAAGACTAAGGAATAAAGTATTGTTATTTTATTTTAGCGTCTATACAGGCAGTGACATTATATCTCTAATTGACGCACACCCTTTTATCTTTAAACCGTGATTTATGTTTAACACTATCCTAAACTCTAATTATGAGAGGTAAATACTTTATGGCAGGGGTGCACAACCTTTTTTGGTCTGAGGGCCGCATGCAAATAAAAAAATGTTGATAGGCGCTCATTTGCATCAGCCTGTTACACAGTCCAAAGCAAAGTGGATGGGGAGGAATGATCTCTACCGCAGTCATTCCTCCCTTATTTAGTTCTAATGATTATCAGCAGCACATTTCTGATTACACAAGGAGATGTGCTGATGATTATCGCTCATCTTTCATCCTGATAAAATATGCAAATCAGCCGACAAACAAGTGATTCCTTGTTTATCGGCTGATCAGCGGCACGATTATACAGGCCAGATATCAGGAATGAGCGCTCCTGTGGACACTTGTTCCCAGTAATTGTCCTGAATACTGTGCAGTGTATTAGAGGCTTTATAAGATTTCCCTGTAAAAAAATTTTTTTAACAAGTTCCTGCAAGATTCATACTTGCTCCCCGCCACTCCGGTCCTCTGCCCCGCTGCCCCCATCTTCTGGTCCCTACGCTGTTTACACCTGGCAGTGCATGGGCATAGTTACATGTACCTCTCCAGCCAATGACTGGATTCAGTGGTATGTGGCCACAAGCAGCATGTCACTGCTGAAGCCAATCACTGGCTGGAGAGGTGTATGTAACCGCAGGGACTGGAAAATGGAGGCAGCAGGGCAGTGCAGAGGACCTCAGCATCAGGGAGCATGTAAGTATGAATCTCCTGTTTCAGGGGGCATGCTGCAGGAACTTATAAAAAAAAAACATTTTTACCGGAAAAACCTGTAGGGATATTTCCATACATCCTGCCTCCTATTTATAAATAAGCGCTTTCCTTCACTGCAGAGGACAGCACTCACTGGTTATTACCTACCGTATTTTTCGCCCCATAAGACGCACTTTTTCTTCCCCCAAAATGGGGGAGAAATGCCCCTGCGTCTTATGGGGCGAATGCTTGCCGTTTTACATCGCAAGCTGCGATGTAGGAGCGAGCGGGGACTCGGGGAGGGACTGGGAGGAGGATCTGGGGGCTGGCAATAGCGGCGGGGCGGTGCATTCAGTGTAGTATAGCCCCGCCGCTCCGGTATACTAATATAAGATGTCATATTCATTTATTGGTTATTAAACATGTCCCCTCAGTCCTATTACTACCTTACATCCTAATCGCATCTGTAGAATTCAGGCAGGCCAGGCGGGCGGCAGCGTAACTCTTGTCATGTGCCTGAATGAAGCCGGCGGCGCAGGCAAGTGACGTCAGTGAGAGACGCGCCGGCCGCCCGGCTTGGGCTGCCTGAATTCTACAGAAGCGATTAGGATGTAAGGTAGCAATATGACTGAGGGGGCATGTTTAATAACCAATAAATGAATATAACATCTTATATTTGTATACTGGCGGCAGCGGGGGGGGGGAGGCGGGGGCGATCTGTGGATGGCACAGTTATGGGCTGGGGGGGTTTGTGGATGTCACTGTTATGGGCTGGGGGGGGGTCTGTGGATGTCACTGTTATGGGCTGGGGGGGGGTCTGTGGATGGCACTGTTATGGGCTGGGGGGTCTGTGGATGGCACATATATAACAGTGCCACCCACAGATCCCCCCAGCCCATAACAGTGCCATCCGCAGATCCCCTCCTGTAACAGTGCCAGCCACAGATCCCCCCCCCGTAACAGTGCCAGCCACAGATCCCCCTGTAACAGTGTCCGTCATCCACAGATCCCCCCCATAACAGTGTCCGTCATCCACAGATCCCCCCATAAGTGTCCGTCATCCACAGATCCCCCCCATAACAGTGTCGTCATCCACAGATCCCCCCCATAACAGTGTCAGTCATCCACAGATCCCCAGTAATAGTGCCATCCACAGACCACCATTAGTTCCAAACCCACCAAACACACAGCACACCTTTTGGTTAAAAATATTTTTTTTCTTACTTTCCTCCCCAAAAACCTAGGTGCGTCTTATGGGCCGGTGCATCTTATAGGGCGAAAAATACGGTATTCTTGCCCCCAGTTACAGGCGCCATGTAATAACCAGATTTTACCTTACTAGCGGGAAAAGCGCTCAGTGGTTAACACTTTAATGACCAGGCCTGAAAAGGCCTAAATGACCAGACTAGGGTTGTCATGATACCAAAATTTTGATTAGATTTCGATACCATAAAAAAGTATTGCGATACTTGATACCATGTGAAAGAAAAATAAAACACCAAAAAAGCCTCGCATTTTATGAAATGTCCGGCCCATAATAGAACAGTCCTATCCTATTTTTTTTGGGGGGGGGACAAGGGGACTAAGAAAATGGCGAATCACGTGTTTTTTTTTGTTTGTTTTTTTCCTGCTACGGCATTCACCACATAGGAGATATTTCTTAATATTTTAAGTTTGGACTTTTTTTTTTAAATGGAGATACCTAATAAGTTAATTTTTTTTATAGTTTATATATTTTATAAGTAAAATTGGGAAAGCAGGTGATTTAACCCTTTCTACCCTGGGCCAGTTTTCATCCACCTGCCCAGGTCAAAAAGTCACATTTATGAAAAAAAAAAAAATCACCTGTTGTGGGAACAAGTGATAGGTAAGTATTAACCACCTCAGCCCCCAGTGCTTAAACACCCTGAAAGACCAGGCCACTTTTTACACTTCTGACCTACACTACTTTCACCATTTATTGCTCGGTCATGCAACTTACCACCCAAATGAATTTTACCTCCTTTTCTTCTCACTAATAGAGCTTTCATTTGGTGGTATTTCATTGCTGCTGACATTTTTACTTTTTTTGTTATTAATCGAAATTTAACGATTTTTTTTGCAAAAAAATGACATTTTTCACTTTCAGTTGTAAAATTTTGCAAAAAAAATGACATCCATATATAAATTTTGCTCTAAATTTATTGTTCTACATGTCTTTGATAAAAAAAAAAATGTTTGGGTAAAAAAAAAAATGGTTTGGGTAAAAGTTATAGCGTTTACAAACTATGGTACAAAAATGTGAATTTCCGCTTTTTGAAGCAGCTCTGACTTTCTGAGCACCTGTCATGTTTCCTGAGGTTCTACAATGCCCAGACAGTACAAACACCCCACAAATGACCCCATTTCGGAAAGTACACACCCTAAGGTATTCGCTGATGGGCATAGTGAGTTCATAGAACTTTTTATTTTTTGTCACAAGTTAGCGGAAAATGATGATTTTTTTTTTTTTTTTTTTTTCTTACAAAGTCTCATATTCCACTAACTTGTGACAAAAAATAAAAACTTCCATGAACTCACTATGCCCATCACGAAATACCTTGGGGTCTCTTCTTTCCAAAATGGGGTCACTTGTGGGGTAGTTATACTGCCCTGGCATTCTAGGGGCCCAAATGTGTGGTAAGGAGTTTGAAATCAAATTCTGTAAAAACTGACCAGTGAAATCCGAAAGGTGCTCTTTGGAATGTGGGCCCCTTTGCCCACCTAGGCTGCAAAAAAGTGTCACACATCTGGTATCTCCGTATTCAGTAGAAGTTGGGGAATGTGTTTTGGGGTGTCATTTTACATATACCCATGCTGGGTGAGATAAATATCTTGGTCAAATGCCAACTTTGTATAAAAAAATGGGAAAAGTTGTCTTTTGCCAAGATATTTCTCTCACCCAGCATGGGTATATGTAAAAAGACACCCCAAAACACATTCCCCAACTTCTCCTGAATACGGAGATACCAGATGTGTGACACTTTTTTGCAGCCTAGGTGGGCAAAGGGGCCCATATTCCAAAGAGCACCTTTCGGATTTCACTCGTCATTTTTTACAGAATTTGATTTCAAACTCCTTACCACACATTTGGGCCCCTAGAATGCCAGGGCAGTATAACTACCCCACAAGTGACCCCATTTTGGAAAGAAGAGACCCCAAGGTATTCGCTGATGGGCATAGTGAGTTCATGGAAGTTTTTATTTTTTGTCACAAGTTAGTGGAATATGAGACTTTGTATGAAAAAAAAAAATATATAAAAAAAATCATCATTTTCCACTAACTTGTGACAAAAAATAAAAAATTCTAGGAACTCGCCATGCCCCTCACGGAATACCTTGGGGTGTCTTCTTTCCAAAATGGGGTCACTTGTGGGGTAGTTATACTGCCCTGGCATTTTCCAGGGGCCCTAATGTGTGGTAAGTAGGTAAATGACCAGTGAAATCCGAAAGGTGCTCTTTGGAATATGGGCCCCTTTGCCCACCTAGGCTGCAAAAAAGTGTCACACATCTGGTATCTCCGTACTCGGGAGAAGTTGGGGAATGTGTTTTGGGGTGTCTTTTTACATATACCCATGCTGGGTGAGAGAAATATCTTGGCAAAAGACAACTTTTCCCATTTTTTTATACAAAGTTGGCATTTGACCAAGATATTTATCTCACCCAGCATGGGTATATGTAAAATGACACCCCAAAACACATTCCCCAACTTCTCCTGAGTACGGCGATACCAGATGTGTGACACTTTTTTGCAGCCTAGATGCGCAAAGGGGCCCAAATTCCTTTTAGGAGGGCATTTTTAGACATTTGGATACCAGACTTCTTCTCACGCTTTGGGGCCCCTAGAATGCCAGGGCAGTATAAATACCCCACATGTGACCCCATTTTGGAAAGAAGACACCCCAAGGTATTCAATGAGGGGCATGGCGAGTTCATAGAAATTTTTTTTTTTTGGCACAAGTTAGCGGAAATTGATATTTTTTATTTTTTTCTCACAGTCTCCCGTTCCGCTAACTTGGGACAAAAATTTCAATCTTTCATGGACTCAATATGCCCCTCACGGAATACCTGGGGGTGTCTTCTTTCCGAAATGGGGTCACATGTGGGGTATTTATACTGCCCTGGCATTCTAGGGGCCCCAAAGCGTGAGAAGAAGTCTGGAATATAAATGTCTAAAAAATTTTACGCATTTGGATTCCGTGAGGGGTATGGTGAGTTCATGTGAGATTTAATTTTTTGTCACAAGTTAGTGGAATATGAGACTTTGTAAGAAAAAAAAATAATAATTCCGCTAACTTGGGCCAAAAAAATGTCTGAATGGAGCCTTACAGGGGGGTGATCAATGACAGGGGGGTGATCAATGACAGGGGGGTTGATCAATGACAGGGGGTTGATCAATGACAGGGGGGTGATCAATGACAGGGGGGTGATCAATGACAGGGGGGTGATCAATGACAGGGGGGGTGATCAATGACAGGGGGGTGATCAGGGAGTCTATATGGGGTGATAACCACAGTCATTGATCACGCCCGTGTAAGGCTTCATTCAGACGTCCGGATGCGTTTTGCGGATCCGATCCATCTATCAGTGGATCCGTAAAAATCATGCGGACATCTGAATGGAGCTTTACAGGGGGTTGATCAATGACAGGGGGGTAATCAATGACAGGGGGGTGATCAGGGAGTCTATATGGGGTGATCAGGGGTGATCAGGGGCTAATAAGGGGTTAATAAGTGACGGGGGGGGGGGTGTAGTGTAGTGTAGTGGTGCTTGGTGGGACTTTACTGAGCTACCTGTGTCCTCTGGTGGTCGATCCAAACAAATGGGACCACCAGAGGACCAGGTAGCAGGTATATTAGACGCTGTTATCAAAACAGCGTCTAATATACCTGTTAGGGGTTAAAAAAAACACATCTCCAGCCTGCCAGCGAACGATCGCCGCTGGCAGGCTGGAGATCAACTCTCTTACCTTCCGTTCCTGTGAGCGCGCGCACCTGTGTGCGCGCGTTCACAGGAAATCTCGCGTCTCGCGAGATGACGCGTATATGCGTCCACTCGGAATGAATCAACCACCTCCAGGACGCGTCTGTGCGTACAGCGGTCCGGAGGTGGTTAAAGGGAACCTGTCACCGGGATTTTGGGTATAGAGCTGAGGACATGGGTTGCTAGATGGCCGCTAGCACATCCGCAATACCCAGTCCCCAAAGCTCTGTGTGCTTTTATTGTGTAAAAAAAACGATTTGATACGCGTCCGTAAGAATCTCCTCTATAAAAATATCCCATGACCTAACCCCCCAGATTAACACGGTCAAAAAAAAAAAAAACGGTGCCAAAATCGCTATTTTTGGCACTTTTCCATTTCAATCCGTTTTTTCCATTAACAAAACAAAGGTTAGCAACCAAACAAAAGTTTATATTTATTACCCTGATACTGCAGTTTACAGAAATGCCATATTTGTGGTCGTAAACTGCTGTATCAGTAAAAGGGAGGCCGCAAAAGGAAAGGACCGACATGGTTTCTGGAAGGCCGATTTTGATGGCCTTTTTTATTGACACCATGTCCCTTTTGAAGCCCCCCTAGAGTAAAAACTCCCTAAAAGTGACCCCATCTAAGAAACTACACCCCTCAAGGTATTCAAAACTGATTATACAAACTTTATTAACCCTTTAGATGTTCCTCAACAGTTAATGGCAAATGGAGATTAAATTTCAGAAATTTAATTTTTGGTAACCTTGCCTCACAAAAATGTAATATAGAGCAACCAAAAATCATATGTACCCTAAAAATAGTCCCCAAAAAAATGCCACCTTATTCCGTAGTTTCCAAAATGGGGTCACTTTTAGGGAGTTTCTACTCCAGGGGTGCATCAGGGGGGTTGAAACAGGACACGGTGTAAATAAACCGGTCCATAAAAATCAGCCCTCCAAAAACCAAACGGCGCACCTTTCCCTCTACGCCACACTGTGTGGCCGTACAGTAGTGTATGGCCACATATTGTGTGTTTCTGCAAACGGCAGAGTCAGGGCAATAAAGATACAGTCTTGTTTGGCTGTTAACCCTTGCTTTGTTAGTGGAAAAAATGGGTTAAAATGGAAAATTAGGCAAAAAAATTAAATTCTCAAATTTCATCCCCATTTGCCAATAACTCTTGTGCAACACCTAAAGGGTTAACAACGTATGTAAAATCAGTTTTGAATACCTTGAGGGGTGTAGATTCTTAGATGGGGTCACTTTTAGGGAGTTTCTACTCTAGGGGTGCATCAGGGGGGCTTCAAATGGGACATGGTGTAAATAAACCAGTCCAGCAAAATCTGCCTTCCAAAAACCAAACGGCGCACCTTTCACTCTACGCCCCACTGTGTGGCCGTACAGTAGTTTACGGCCACATATGGGGTGTTTCTGTAAACGGTAGAGTCAGGGCAATAAAGATACAGGGCCAGATTTATCGTGACTCTGACAGCTCACTCCACTTTAACATATGGCTAAAGTCAGTTTTAGCCAAGTCAGATTTATGATCGGCCCTTTAAGACTGTAATAAATGTGGTTTGACGGTAGCAGTTTATCCGTCAGTAAGCAGCTTTACAAAAGTCGCACATCTTTACGAAAAAGTCGCACGTTTTTATGAAAAAGTCGCATGTTCTATTAAAAAGTCTCATAAGATAAGCATGGTCCTCACTGGAGTGAAATTGCGACTTTTTTAAATAGTGCCAATAGTAAATCTGTCTAGAGATTCATTTACATAAGAAAACACGCCCACTTTCAGAAAACTGGCGAGCATAGTGCAGAGCAGAAAAAAGTCGCAAATTTGTGCGCAGTTTTAGCGTTTGGGACATTTTTTGGGACTTTTTCACTCCATTATTCTGACCTGAGCTAATGATAAATCTGGCCCACAGTCTTGGTTGGCTGTTAACCCTTGCTTTGTTAGTGGAAAAAATGGGTTAAAATGGAAAATTAGGCAAAAAAATTAATTTCTCAAATTTCATCCCCATTTGCCAATAACTCTTGTGCAACACCTAAAGGGTTAACGAGGTTTGTAAAATCAGTTTTGAATGTCTTGAGGGGTGTAGTTTATAGAATGGAGTGGTTTTGGGTGGTTTCTATTATGTAAGCCTCGCAAAGTGACTTCAGACCTGTAGTGGTCCCTAGAAATTGGGTTTTTGTAAATTTCTGAAAAATTTAAAGATTTGCTTCTAAACTTCTAAGCCTTGTAACATCCCCAAAAAATAAAATATCATTCTCAAAATAATTCAAACATGAAGTAGACATATGGGGAATGTAAAGTCATCACAATTTTTGGGGGTATTACTATGTATTACAGAAGTAGAGAAACTGAAACTTTGAAATTTGCTAATTTTTCCAAACTTTTGGTAAATTAGGTATTTTTTTATGCAAAAAAATTATTATTTTTTTACTTCATTTTACCAGTGTCATGAAGTACAATATGTGACGAAAAAACAATCTCAGAATGGCCTGGATAAGTCAAAGCGTTTTAAAGTTATCAGCACTTAAAGTGACACTGGTCAGATTTGCAAAAAATGGCCTGGTCCTTAAGGTGAAATAAGGCTGTGTCCCTAAGGGGTTAAAGCAGGATGATATGAATGAGCTAAACAGCAGGGTTTTGTCAGTAAATTGTCATTCAACAAAACAATAGCAAAAACATCCTGAGTGAGACAAAAGTCTCAATTTACCACTGGAAATGTTGCAAATATGCTTCAAAAGTCACAAATATGTCTCAAAAGTCACAAATATGTCTCAAAAGTCACAAATATGTCTCAAAAGTCACAAGTGTCATCTGGACAGGGGGTGACTGAAATGGCGCATTTCAGTTTTAAAAAGTCTCATTTTAGTGCTATTGGTGTTAAAATGTCGCAAATGAAGAGAAATAGGGGATATTTTAAAAAGTCACATTTTACAAGCGGTGTGCGCCTTTTGATATATGAGGTGAAACAAATAACCATTTTTGATTTGTAACGTTAGTATATTTTTGGCGCAAATTAAGCCATTATTGATAAATGACCCTCAATATATTTCACCTTTATTTATGAAAAAATCCCAAATTTACCCAAACAATTGGAAAAATTTGCAATTTTAAAAATTTCTATTTCTCTGCTTTTAAAACAGAAAGTGATACCTCATAAAATATTTATTAGTTAACATTCCCCACATGTCTACTTTATGTTGGCATCATTTTTCAAATGTCATTTTATTTTTTAGGACGTTAGAAGGCTTAGATTTTTTTACATAGTAGAAACCCTCCATAAATGACCCCATTGTAGAAACCACACCCCTCAAGTTACTCAAAACTGATTTTACAAACTTTGGTAACCCTTTAGGTGTTCCACAAGAATTAAAGGAAAATGGAGATGAAATTTCTAAATTTCACTTTTTTGGCAGATTTTCCATTTTCATACATTTACAGTTACACATCAAGGGTTAACAGCCAAACAAAGCTCAATATCTATTACCCTGATTCTGCAGTTTACAGAAACACCCCACATGTGGACGTAAACTGATGTAAGTTCACACGGCAGGGTGCAGAAGGAAAGGAGCGCCGTATGGTTTTTGGAAGGCAGATTTTGCTGGACTGGTTTTTAGATGCCATGTTCCATTTGAAGCCCCCCTGATGCACCCTTACAGTAGAAACTCCCAAAAAGTGACCACATTTTGGAAACTACGGGATAAGGTGGCAGTTTTATTGGTATTATTTTGGGGTACATATGATTTTTAATCACTCTATATTAAGTTTTTTGTGAGGCAAGTTAACCAAAAAATGGCTGTTCTGGCACAATTTTTTTATTTTTATTTTACAACATTCATCTGACAGGTTACATCATGTGCTATTTTTTATAGAGCAAGTCGTTACAGACGCAATAATATCAAATATGTCTACTTTCTTTGTTTGTTTGTTTCAGTTTTACATAATAAAGCATTTTTGAAAAAGAAAATGTTTTTGTGTCTCCATTTTCTGAACGCCGATCATCTTGTGCAGGGGCTAATTTTTTACAGGAAGAGTTGATGTTTTTATTGGTACCATTTTTGGGTACATATGATTTTTTGATAATTCATAATTACACTTTTTTAAATTGGTTGTTTTGGCACAGTTTTTATTTATTTATTTTTACAGCGTTCACCTAAGGGGTTAGGTCATGTGATATTTTTATACAGCAGGTCGTTATGGACGTGGCAATACCTAATATGTATACTTTTCTATTTAAGTTTTACACAATAAAAGCATTTTTGTAACCAAAAAATGATATTTTAGTGTCTGCATAGTCGGAGAGCCACAGTTCTTTTATTTTTTAGCTGATTGTTTTATGTAGGATCTCCTTTTTTACGGGATGAGGTGACGGTTTGATTGGTACTATTTTGGGGGCATACGCCTTTTTGATCGCTTGGTGTTGAACTTTTTGTGATGCAAGGTGACCAAAAATTGCTTTTTTGGCACAGGTTTTTTTTTTTTTTTACGGTGTTCATCTGAGGGGTTTGGTCCTGTGATATTTTTATAGAGCTGGTTGTTACGGATGCGGATATACCTAATATGTTTTTTTCACTTTAACACAATAATAGCATTTTTGAAACAAAAAAACGATGTTTTTGTGTCTCCATATTCTGAGAGCTATATTTTTATTTATTTTTTTGGGTGATTTTTATGTAGGGGCTCATTTTTTGCGGGATGAGGTGACGGTTTGATTGGTGCTATTTTAGAGGCATACGCCTTTTTCATCGCTTGGTGTTGCATTTTTTGTGATGCAAGGTGACAAAAATGGCTTTTTTGGCACAGTTTATATTTTTTATTTTTGCGGTGTTTATTGGACGGGGTAGATTATGTGATATAGTGCCGGTCGTTACAGACGCCATGATACCTAATATGTGTGTTTTTTTTTTTTTTTTTTTTTTTATCATAAAGTCGGAAAAGGGGGCGTTTTTTCTTTTTTACTTGATACTTTATTTTTTATTTAAAAAAATATAAAAAATTTAACTTTATTTCTGTCCCGCTCTGGGACTTCAACTTTTGAGGGTCTGAGCCCCTCTGCAATGCATTACAATACATCAGTATTGTAATGCATTGCCTGTTAATGTATTAGGCCTCTTGTATTAGGCCTCTTGCGGTCCGCAAAAACAGATGACATCCGAGTGCATTCTGTATTTTGCGGAATGGAACAGCTGGCCCCTAATAGAATAGTCCTATACTTGTCCGTAATGCGGACAATAATAGGACATGTTCTATTTTTTTGCGGAATGGAAATATGGAAACGGAATGCACACGGAGTACCTTCCTTTTTTTTGCAGACCCATTGAAATGAATGGTTCCGTATACGGTCTGCAAAAAAAACTGAATGGACACGGAATGAAAATACGTTCGTGTGCAAGAGGCCTTAGGGTCCATTCACATGTCCATATGTGTTTTGCAGATCCGCAAAACACGGACACTGGCAATGTGCGTTCCGCATTTTGCGAACTGCACATCGCCGTAACTCTCTTAGAAAATCCCTTTCCTTGTCCGCAATTGTGAACAAGAATAGGACATATTCTATTTTTTTGCGGAACGGAAGTGCAAATGCGGATGCGGACAGCACATTCTGGCCCCATTGAAAATGAATGGGTCCGCACCTGTTCCGCAAAATTGCGGAACGGATGCGGACCCATTCTGCGGACGTGCGAATGTACCGTTATACTGAGTAATACACTAACAGGTTGCCTAGGAGATGCAGCCTGGGGCTGGATCTCCTCTGCTTCCATAGAAGGCAGGTCCCCATGCCGTGCAAGGCATTGGGCAGCCTCTGCACGGCATTGGGCTGCCTTGTCACCCATCGCGTCCCTGCCACAGCAGAGCAGGGACCAGATGGGCTCCCTCACCTGCCGCAAATACTTTCTATGCCGCGGTCAGCGCTGACCGCGGCAAAGAAGGGGTTAATCTGCCGGCATCAGCTTTTACAGCGATGCCGGTGGATACAGCAGGGGCCCGGCTATCAGGGACTGCCGGGCCCCTGCAGTGATCAGGCGGGCAACGCTCTGGTGCCTGCCCGATCACCATGATGTAATAGTACGTCAAAATGCGGCAAGTCACCAAGTCATATGTCAGGAAGGGGTTAAACTTTTAACCCCTTAAGGACTCAGACCTATTTCACCTTAAGGACTTGGCCATTTTTTGCAAATCTGACCAGTGACACTTTAAGTGCTGATAACTTTAAAACGCTTTGACTTATCCAGGCCGTTCTGAGATTGTTTTTTGTCACATATTGTACTTCATGACACTGCTAAAATTGGGTCAAAAAAGATAATTTTTTTCCATAAAAAAATACCATATTTACCAAAAATTTTGAAAAATTAGCAAATTTCAAAGTTTCAGTTTCTCTACTTCTGTATTACATAGTAATACCCCAAAAATTGTGATGACTTCACATTCCCCATATGTCTACTTCATGTTTGTAGCATTTTGGGAATGATATTTTATTTTTTGGGGATGTTACAAGGCTTAGAAGTTTAGAAGCAAATCTTGAAATTTTTCAGAAATTTACAAAAACCCAATTTTTAGGGACCACTACAGGTCTGAAGTCACTTTGCGAGGCTAACATAATAGAAACCGCCCAAAAATGACCCCATTCTATAAACTACACCCCTCAAGGTATTCAAAACTGATTTTACAAACTTTGTTAACCCTTTAGGTGTTGCACAAGAGTTATTGGCAAATGGGGATGAAATTTGAGAATTTAATTTTTTTGCCTAATTTTCCATTTTAACCCATTTTTTCCACTAACAAAGCAAGGGTTAACAGCCAAACAAGACTGTATCTTTATTGCCCTGACTCTGCCGTTTACAGAAACACCCCATATGTGGCCGTAAACTACTGTGCGGGCACACAGTAGTGCGTAGAGGGAAAGGTGCGCCATATGGTTTTTGGAAGTCAGATTTTGCTGGACTGGTTTTTTGACACCATGTCCCATTTGAAGCCCCCCTGATGCACCCCTAGAGTAGAAACTCCATAAAAGTGACCCCATCTAAGAAACTACACCCCTCAAGGTATTCAAAACGGATTTTACAAACTTTGTTAACCCTTTAGGTGTTGCACAAGATTTAATGGAAAATAGAGATACAATTTCAAAATTTGCAGATTTTCCATTTTAATATTTTTTTTCCAGTTACAAAGCAAGGGTTAACAGCCAAACAAAACTCATTATTTATGGCCTTGATTCTGTAGTTTACAGAAACACCCCATATGTGGTCGTAAACCGCTGTACGGGCACACGGCAGGGCGCAGAAGGAAAGGAATGCCATACGGTTTTTGGAAGGCAGATTTTGCTGGACTGGTTTTTTTGACACCATGTCCCATTTGAAGCCCCCCTGATGCACCCCTAGAGTAGAAACTCCAAAAAAGTGACCCCATTTTAGAAACTACGGGATAGGGTGGCAGTTTTGTTGGTACTAGTTTAGGGTACATATGATTTTTGGTTGCTCTATATTACACTTTTTTGTGCGGCAAGGTAACAAGAAATAGATTTTTTGGCACATTTTTTTTTTTGTTATTTACAACAGTCATCTGACAGGTTAGATCATGTGGTAATTTTATAGAGCAGGTTGTCACGGATGCGGCGATACCTAATATGTATACAATTTTTTTTATTTATGTAAGTTTTACACAATGATTTCATTTTTAAAACAAAAAAAAATGTTTTAGTGTCTCCATAGTCTAAGAGCCATAGTTTTTTCAGTTTTTGGCCGATTATCTTAAGTAGGGTCTCATTTTTTGCGGGATGAGATGACGGTTTGATTGGCACTATTTTGGGGTGCAGATGACTTTTTGATCGCTTGCTATTACACTTTTTGTGACGTAAGATGACAAAAAATGGCTTTTTTTACACCGTTTTTATTTTTATTTTTTTACGGTGGTCATCTGAGGGGTTAGGTCATGTGATATTTTTATAGAGCCGGTCGATACGGACGCGGCGATACCTAATATGTATACTTTTTTTTTATTTATTTAAGTTTTACACAATGATTTCATTTTTGAAACAAAGAAAATCATGTTTTAGTGTTTCCATAGTCTAAGAGCCATAGTTTTTTCAGTTTTTGGGCGATTATCTTGGGTAGGGTATGATTTTTGCGGGATGAGATGACGGTTTGATTGGTACTATTTTGGCGTACATGCGACTTTTTTGATCACTTTTATTACCTTTTTTGGGAAGTAAGGTGGGCAAAATTTCAATTTCCTAATAGTTTTTATTTTTTTATTTTTATGGCGTTCACCGTGCGGGGAAAGTAACATGACCGTTTTATAGATCAGGTCGTTACGGACGCGGCGATACAAAACATGTGTAGGGAATTTAATTTTTTTCATTTTTAATCAGTGATAAATGTGTTTTTTGATTTTTACTTTGTTTTCACATTTTTTCACTTTTTTTTTGACCCAGACCCACTTGGTTCTTGAAGATCCAATGGGTCTGATGTCTGTATAATACAGTACAGTACAATATATAGTGTACTGTACTGTATTTTACTTACACTTTGTCTGAACAGATCTCTGCCTTTAGCACAGATCTGTTCAGCACCATGGACAGCAGGATGCCTGAGACGGCGTCCTGTTGCCATGGGAACCTTCCCCGTCTGCTCAGTACTGGTCAGAACTTCGCAGACGGGGAAGGGTAAGGACGGGGCTGTCGGGGGGCTGTCTGGGAGCTCTCTCCCTCTCCATCGGGGGGCTGCAAAGCCACTGCAGCCCCCCGATGGGAGAGGGAGGGAGCTCCCTCTTATTGTTAACTTTTTCCATACAGCGGTCCGTAAGGACCGCGGTATGGAAAGGGTTAAACGACTGACATCTGCACAGATGTCAGCCATTTATACCAGGGTGTCAGCAATGTGCTGACACCCTGGTATACCCACTGGCCACCAACGAATTTTGAAGAGGAGGCGGGCGGGGGATCGCGATCCCGCTGCCGCACCGCCCGCCTCCCGCACCGCCCCCACAACTCCCCCCCTGCACCACCCGCCGGCAAAAAATCATGCAGGGGTGCAGGGGGGGGGTGCAAAATCTTCATTTTAGGGACACTAAAGTTTCTGATCAGAAACTGCAGAAATCGCAGCAAACCGCAGGTCTGAATTGACCTGCGGTTTGCGGCGATCGCCGATACGGGGGGGGTCACATGACCCCCCCCCTGGTGTTGTGACAGGATGCCGGCTGAATGATTTCAGCCGGCATCCCGTTCCGATTAACCCCCGCGGCGCCGGAATAACGATTTAAAGTTAGGACGTACCGGTACGCCCTGAGTCCTTAAGGACTCGGGAAATAGGGCGTACCGGTACGCCCTGCGTCCTTAAGGGATTAATATATTGGTGTTTTTTTAAAACTTTTTATTTAATAACTATGCGCCCCCTTAAGCCTCCTGCGCATGAACGTTTTTTTTTTCCCGTTTCCGTTCTTTGCGTTCCGTATACTGGAACCATTCATTTCAACGGATCCTCAAAAAAAAGGAAGGTACTTCGTATGCCTGCCATTTCCGTATTTCCGTTCAAACATAGAACATGTCCTATTATTGTCCGCATAACGGACAAGGATAGTACTGTTCTATAAGAGGCCAATGTTCCGTTCCGCAACGGAATGCACACGGATGTCATCCGTATTTTTTGCGGATCCGGTAATTTGCAGGAGGTCTTAGGCCTCTTTCACACAAGCGTGTCCGGATAAGGTCCGGATGCGTTGCGGCAAACCCGCGCGAGTAGGTACAATGTGCAATGTGTTTTGCATGCGCGTGATAAAAAACTGAATGTGGTACCCAGACCCGAACTTCTTCACAGAAGTTCAGGTTTGGGTTTAAGGTTGTGTAGATTGTATTATTTCCCCTTATAACATGGTTATAAGGGAAAATAATAGCATTCTGAATACAGAATGCATAGTACAATAGGGCTGGAGGGGTTAAAAAAAAATTATAATTAAATTTAACTCACCTTAATCCACTTGTTCGCGCAGTCGGCATCTCTTCTGTCTTCTTCTTTGAAGAATAGGACCTTTGATGACGTCACTGCGCTCATCACATGGTCCAACACATGATCTTTTACTATGGTGATGGATCATGTGACGGACCATGTGATGAGCGCAGTGACGTCATCAAAGGTCCTATTCCTCAAAGAAGAAGACAGAAGAGATGCCGGCTGCGCGAACAAGTGGATTAAGGGGAGTTAAATTTTATTTTTTATTTTCTTAACCCCTCCAGCTCTATTGTACTATGCATTCTGTATTCAGAATGCTATTATTTTCCCTTATAACCATGTTATAAGGGAAAATAATAAAGATCGGGTCCCCATCCCGATCGTCTCCTAGCAACCGTGCGTGAGAATCGCACCGCATCCGCACTTGCATGCGGATGCTTGCGATTTTCACGCAGCCCCATTCACTTCTAAGGGGCCTGCGTTGCGTGAAAAACGCACAATATAGAACATGCTGTGATTTTCACGTAACGCAAAAGTGATGCGTGAAAATCACCGCTCATGTGCACAGCCCCATAGAAATGAATGGGTCCGGATTCAGTGCGGGTGCAATGCGTTTACCTCACGCATTGTACCCGCGTGGAAATCTTGCCCGTGTGAAAGAGGCCTTAGGCCCCTTTCACACGGGCGAGTATTCCGCGCGGATGCGATGAGTGAGGTGAACGCATTGCACCCGCACTGAATACCGACCCATTCATTTCAATGGGGCTATTCAGATGAGCGGTGATTTTCACGCATCACTTATGCGTTGCGTGAAAATCGCAGCATGCTCTATATTCTGCGTTTTTCACACAACGCAGGCCCCATAGAAGTGAATGGGGTTGCGTGAAAATCGCAAGCATCCGCAAGCAAGTGCGGATGTGGTGCGATTTTCACGCACGGTTGCTAGGAGACGATCGGGATGGAGACCCGATCATTATTATTTTCCCTTATAACATGGTTATAAGGGAAAATAATAGCATTCTGAATACAGAATGCATAGTAAAACAGCGCTGGAGGGGTTAAAAAAATAAATAAATAATAATTTAACTCACCTTAGTCCACTTGATCGCGTAGCCGGCATCTCCTTCTGTCTCCTTTGTTGAATAGGACCTGTGGTGAGCATTAAGTACAGTTACAGGACCTTTGATGACGTCACTCTGCTCATCACATGGTACGTCACATGATCTTTTACCATGGTGATGGATCATGTGATGACCGGAGTGATGTCATCAAAGGTAATACTGAGGGGGGGGGGGGGGGTTCTATAGGCCACTGCGCCACCAATGAATATATTTAACCCCTACAGTCGTGGCCAAAAGTTTTGAGAATTACATAAATATTGGAAATTGGAAAAGTTGAAGCTTAAGTTTTTATAATCGCAATTTGCATATACTCCAGAATGTTATGAAGAGTGATCAGATGAATTGCATAGTCCTTCTTTGCCATGAAAATTAACTTAATCCCAAAAAAAACTTCCCACTGCATTTCATTGCGGTCATTAAAGGACCTGCTGAGATCATTTCAGTAATTGTCTTGTTAACTCAGGTGAGAATGTTGACGAGCACAAGGCTGGAGATCATTATGTCAGGCTGATTGGGTTAAAATGGCAGACTTGACATGTTAAAAGGAGGGTGATGCTTGAAATCATTGTTCTTCCATTGTTAACCATGGTGACCTGCAAAGAAACGCGTGCAGCCATCATTGCGTTGCATAAAAATGGCTTCACAGGCAAGGATATTGTGGCTACTAAGATTGCACCTCAATCAACAATTTATCAATTTATAGGATCATCAAGAACTTCAAGGAAAGAGGTTCAATTCTTGTTAAGAAGGCTTCAGGGCGTCCAAGAAAGTCCAGCAAGAGCCAGGATCGTCTCCTAAAGAGGATTCAGCTGCGGGATCGGAGTGCCACCAGTGCAGAGCTTGCTCAGGAATGGCAGCAGGCAGGTGTGAGCGCATCTGCACGCACAGTGAGGTAAAGACTTTTGGAAGATGGCCTGGTGTCAAGAAGGGCAGCAAAGAAGCCACTTCTCTCCAAAAAAAACATCAGGGACAGATTGATCTTCTGCAGAAAGTATGGTGAGTGGACTGCTGAGGACTGGGGCAAAGTCATAATCTCCGATGAAGCCTCTTTCCGATTGTTTGGGGCATCTGAAAAAAGGCTTGTCCGGAGAAGAAAAAGTGAGCGCTACCATCAGTCCTGTGTCATGCCAACAGTAAAGCATCCTGAGACCATTCATGTGTGGGGTTGCTTCTCATCCAAGGGAGTGGGCTCACTCACAATTTTGCCAAAAACACAGCCATGAATAAAGAATGGTACCAAAACACCCTCCAACATCAACTTCTTCCAACAATCCAACAACAGTTTGGTGAAGAACAATGCATTTTCCAGCACGATGGAGCACCGTGCCATAAGGCAAAAGTGATAACTAAGTGGCTCGGGGACCAAAACGTTGACATTTTGGGTCCATGGCCTGGAAACTCCCCAGATCTTAATCCCATTGAGAACTTGTGGTCAATCCTCAAGAGGCGGGTGGACAAACAAAAACCCACTAATTCTGACAAACTCCAAGAAGTGATTATGAAAGAATGGGTTGCTATCAGTCAGGAATTGGCCCAGAAGTTGATTGAGAGCATGCCCAGTCGAATTGCAGAGGTCCTGAAAACCAAGGGCCAACACTGCAAATACTGACTCTTTGCATAAATGTAATGTAATTGTCGATAAAAGCTTTTGAAACATATGAAGCGCGTGTAATTATATTTCACTACATCACAGAAACAACTGAAACAAAGATCTAAAAGCAGTTTAGCAGCAAACTTTGTGAAAACTAATATTTGTGTCATTCTCAAAACTTTTGCCCACGACTGTAGTATCACAGAGCCAGCACCCAGCCTTAATGACAGGGATCCTGCCGAACCACGTTTTTCTACAAGTAAACGTGACGCCAGCTGAAGTTAAGCAGCAGAAGCTCAAGGCTCCCTTTGTAGATGGTAATGTTGGTACCCAGGGTTAGAATTGCCAGAGCAACCATGTGGACTTCAGAGGCGCCCTGCCTCTGAAGTCCACATGGTTTCTCTGGCAATTCTAACCCTGGGTACCAACACTACCATCTACAAAGGGAGCCTTGAGCTTCTGCTGCTTAACTTCAGCTGGCCTAGCAGAGCAGGCAGTGCTCTGCTAGCCAGCACACAATCTCTCCCTAAGGAGGGTGGCTAGTCACTCTCTGCAGGCTCGTCCAGGAGGGACGAGAGCTTGCTGCTTCCCCTTACAGGGGCTAAGCTAGACTGACTCACTCACTAACTAAACTCCTCCCTCTAGCTACAGAGGGCTGGGAGGAATCAGAAGGTTCCTCTCCAGGGAAGCCAATACTGCCAATGTTGCTGCCGCCATCTGCTGGTGGACCAGGTCATTACACTTGAACATAACAGTTTTAGGAATAGATATGCACATTATAGGAAATACATTGGGTGATATAAATTAGCACATAGAAATGGTAGCAAGGTGCCAAAAGAAGTGGTAATGGCACTGCGGGTTATTACAGATCCATCCTTGCAGATCACGTACACCCATACATGGTGATTGGCTTCCCTGGGGCCAATAAGATCCTACAGCAAGATAAGACGAAAAGTCACACGGCTAGAAGTGTCCGATATTGGTTGGAAGAGCAAGACCAAGACTACCAAGTGCTACCCTGACCCCCTAATTCCCCAGATTCTAACCCAATTGAGCATCTGTGGGATCACCTCGATTGTGGTGTTCTATGGACCTTCCCCCATGGATTTGTTGGTTGGGGTGCAATCCATAATGAATCTGGGTTTCGGATTTGTTCTCTTTGGAGCAATACTTTCATAGTCTTGCGTTACTAGTGCCTTGCTCATTCTGCCACAGTGGGGGAAATACATTAGATCAGTGGTGGCGAACCTATGGCACGGGTGCCAGAGGAGGCACTCAGAGCCCTCTCTGTGGGCACCCGCACCCTGGTGTACCATTATGCCTCAGACTTTTCTTGCCATTCATTAGTGCAGGACACACTATGAACAGCACAGGTGGCGCACTGAATGTAGGCAGGTTATTATAGCTAAATGATAAAGTACATGGAAGATATACTATACAGTGCATTAGATCATTAATACGGCGATCGGGAACACATTATATTTAATGTGACCCAAAACAAGACAAATCCGAATCTACCATCACCACTGGTGGTCATAACTCAACTGTTTATTTTCATATTTTGGGCATTTTGGGATGTCACAGTGCAAATGAACATTGGGGAGATTTATCAAACTGGTGTAAGGTACAACTGCCTTAGTTCCCCATAACAACCAATCAGATTCCACCTTTAATTTTTAACAGCTCCTTTGGAAGATGAAAGGCTGAATCTTATTGGTCGCTATGAGCAACCAAGCCAGTTCTACTTTACACCAGTTTGATCAATCTTCCCCATTACATTTTTATTGTTTATTTGTAAAATGGGGAATGCTTAATTTATTTTATATTGTTCCATTTTTTATCCATTTCTTTTTAGCCCCCCTAGGAAACTTTAACATGTGATTGTCTACTTAGATCACATACTACAATGGCCTACATATGCAGTCTATGCTAGAATCGGTGAGCCCCTATAAAGCCCGGACACAGGCAAGGTTTGATAGGAACTTGCTATGGCAGGCCTTGGAGCAATCAGAAGGACCCAGGCTGCCATAGTAACCTTAGCTCCAGGTAAATACAATTTACAGCATCTGAGTGGTTAAAAGAGCAGTTACCCGGCCGCTATGATGCTTGCTCAGCAAATAAGTAGATGCCATCTTTAAAGTCCCAGCATCTGATGTACATGTACAGCAGATGTCGTAAAGGGGGCATAGATACAAGTAGGAATAGGCTAGTTAGGTTCAACTGACATTAGCACATTGCTAATGTCAGCTAGTTTAATAGGGTTATTTCTGGAGACAGAAACCCTTTAAAAAATATCTCCTATGCAGTGAACGCCGTAACAGAGAAAAAAAATTAAACACGCGATTCACCATTTATTTTTTTTGTCACCTCCCCCACAAAAAAAAAATACGATAGGACTGTTCTAAGGGCCAGACGTTCCATAAAATGCAGAATACACGTGGCTTTTTTGGTGTTTTCTTTTTCTTTTGCGTAGTATCGAATGGTATCGAGTATCACATTACTTTTTATGGTATCGAAATCTAATAAAAATTTTGGTACCGTGACAACCCTAGTCATAACCGTGGAAATGAGCAGTGTATAATGTGATGAAAAAAATTAATCCCACCAGCAAAGGAGGCAATATGGACAATCACAATACATTAGTAAGTGGTTTGTATTAACTTTCTCTACATAATAAATGTAATTTGCTGAAGTGAGACAACCCCTTTAAATCTATGCCAGCAAGGGACCTGGCGTAGATTTTAGTATGTTGCACAGCCTGCTGGAGGAAGCACCAAAATTATGAAGAGTCCTGTACCTCCTCAAAACTTTGGCGCATCCACCAACAGCGCAGAATAATTAAGACTGGTGTCTAAATCACGGGTCTTACCAAATGGCCACCATGGAGTCCAGCATCCAAGTGTATCTTCTATTAAATTCAAAGCTTTATTGAAATGCATGTTAAAAATCCACATCCTAGAACCCATGTAACAGGCTATGGGCCAGATTTATCATGACTCTGACAGCTCACTCCACTTTAACATATGGCTAAAGTCAGTTTTAGCCAAGTCAGATTTATGATCGGCCCTTTAAGACTGTAATAAATGTGGTTTGACGGTAGCAGTTTATTCGTCAGTAAGCAGCTTTACAAAAGTCGCACATCTTTATGAAAAAGTTGCACGTTTTTATGAAA
Organism: Bufo bufo; assembly: GCF_905171765.1. Taxonomy (NCBI): domain Eukaryota; kingdom Metazoa; phylum Chordata; class Amphibia; order Anura; family Bufonidae; genus Bufo; species Bufo bufo. The sequence goes on along the minus strand of NC_053389.1, from coordinate 269,003,154 downwards.
AAGTCGCATGTTCTATTAAAAAGTCTCATAAGATAAGCATGGTCCTCACTGGAGTGAAATTGTGACTTTTTTGCGACTTTTTAAATAGTCCCAATAGTAGATCTGTCTAGAGATTCATTTACATAAGAAAACACGCCCACTTTCAGAAAACTGGCGAGCATAGTGCAGAGCAGAAAAAAGTCGCGAATTTGTGCGCAGTTTTAGCGTTTGGGACTTCTTTTGGGACTTTTTCACTCCATTATTCTGACCTGAGCTAATGATAAATCTGGCCCTGTGTGTTTGGGAATTGTGTCCTTACTAAAACCATTCAATTTTCTTGCTGAAAGAGATCACCAACATTAAGAGATCACCAACATTAGGGAATACTCTCCACCATGAAGGTTTGTACTTTGTCTGTACAACATTTAGGTAGGTGTCAAAGGAACATCCAAATGAATGCCAGGACGCAAAGTTTCCCAACAGAACATTGCCCAGAGAATCACACTGCCTCTGCTGGCTTGTCTTTTTCGCATAATGCAGGGCCCCCCTAGAGCGGATAGCTTGGGGGGACACATGGGGACATGGGCACTTTTCCTGTCAGGTGGTTTTAATGTTCTGGCAGTTTCAGTATTGCTGTGTGGTTGCTTTTTCCTCCCCCCCCCCTCTTATGTTGACAGGTCTTACCTGGTTTTATCCGGATCCAGCTGGTCCTGTCAGATGTTGGATATTGACAGCTGTCAGATGTCTAGAAGATGATTGGCCAGTTGCACAAGCGGCGGGAAATCCTCATCAGCTGATTGGAGAAGCAGTCCTGTAGCTTGGATCACTGTGGAAATAAAAGACGGGACATCGCTATCAGCTGCTGCAGTGTTAAGAAGATCCGGACCTGAGCCCCGCCCTCCCTTCCCTTTTTTCCGTCGTGTTGCTTATTAGGGGGTAAAAGTCACCCTAAAAAATGCTGGGTGGGCTTGGTTGTCATTGGTTTTATTGGTCTAATACTTGACCTTGGTTCATGGTTTTATTAAAGATTCACTGGTTCATTACATTTCAGTAACCCCATAATAAAGCAACACGGCCTATTTTATCCAACTAAGTGTTTAATGTCTTATTTACTGGTTATAGTTATGGTTATGGTTGGGTCATTATGTGTCCTATGTCCTCCATGCATCCTGACAGGGGCAAGGCGAGAATTGGCATTTGGCCCTCATGGTGTCATTAAGACACGATCGGGACAGATTTATCAGGACTCTGACAGCTCACTCCACTTTCACATATGGCTAAAGTCAGTTTTAGCCAAGTCAGATTTATGATCGGCCCTTTAAGACTGTAATAAATGTGGTTTAACGGTAGCAGTTTATCCGTAAGTAAGCAGCTTTACAAAAGTCGCACATCTTTACGAAAAAGTCGCACGTTTTTATGAAAAAAGTCGCATGTTCTATTAAAAAGTCTCATAAGATAAGCATGGTCCTCACTGGAGTGAAATTGTGACTTTTTTGCGACTTTTTTTTAAATAGTCCCAATAGTAAATCTGTCTAGAGATTCATTTACATAAGAAAACACGCCCACTTTCAGAAAACTGGCGAGCATATTTGCAAATTTGTGCGCAGTTTTAGCGTTTGGGACTTTTTTGGGGACTTTTTCACTCCATTATTCTGACCTGAGCTAATGATAAATATGGGCCCGATATGTCTTGTTGGTTCTGCCCCTCCCTCTTTTCTCCTTCTCCTCAGGTTCAAGTTAGCTGGCGACAAGGACAGCGTGTGGATTGGCCAGAATGGTTGCTGACCGGTTGCTGGGCAAGAAAGGACAGTAGTTTAATTGGCCAAATTGGTTGCTGTCCAGTTGCTGGGCATTGTGCTATTTTTATCCCTTAGGCCTCTTTCAGACGGGCGGTGCGGGTACATTGCGGGAACATGCGCGATTTTTCCGCGCGAGTGCAAAACATTGTAATGCGTTTTGCACGCGCGTGAGAAAAATCACGCATGTTTGGTACCCAAACCCGAACTTCTTCACAGAAGTTCAGGTTTGGGTTAGGTGTTCTGTAGATTGTATTATTTTCCCTTATAACATGGTTATAAGGGAAAATAATAGCATTCTGAATACAGAATGCATAGTAAAATAGCGCTGCAGGGGTTAAAAAATAAAATAAAAATTTAACTCACCTTAATCCACTTGATCGTTCAGCCTGGCATCGCTTCTGTCTTCTTTCTTTGCTGTGTGCAGGAACAGGACCTGTGGTGATGTCACTCCGGTCATCACATGGTCCATCACATGATTCATCACCATGGTAAAAGATCAGAATGTATTATGTGTATTCAGAATGCTATTATTTTCCCTTATAACCATGTTATAAGGGAAAATAATAATGATCGGGTCTCCATCCCGATCGTCTCCTAGCAACCGTGCGTGAAAATCGCACCGCATCCGCACTTGCTTGCGATTTTCACGCAACCCCATTCATTTCTATGGGGCCTGCGTTACGTGAAAAACGCACAAAATAGAGCATGCTGCGATTTTCACGCAACGCACAAGTGATGCGTGAAAATCACCGCTCATGTGAACAGCCCCATAGAAATGATTGGGTCGGGATTCAGTGCGGGTGCAATGCGTTCAACTCACGCATCGCATCCGCGCGGAATACTCGCCCGTGTGAAAGGGGCCTTAGTGTGGGTTGGTTATGGGCCACCTGTGGCGGGAAGTTTGCGGTATTTATAGAGGTCAATCACCGTGCGGAGCCTGTCAGCGTGTGAAGATTTCAAGCAAGACGATCATCCCTTGCCCTCCCTCCCGTTTTTTTGTCACGGTCTTGTTGAATATGGGGGGGAAGGGGGGTTTAGTCGCCATTGCTCAGTAATGGACTTTTATTAATATATTTGGAATTTTAAGTATTTATTGGTTACCCCCCAAATTTAATAAAGGCCGCGGCCATTTTTATCCACAATTGGTAGTATGTCTTTATTTATAATATTTATTAATGTTAAGTTGTTGAATATGACACCATGGGGCCATCTCTTCTCCAGGTAAGTGACACATCCACCCAGCCGTCCAAAATGTGATTCATCAGGCCAGGCCGCCTTCTACCATTGCTCCATGGTCCAGTTCTGATGCTCATATGAATATTGTAGGTGCCTTTGCTGGTGAAGGGAGGTCAGCATGGACTCCACAGCCTCATGTGCAGTAACCGGTGATGCCCTGTGTGTTCTGACACCTTTCCTCCACAGCCAGCAGCTTCTTTAGCAATTTGTGCTACAGTAGTTCTTCACTCCCCATGTGCATCAATGAACATTGGGCGGCTACGATCCTGTTGCTGGATCACCCCTTGTCCTTCCTTGGACATTTGGTAGGTAATAACCACTGTATAGGAGGGAACACCCCATGTTTTGGAGATGCCCTGACCAGTTATCAATCCATCATCATTTGGCCCTTGTCAAAGTAGCTCGGGAAAGGTGGCAACCCTACTAGGTACAATCTGAAACTCCGCTCACATGCACTCGCCAATGGCTGCGCAATTTTGAAGGCAATACCCCAGCTTTAGGGCTCACGCAAATGTATTTTTGGTCCGCATCTGATCCGCATTTTTTGAGGGTCGCATGTGGATCCAGTCACTCCAATGGGGCCGCAGAAGAGGAGGAGAGCACACTGCAAGCTGTCCGCAGCCGTATGTCTGTTCTGCGGCCCCGCAAAAAAATAGAACATGTCCTATTCTTGTCCGTATTACAGACAAAGAAAGAACGGTCTATAGAGGGCAGGACGTTACGTAAAATACACAACGCACACGACCGGTATCCATGTTTTGGGGATCCGCAATTTCTGCTACAAGTTGTGTCCCTACCAGGTCAGCTACCATTATCAGGAGTGTGTGTTATTCACTTGACCGGTCAGTAGTTTTAATGTAATGGCTGGTGTATATAAAGTGTATATTCTGATGGTTTACAGCAGGTTATTATAAAAAGGCAAATAATATATATCTGTATGTGAACAAGCTCCAGTCAGAGAAGTGTATAGCACACAGAAGTAATAGCTGAGGACCTCCTCCTCTTCCTCACATGCCGCTCACTTCTCTTACCTCACAAGAGACATTTCTCCACAGCGCACAATCTACAATCTCCAGCCCCCCCACAGAAGGAAGCGCGCCGACGCCAATCAAAGTCCACGTTGTGTGCACCAGCCACTCAGGAACCGTGTTAGGTATCTGCTGCAGGGAGCTCGTTGTGAGCGGCGCAGTGATTGGCTGTGCTCTGGAAACCAGGGATACATTGTATCAGAGCTGTCGTCGCCCTGCAATGCAGAGCTGTATGTATGAGGCTGGTACCGACCTCTAGCCATGGCCAGATTTGCATTGACCATCGTCAGGCAGTAAGTGTCCTTTATTTAACGCTTTGCTTGCCCAGAGGACTGCTGTTCCCATCTGCAGGGGAGCTGCATTTGGAAAGGTCGCACAGCAGGGTCAGGTCTATTATGGTAATGTGGGTATAATCTGAGCCTGGGGGAGGGGTGTAATCAGCGTTAGGGCCCATGGCTTCATTTTTAATAACAGAGCTGATCTAGGAATTCCCATTTTTTAAAGTGGTTGTCCAGAATTGGGAAAACGTAGCTGCTTTCTTCAAAAAACAGCACCACTCCTGTCCACAGGTTGCGTGTGGTATTGCAGCTGAGCTGGAATACCAGACACTAATCATAGACAGGTGTAGTTGAAAGCAGCCATTTTTTTTTCTAATCCTGGACAAGCTCTTTAAAGAGGACCTTTCATTGGTTTGTAGTAAGGGGGGATAAATATTTGTACCTGCGGGGTTCTTTAAAATAGCGCTCCTGCGCCCCGTTATGGCCCCCCGCAAATTTTGCGCTCAGTATGCTAATACTGAGGATCGGAGCAATCAGGAGGAGACCCAGTATTTCTCTGTGGGCGTCGTCTTCTCCCTGGCTGTAGCGTTGTCCAATCGTCCACAGAGAAAGGCCTCATGCACATGACCGTTCCGTTTTTTTGCGGTCCGCAATTGCGGATCCGCAAAACACAGAAGCCGCCCGTGTGCCTTCCGCAATTTGCAGAACGGAACAGGCGGCCCATTGTAGAAATGCCTATTCTTGTCCGCTAAACGGACAAGAATAGGACAGGTTATATTTTTGCGGGGCCACGGAACGGAGCCGCGGATGCGGACAGCACACGGAGTGCTGTCCGCACCTTTTGCGGCCCCATTGAGGGAATGGGTCAGCACCCGAGACGCAAAAACTGCAGCTCGGATGCGGACCAGAAGAACGGTCGTGTGCATGAGGCCAAAGACTGCGTCTCCTCCCCATTGCTCCGATGCTCAGTATGAGCACACTGAGCGTGAAATTTGCGGGGGGCCATAATTGGGCACAGGAGCGCTATTTTAAAAAAAACAGGCAGGGTGGCAGCACAGCGGGGGGTTGCCCGCAGGTACAGATATTTATCTCATTTACTACAAATCCATAAAAGGCCCTCTTTAAGGCTACGTCTACATGACGACATATGTCGCGCGTCAATTTTTATAATGATAGTCTATGGGGTCGCACTGCAACATGCTGCGACTGTGACGCAACAGTCGCAGAAAATCCATTCGAGATGGATTTTTCTGAGACTGTTGCGTCGCAGTCGCAGCATGTCGCTTGTTGCAGTGCGACACCATAGACTGCCATTATAAAAATTGTCGCGCGACATTGGTGCTACAAATGTTGCAGTGTAGTTGTGCCCTATCTGTCGTCGTGTAGACGTAGCCTAAGGCCTCACGCGCACAACCATATTTTTGGCCCACTTATTTCTATGGGACCGCACAAAACGCAGACAGCTCACGGATTTCATCCTGTCCGCATCTGTGTGTCCGTCCTGCATTTTATAGAACGTGTCCTATTCCTGTCCGTTTTGTGGGCAAGAGTAATCATTTCTACTATTTCGGCCTGTTAGAAATGAGTCAAGCACACGGTTGGTATCCGCGTATTTTGCAGATCTGCGGTTTGCGGACAGCGAAATACATACAGGCCTTAAAAGGGTTATCCTATGACCAATGTAAAAAATCTAAATCAGACATCATATAGTACATGACAATCTCTCTTTCTAACAAAGCTAGAACCGGCCCTGTACCTCACATGGACCCAGAGATCTCCTCATTCATTGCTCTGCTAGATTTATATCAAGCTGACAGCTCAGGGGAGTGTCTTTTCTGCTGCAGCTCAGGGGGTGTGCCCATGCTCTCCCTATCACAGCTCAGGAGGCAGTTGAAGGATGAAACTGAGCATGTGCGGCCTTCTCAGTGAGCCGGACAAAGAAATAAGAAAAAGAACAGCAGGTGGCGCTATATAGATACATTTTATTGAATAACTCAGTGGCTATGCAAAATTTTTAATTACATGCAATTAGAAAAGTATTCAGATCCAGGTGCTGGTTTGAAAACTGTAGAATATTTCTCTATCACGCCCATTATAGTCTTTGAGTCCGTGAAAACCACTGATGCCATCCGTGTCTCATGGATCATTAGGAAGAGATGCAATGAAAATATTGGGCAGCAAAAAACGGACACACGTACTGCACACAGATACTTCATGGAGGCATCACTGGCCATCTTTTCCCGGATTTGAGCATGGACACGGACATGTGAATGAGGCCTTAGGGCTCATGCACACGACCGTATGTATTTTGCGGTCTGCAAAACACAAATCCGCAAAAAAACGGATGACATCCGTGTGACGTCCATGTTTCATCTTTTTTTTTTTTTTGCGGGTCCATTGTAACCAGAATAGGACATACGGAAATGGAATACACACAGTCATTTCCGTTTTTTTCAAGCCCCATTGAAGTGAATGGTTCCGCATATGGCCTGTAAAAAAAAAAAAATGGAACGGAAAAAAATATGTTCATGTGCATGAGCCTTCAGTCTGATGTTAGTGGTGCCCACTTTGTGTCCTGTCTTGATATATTTGCAGTATTTTTGTGTCCTTGATTAACACATCCCTGACTAGCGCTGTACTAGTATGGCGCTGGCCAGATCTTTAAAGATGTCAGGAGCGCCACTCATACAGCAGACACCCGAGGCTAATGCTGGCGACCGGTGATAATGCTTGTCATGGACATTTAACACTTCAGATGCAGTGATCAATCCTGACCACGGCATCTGAGCATGTGAAATACCGGAAGCGTGCACTTCCAGTAATGCGGCGATCGGAGGAGCCGGAGCTTCTGTGCAGCAGCCCCTGTCATAGAGAATGACAGGAGGCTGCTGCATAGTGTTTCCTATGGAACCCTTGTCTGTAGCATGACTCCACAGGAAACCACATTTCTTAGGCCTCTTTCACACGGGCATTGCGGGAACACGCGCGATTTTTCAGCGCGAGTGCAAAACATTGTAATGCGTTTTGCACTCGCGTGAGAGTAACATTGTAATGCGTTTTGCACTCGCGGAAAAATAATAGCATTCTGAATACAGAATGCATAGTAAAATAGCGCTGGAGGGGTTAAAAAAAATAAAAATAATTTAACTCACCTTAGGGCTCTTTCACACCTGCGTTATTGTCTTCCGGCATAGAGTTCCGTCGTCGGGGCTCTATGCCGGAAGAATCCTGATCAGGATTATCCTAATGCATTCTGAATGGAGAGTAATCCGTTCAGGATGCATCAGGATGTCTTCAGTTCCGGTACGGAACGTTTGTTGGCCGGAGAAAATACCGCAGCATGCTGCGCTTTTTGCTCCGGCCAAAAATCCGGAACACTTGCCGCAAGGCCGGATCCGGAATTAATGCCCATTGGAAGGCATTGATCCGGATCCGGCCTTAAGCTAAACGTCGTTTCGGCGCATTGCCGGAGCCGACATTTAGCTTTTTCAGAGTGGTTACCATGGCTGCCGGGACGCTAAAGTCCTGACAGCCATGGTAAGTGTAGCGGGCAGCGGGGGAGCAGTGTACTTACCGTCCGTGCGGCTCCCCGGGCGCTCCAGAGTGACGTCAGGGCGCCCCAAGCGCATGGATCACGTGATCGCATGGATCACGTCATCCATGCGCATGGGGCGCTCTGACGTCATTCTGGAGCGCCCCGGGAGCCGCACGGACTGTAAGTATACCGCTCCCCCGCTCCCCGCTCCTACTATGGCAACCAGGACTTTAATAGCGTCCTGGGTGCCATAGTAACACTGAAAGCATTTGGAAGACGGTTCCGTCTTCAAATGCTTTCAGTACACTTGCGTTTTTCCGGATCCGGAGTGTAATTCCGGCAAGTGGAGTACACGCCGGATCCGGACAACGCAAGTGTGAAAGAGGCCTAAGTCCACTTGATCGCGCTGCCGGCATCTCCTTCTGTCTACTTATTTGCTGATTGTAGGAACAGGACCTGTGGTGACGTCACGCCGGTCGTCACATGGTCCATCACCTGATCCATCACCTGATCCATCACCATGGTAAAAGATCATGTGATGGATCATGTGACGACCGGAGTGACGTCACCACAGGTCCTGTTCCTACAATCAGCAAAGAAGGAGACAGAAGGAGATGCCGGCAGCACGATCAAGTGGACTAAGGTGAGTTAATTTTTTTAAAAAAAAATTTAACCCCTCCAGCGCTATTTTACTATGCATTCTGTATTCAGAATGCTATTATTTTCCCTTATAACCATGTTATAAGGGGAAATAATAATCGGGTCTCCATCCCGATGGTCTCCTAGCAACCGTGTGTGAAAATCGCACCGCAGCCGCACTTGCTTGCGGATGCTTGCGATTTTCGCGCAACCCCATTCACTTCTATGGGGCCTGTGTTGCGTGAAAAACGCAGAATATAGAGCATGCTGCGATTTTCACTCAACGCACAAGTGATGCGTGAAAATCACCGTTTATGTGAACAGCCCCATAGAAATGAATGGGTTCAAACCACGCATCGCATCCGCGCGGAATACTCGTCCGTGTGAAAGGGGCCTTATAGACTCCAATGCTAATAGAGATTGCCTGTTATAGTTCCCTATGGGAACTATAAAAAAAAGTAAAATAAAAATATTAAGTAAAGTTTTAAAAATTACAAAATATAAATTCAAATCACCCCCTCCCCCCCAAAAAAAATAAAAATAATAAAAAATACTCATTATGGATATCCCCATGTGTAAAAATGCCCATACTATAAAAATCTAAAAATATTTTTCCCATATAGCAAATAGCGAAACGGGGAAAAAAATTCAAAATGGGCGATTCACAGTTTTTGGTCGCTTCATTTCCCAATTTTTTTTATAAAAAGTAATCAAAAAGCCATACACACCTCAGAATGGTATCAATGAAAAGTGCATATCACCATGCAAAAAAAATGGACGCTCACACAGCTCCGAACACAAAAAAGTTATAGGGGTGAGAATATAGGGACGAAAATAAAACAGATTTTTTTCCAAGTTTATTATTTTATCAGTATTGAAATGCAAGAAAAACTATGCATATAAGGTATCGATGAATGCGGACTGACCTGTAGAATGAAAGTAACTAGTCAGTTTTAGCGCACTCCGAACGTCGTAAATAAAAAAAAAAAAAACTGTGGCGGAATTTTTATTTTTTTCCAATTCCACCCCATTTGGAATTTTTTTCCTGCTTCGCACTACATCAGAGATGCCCAACCTGCGGCCCTCCAGCTGTTGCAAAACTACAACTACCAGCATGCCACAATCTACAGCTATGAGCCTACAGCAGGGCACGATGGGAGTTGTAGTTCTACAACAGCTGGAGGGCCGCAAGTTGAGCATCCCTGCACTGCATCATATGCAATATTAAATGGTGGCGTTGGAAAGTTCAACTTGTCTCACAAAAACAAGCCCTCATATGGCAAAGTGAACGGAAAAATAAAAAAGTTATGGCTCTGGGAAGGCAGGGAGCGCAAAATGAAAAAACCTCAGGGGTAGAAAGGAATAAATGGAAATGAACTGAGGGTACCTTCGTACCCGGCAGATGTTGTTACAGACATATTGGAGCAAATTTTTTAAGTCTCATTTATCAACTCATTTTGTGCCTATTTTCAGTTTTACTGCTAATTCTGAAGTTTTCAAACTTTTGTGCCTATTTTCCTAGTCCCATTCTGTGACTGAAAACCTGTTCTGTTCACCTGAATGAGGCTTGCAGAAGGACATGTGCCTGCCACCAGAATAATCCCATTCACATGAATGAAACAGATTTTCAGTCAGAAAATTTCTGCAACAAAATCTGCCACATGTGAAGGCACCCTCATGGAAATGAACTGATCTACTGCTAGTTTGATATTGGGCTTGTGCTAAGAAACTGTAGTGTAAAGCATGGCGGACACAGCAACAGCCTTAATGGCTTTTTACACTGGCTTACTAAAATTGATTGTCCTTAATAAAGTTTGTTTAAGGCCTCTTGAACAAGACCGTAAGTTCTTTTGTGGACCGCAACATGGATCCCGGCCATGTACGCCCTACCCTTTCCTGTTCTGCAAGTCCCGCACTGTTCTAGAAATGCTTATTCTTGTCCGCAATACAGACAAGTATAGGACATGGTCGGTTGTTTCTTTGCAGGGCCACGGAACAGACATACAGATGCAGACAGCACGCTGTCCGCATATTTCTCTGCCCCATGAAAATGAACGGGTCTGCATCCGATATACAGTCGTGTGCATGAGGCCTATCTGATCACTGCTGCATGTACTGTGTGATTGTACTTCATTTGTGATCATTTGTCCCTCTTTCAGTTTGTGTTTGCCATTGTGAAAAATCATTTAAATAAGCACCAATCGACTTGTTAGAAAGTGGATTGTTGCCCATTCAGTCCATCTAAATGCACACAAAGACTCATTCTGCTATAAAAAGAACGTCTCACCTTGAAAATACTATGCAGTCTGCAGACAGCATGTCACAGAGCAGAAGGAGCCGAGCAGACTGATATATATATATATAATCTCAATAATTTTTTTTTTTATTATGCTCTTTCTATACATTGCATTTGGAAAGTCTTCAGACCCTTTAAATTTTTTCACATTTTGTTATGTTGTGGCCTTGTGCTAAAATAAAAAAAAAAATTTTACCATCAATCTGTGCTCAATATCCCATAATGAGAAAGTGAAGAGAGAATTTTCAAAGTTTATTTGCTAATTTATTGAGAAGGAAAAACTAAAATCTGGTACTGACATAAATAATCAGAACCTTTATTCAGGACTTAGGCCTCATGCACACGACCGTATTTTTTTGCGGTCCGCAAAAACGGGTTCTGTTTTTCCGTGATCCGTGACCGTTTTTTCGTCCGTGGGTCTTCCTTGATTTTTGGAGGATCCACGGACATGAAAAAAAAAGTTGTTTTGGTGTCCGCCTGGCCGTGCGGAGCCAAACGGATCCGTCCTGAATTACAATGCAAGTCAATGGGGATGGATCCGTTTGACGTTGACACAATATGGTGCAATTTCAAACGGATCCGTCCCCCATTGACTTTCAATGTAAAGTCAGAAGTTAATATACCATAGGATCGGAGTTTTCTCCAATCCGATGGTATATTTTAACTTGAAGCGTCCCCATCACCATGGTAACGCCTCTATGTTAGAATATACTGTCGGATATGAGTTAGATCGTGAAACTGAAATCCAACAGTATATTCTAACACAGAGGCGTTCCCATGGTGATGGGGACGCTTTAGGTTAGAATATACTAAAAGAACTGTGTACATGACTGCCCCCTGCTGCCCCCCCCCCTGTTTTTAACTCATTGGTGGCCAGTGCGGCCGGCCCCCCCTCCCCCCTGTAGTTAACTCTTTGTTGTCCAGTGCGGCCGGCCCCCTTCCCTCCCCTGTAGTTAACTCATTGGTGGCCAGTGGGCCCTCCCCCCTCCCTCCCCCTCCTAATTAAAATCTCCCCCCCTATCATTGGTGGCAGCGGAGAGTACTGATCGGAGTCCCAGTTTAATCGCTGGGGCTCCGATCGGTAACCATGGCAACCAGGACGCTACTGCAGTCCCGGTTGCCATGGTTACCTAGCAATTTGTAGAAGCATTATACTTACCTGCGAGCTGCGATGTCTGTGTCCGGCCGGGAGCTCCTCCTACTGGGATTAAACTGGGACTCTGATCGGTACTCTCCGCTGCCACCAATGATAGGGGGGGGAGATTTTAATTAGGAGGGAGGGGAGAGGGCCCACTGGCCACCAACGAGTTAACTACAGGGGAGGGAGGGGGGGCCGCACTGGACAACAACGAGTTAACTACAGGGGAGGGAGGGGGGGCCGGCCGCACTGGACAACAACGAGTTAACTACAGGGGAGGGAGGGGGGGGGCCGGCCGCACTGGCCACCAATGTGTTAACTACAGGGGGGGGGCTGCTGCCTGGCAGCACCTGCCAGGCAGCAGGGGGCAGTCATGTACACAGTTCTTTTAGTATATTCTAACCTGAAGCGTCCCCATCACCATGGGAACGCCTCTGTGTTAGAATATACTGTCGGATCTGAGTTTTCACGAAGTGAAAACTCAGCTCTGAAAAAGCTTTTATGCAGACGGATCTTCGGATCCGTCTGTATTAAAGTAACCTACGGCCACGGATCACGGACACGGATGCCAATCTTGTGTGCATCCGTGTTCTTTCACGGACCCATTGACTTGAATGGGTCCGTGAACCGTTGTCCGTCAAAAAAATAGGACAGGTCATATTTTTTTGACGGACAGGATACACGGATCACGGTCTCGGCTGCAAAACGGTGCATTTTCCGATTTTTCCGAAAAAAAAACGGAAAACGGCACAACGGCCACGGATGCACACAACGGTCGTGTGCATGAGGCCTTAGTTGAAGAACCTTTGGCAGCAATTACAGCCTCCAGTATTCTTAGGTATCATACCACAAGGTTTGCAATCCTGGATTTAGGGCTTTTCTGCCATTCTCCTCTGCAGATCTACTCTGGCTCTGTCAGGTTGGATGGGGACCATGAGTAGACAGCCATTTTTAGGTCTCTCCAGAAATGTTCGATTGGGTTTAAGTCAGGGGTATGGTATATTTTACCCAGAAATCCAGAGGTGTTGTCTTGCCTACAGTAGTAGTCATGTATACCAACTGGACTCAATAATAGAAATAGTACCCACCCAGAGGTTCCCCTAATGCCTTGCAACTAGAAATGTTGTTCTTATCTGCTTTTCTTTTGATTAAGGGCTTTTATCCTGAAAGAACTAGTTGCAGATTTGAGGCTAGCTTAGCTATTTTTAGTTTTGCTACATAAGCATGTTTAAAAGGCAGGAAGGCATCTCTGCCAATCTGCTGTGTAAAAATAATGCAGCGCTCAGATTGCTGCTGTGCTCTCCTTACTGTTTACCTACTTGCTGTTCAGCAGCAAGTAGTTATTATTATATAGCTCTTTCCTATTCATCTGATTATACATAATCTGTATAGCAAAAAAAGAGAATACCTTCAGCAATTTTATTTCACCATTTTGGATCAACGTCGGATGAACCAGAGAGACCTCTAAAGTAACATTCAACTGAAAGTAAGAGAATACACAAAACGTATACATGTCTCAATGAAACATGCGAGAAAGTTCTCTTTCTAGAAGGACAAGAAAACCAGACTGCCTCAAGAGAAACTTTTCTTACTTGATTTGCTTTGTTGGGTTCTCTTTGGGGTGCTCTTTACCATTAGGGAGACCAAAAAATATGCATGAGTATTGTATGCCAGGCGATACTACTCTTGGCTTATAGTAAGAGTATATCGCTAATCGTGATCAGGATAGGTCATCAATATCAGATTGACAGGGTCCAAAACCTGGCGCCCCTGCAGATCAGCTGGTTGAAGAAAAGGCCATGCTCTGTGCAAGTGCAGCCTTCCCTTCATTGTTTACCTGCTCACTGTTGACATCACAGCAGTGAGCAGGTGTAATTCACTTCTATGGGACGACTATCCAATACACTTAAATAGGAACGAGCCATCCCATTGAAACAAATGGGACGGCTTGTAATTACACCTGCTTACCGTTCCGATGTCGATGAAGGGAAGACTGCGCCTTCTCTTCAATCAGCTGATCAGCGGGGCTGCCCGGTGTCGGACTCCCACCGATCTGATATTGATGAGCTATCCTGAGGATAGGTCATCAATTTTAGAATCCTGGAAAACCCCTTTAACAAAATTTGGGGTGCTTTTTCTCCTGTTAACGCTTGTGAAAATTAAAAATTGTGAACTTATGCAACATTTTATTGGAAGAAATGAACATTTTTTATTTCCATAGCCAAGTGTTTCTAAATTCAATGAAATGCCTGTGGGGTCAAAGTGTTTAGTACACCCCTCAATAAATTGCTTGAGGAGTGTAGTTTCCAAAATGGGGTCACTTTTTGGGGGCTTCTGCTGTAGGGGTACCTTAGAGTGCCTTCAAATGTGACATGGTACCCAAAAACCATTCAAGCAAGATCTGGCCTCCAAAAACCATATGGTACTCCTTTCCATCTGAGCCCTGCCATGTGCCCATACTGCAGTTTACGACTACATACTGGTGTTTCTGTAAACTGCAGAATCAGGTTAATAAATATTGGGGTTTGTTTGGCTGTTAACCCTTGCTGCCTTACAGGAAAAAAATGGATTAAAATGTAAGACCTGCAAAGTGAAATTTTGCCCCCATTTTCCTTTTAATGCATGTAAAGGGTTAAAAAAAAAAAGCTTGTAAAATTAGTTTTGAATAACTTGAGTGGTGTAGTTTTTAAAATGAAATAATTTATGGGTGGTTTCTACTACTGTTCTGTCCCCACATGAAGGCGATTGAAGGTGTAACTGATAATGACTTTGTGACTGGCCTACCTTCGTATCCAAGCAGTGGAGCAGACCGGACCGGCAGATGCTCAGGTTAGATGGATCCAGACGTAGACATGAGGATGCAATCAAACGTGGGTTTATTTGATCCAGAGCAGTGTCATACAGTGATACAATACAGGAATGCAGTAGATGCTGTGATGTGGATGTCTTTTCTGAGGCTAACTGCTGAGGCAACTGCTGGTCAAAAACTGATGCCTTCACAAGCCGAGGTGTGTGTCTCCAGTCACAAAGGAATGCAGCACTGAAAAAGGCTACAGGAAGTGACCAGGCCCAAGGCTGCTAAAACCACGCCCAGACATAAAACTTTATAGACAACGAACGAAGCGTGCAGCATACAAATTCCGGCCAGCAGATGGCAGCAGAGAACAATAGATTTAAACAACATAGGTAAAACAAGAAATAATACAGTGCAGAAATTCAATATGAAAGGAACAGCACACTCCCCGTCTGAAATTCACTTTGGGGATTTCACTATGACGAATGTCCATAAAATATAAACAACCTGTAAAAGAAAACATGTTAGAATGCAAACATAGATTAGTCCTGTGTTCCAACTTGGAATGGAGAAGATCTGCGAAGCTAGATACAGTCCTTTTCACCCATCAGGGACGTTCTCGATGGGTCTCATCCAACTGGAGAAACGTTCAAAGCGCTGACAACTGAAGCTGGTGGTTTGCTTTGTTCCAGTTACTAATGCACTAACTTCAGTGCGGATTTCTGGATCATTATCCGGATCCTGGATGCTGAAAACTTCCTGTACACATTCGTCTGCCTCTCCAAGCAGAAACTCTGGACCTGTAAGCCAAGTAGAGTTAATAAAGGAACCTATAGACATAGGCCTAGTGGCGTGATCTGCTGGATTAAGTTCGGATGGTACAGGTTTGGAGGACCTCCTGATTCTCTCTATGCGGTTACTAACGTACACATAAATTTGCTTTGTCCAATTGTGGATGTATCCTAAAACGACCTTACTGTCGGTGTAATACTGGACTTCAGCTATGTCGACACCCAGTTCTTGTTGTATGAAATCCGCAATCTCAACTGCCAACACAGTCCCACAAAGTTCCAGTCTGGGAATAGTATGATCGGGCTTGGGGGCTAACTTAGCCTTACCAAAGACGAATCCAACGTGGTTTTGGTTGTTAGGTTCTGTCACTTTCAGATAGGCAACCGCTGCGATGGCCTCCGTGGAGGCGTCCGAGAACACGTGGAGTTCTTTCTTTATGCTAGAGGAAAGTGAAGTTTTAATATAGCATCTCGGGATGTGGATCTCATCCAAGGCACACAAGGATCGCTTCCAGGCTTCCCATTTTTGCTCTTTCTCGGAGGGAAGTGGGGTATCCCAATCCTTGACCGTTTCAGAAAACTGTCTCAGTAGAGATTTACCTTGTATGGTGATGGGCGCTACAAATCCCAGCGGATCAAATAGGCTGTTTACCACTGATAGGACGCCTCGTTTTGTGAATGGCTTGTCTGCACAACTTATCTGAAAACCGAAGGAGTCAGCCGAGAGATCCCATCTGAGGCCCAAGCTCCTCTGCACAGGTGGACTGTCCAGTCCCAAGTTAATGTCCTTGAATCCTGGTGCATGATCACCTGATTCGAAGGCCCTCATAACGGCCAGGCTGTTTGAAGCAATTTTGTGTAGTCTAAGTTTAGCTTGGTACAACATACTTTGAGTCCTTTTGAGCAGATCGATAGCCGCTTCTTCAGTGGGTAGTGATTTGAGTCCATCGTCTACGTAGAAGTCCTTTTCTACAAAGTCTCTGGCGTCTTTACCGTACTCGAATTCTCCCTCTAATGCAGTGCGCCGAAGGCCGTAAGTTGCCACGGCAGGTGAAGGGCTGTTTCCAAATACGTGTACCCTCATACGATATTCTGCCATCTCTGCGTTGGTGTCATTATTCTTGTACCACAGAAACCTGAGGAAATTCCGGTGGTCCTCTCTGACTACGAAACAGTGGAACATCTGTTCAATGTCGGCGGTGATGGCAACGAGCTCTTTTCTGAACCTCATCAGCACTCCAACTAGGTTATTCGTCAGATTAGGACCTGTGAGAAGGACATCATTAAGAGATACACCTTGATGTTTGGCACTTGAGTCGAAAACAACCCTAATTTGATTAGGTTTCCGTGGGTGATACACTCCAAATGAAGGCAAGTACCAGCACTCGTCGTTCTTCCCTAAGGATGGAGCTGGTTCTGCATGGTTGTTGCGGAATATTTTGTCGATAAAGGCAACGATGTGTTCTCTCATCTCAGGCTTACTGTTCATGGTACGCTGAAGAGAGTTAAATCTAGACAGAGCTTGTTCCCTATTGTTCGGGAGTCTCACCCTGGTAGCTCGGAAGGGTAATGGAGAAACCCAGTGATTGGTTTCGTCTTTAAGGAACTCATTGTCCATTATCTTGATAAATTCTCTGTCCTCTACTGACAAAGCTACTTTATCATCGTCCTTGCTGGTATGAAAGACTAATCTTCCCAAGTTGTCAGCAAAGTAGGGAATGTCGTCAGGTGGTTGTATGAGGTCTGGAGGCTTCTCTTTCACCTCATAGTGATGAGGGCAAGGCTTAATGCAAGTTGTGCGTCCATCTCCACGCACGTACGTTTTGAATAAGCGGATTTTTGGTTGATCCAAGCATACATTTCCTATGACTACCCATCCCAAGTCCAGTCTCTGGGCGTATGGTGCATAGTCGGGACCATTACACTGTTGACGCACCTTGTGTACCCTTAGATTGTCTCTGCCAAGCAGGAGTAGAATCTCGGCGTTGTTGTCCATAGGTGGGATAACGTTGGCTAGGTGCCTTAGGTGTGGATGGTGAAATGCAGCTTCCGGGGTAGGAATTTCATCCCTATGGTTGGGTATTTGATCGCATTCGATCAGCGTCGGTAGAGGTATTTCCGTATTTCCACTGACGGAACAAGCGATGAATCCTTGTGCCCTCCTGCCGCTAGTCTCTATGCGACCCGAGCAGGTGTTTAAGATGTAGGGTTCTGATGGTCCCTTTATTCCAAAGGCTTCAAAGAATTTAGGTCCTGCTAGGGAACGGTTGCTTTGGTCGTCAATGATGGCATACATTTTTACTGCCTTTTCTGGTAGCCCCTCCGGGTAGACCTTTATTAGGCATATGCGGGCACAACATTTCTCACTCTGGCCCTCCCCACATACGTCCAAGCATGAGCAGGAAACAGCAGTGGCTGTGTTAGCGTGGTTCTGGGGCTCCCCGCCATGACTTTGAGCAGGACTGGTGGTGACGGCAGCAGGGGAATCCCTTGTGAGTGGAGTTGGGTGCATAGCTGAGGCATGTCTATCACTATGACACTCCTCACACTTGATAATGGATTTGCAGTCCTTAGCCATGTGCTCTAATGAAGCGCAGCACTTGAAACATACCCCAAGCTCGGTCAGGACTTTCCTGCGCTCCTGTATTGTTTTGGATCTAAATCCTCTGCATTTGTTCAGTGAGTGTGGTTTTTTATGAATGGGACATTCACGATTGAAGGCCTTGTCTCCTGATGAGGTAGTGTACTGTCTACCAGTGGGTACTGCAGATGATGGTAGGTTAGTCTTTCTAACATTCACGCTGCTCTTAAAGTCTCTGTGTTTATGTACAATACTTTCATACCTTGATGATGGTGTCACTGAGGCTGTAGTATTGAACTCCAGGAAGTCGAGGCTGGGGTCATTCCTCATCTGGGACTGTTCATCGATGAACCTACAGAAATGAATAAATGGGGGAAAAGTGACGTCATGCACTCTTTTGTACCTTGAGACTGATGCCGCCCACTTCTCTTGCAGGCTGTATGGTAACTTCACGACAATTGGGTTCACCCCATGGGCTGTATCGAGGTAGCACAGCCCGGACAGACGAGGGTCTCTTTTGGCAAGCTCCAGTTCCATGAGCAAATCACTTAAATCCTGAAGCTTATGGACATCCTTGAGACTGATCTTGGGGACGTTCTGCAGTCTCCTGAATAGTGCCTTCTCTATTGCTTCTGCACTGCCAAAGGTGCGTTCGAGTCTCTGCCAGGCTGCAGCGAGACCTGCTTCTGCTTGTCCTACATAGACAGTTCTAAGGCTCTTGATGCGATTTGTGGAGCCTGGGCCCAGCCAGTTGATCAAGAGGTCGAGCTCCTGCTCTGCAGTTAGGTTGAGGTTGGCGATGGCGGCTTTGAAGGTTGCCTTCCAGGCTCTGTAGCTCTCTGCACGGTCATCAAATTTTGAGAGACTGGTGTTAATTAGCTCTCTGCTCACCATAAACCTGGCAAACTCAGACATATCTGATTTCTCACTGCTTGTTGCCATGACAACTTGTGATGCCCCTGGGGCGTATAGGCTGCGTGGCGTGAAAGGGTGAGATGCTACCGGGTAGAATGATGTTGCTGCAGGGTTGAGCTGTGGTCCAGGCCCTGTAGATTCTGATGACTGCTGCTTGAGCTGTGGAGGTAGGCCAGGAAACACCTGGTAGCCATCTTGCTGTAATAACTGCCCTTGAGAGAGCGCGTCTGGGCAACTGTTATTGGATTGCTCGGGTGCTGCGGGTATCGCTGGCACTGCAGGTAGAGCTGACTTGGAGGTTTCAGTGTTGTTTGCTTGGACAGTACTGCACACTGGGGGTGGTGCAGATAACTGTTTCAGTACGTAGTCGCTGGTGCGATCAGCTGGATCGTCTATCTCCTCTGGTGGTAAGCAGACTGAATCAAGGCCTTGGCTCAATGCTTGCTCAAGTAGTCTTACTTTTGCTAATGCAATTTCCTCTTCCCTCTCTGATTCAAGGATCTTTATTCGAGCCTCTGCTTCTGCCCTCTTGGCTTCTGCCTCCGCTTCTGCCCTCTTGGCTTCTGCCTCTGCTTCAGCCCTCTTGGCCGCCGCCTCCGCTTCAGCCCTCTTGGCCGCCGCCTCTGCTTCTGCCTTCTTGGCTTCTGCCTCCGCTTCAGCCCTCTTGGCCGCCGTCTGTGCTTCTGCCCTCGCAAGGACTTCTTTTTCGGTGAAGGAACGCCTCACTTTGGATTGCTCTGCATTTATGCGGGCCTCTAGTAATCTGTCGCTCAGGGTGGAGCTTCTAGAGCATGATGATCTATAGGACCGCGAGGAATGTTTTGATGAATGCGATCTGTGTGATCTGGTTTCTTGTAAATGAGAGATGCGGAGTTCCACTTTATCTTTAGCGTCCAGCACCATGGCGTCTCTTTGTCTGTCTATTGATTCTGCCTTGCACAATTCTGACGGGGCTTCTTCAATATTAGAGTCTTTTAGAAAGGTTATATACCTTGTGGACAGTTTCTTGTACCTTTCATGGGCTGCGTCCAGCCGCCCGACGGCAACTTGTAAACTGGTGGCATCGCCTGAGGAGGACTTAAGTCCTGATATGAGGGAGGAAACTCGTTCCCATAGCTCTTCCAGGTTGTCACATAGCTCATCTTTCCTGGTGTGATAATTTTCTGTGATCTTTATAGTTGGTTTGAGAGAGCGCCTTGGTCGCGTGACTTGGTCTGCTGGAAGTGTGGTTTCTACCTCGAGCTCTTCATAATGATCAGTATCAGGTAGCATTTGTTTTGTTTCATCACTGGGGAACTGTACGAGGTCCTTTTCGGCCATTTTTATTTAAGGTGCGCTGTCTCTTTAAGAAAATGAACTTTTGAATTGGGGGCTGAAAATTGCTGTGCGGCTCAGATGAGGCACCCCGATGAGTTTCCCAAGGTGTTTTAAGTGAATAGCGGGGTTTTGGTTTGAGGGAGGCCCCGCGTGTGTGAACAGTCCTTATATCGTGCGAGCAAGGGTTAATATAGGATGTAGAAAGTGGCTTGGCGAGTAGTGGAGGACTTCCAGCCGAGAGTATATCTACTGCGGACACGCCGTGCTTCCCCTTGGGCTTATGGGACGTGCACTGTTGCTGGGCAGATTTGCTGGGAGTGGGCCTGTTGCAGGGGAGGTTCCTGAGTGTGGCACTGGGCTCTGAGGGAACCTGTAGCCGGGCATTGGACATTCAGACGGGTATTTACTGGGGTATAAGGCTTTAAGGCAGTTTTTGACTGTTCTGTCCCCACATGAAGGCGATTGAAGGTGTAACTGATAATGACTTTGTGACTGGCCTACCTTCGTATCCAAGCAGTGGAGCAGACCGGACCGGCAGATGCTCAGGTTAGATGGATCCAGACGTAGACATGAGGATGCAATCAAACGTGGGTTTATTTGATCCAGAGCAGTGTCATACAGTGATACAATACAGGAATGCAGTAGATGCTGTGATGTGGATGTCTTTTCTGAGGCTAACTGCTGAGGCAACTGCTGGTCAAAAACTGATGCCTTCACAAGCCGAGGTGTGTGTCTCCAGTCACAAAGGAATGCAGCACTGAAAAAGGCTACAGGAAGTGACCAGGCCCAAGGCTGCTAAAACCACGCCCAGACATAAAACTTTATAGACAACGAACGAAGCGTGCAGCATACAAATTCCGGCCAGCAGATGGCAGCAGAGAACAATAGATTTAAACAACATAGGTAAAACAAGAAATAATACAGTGCAGAAATTCAATATGAAAGGAACAGCACAACTACAGTAAGCCCCACAAAGTGCTCCGATGCTCATCTCAGTGGAGCTGCCTGGGTGAAGAAGGGGATATGTCACATATGCAACACACATACACATAAATACACTATATACATGGCACATATACATGAATACACCATATATACACTTCACACACATACCACCCAACTTAGGAGCTAAACTATCAGCAGCGCGAAGCAATGGAACCAAACATTTCCAGCTGCCCTGCCACCGCCAGAGCAGCAGATCGGGCCTCAGCCGGCAACACAGTTCTCCGATCCAGTTGTGATTTTAACAACTGCATCTGGAGAACTGAAGGGAGCTGGCGGAATCCTATGCCTGCCTCAGGGTAGTGAGATGTGTCCTGATATCAGCAGGACATGTGACCCTGACCACGCCCCTTTTCTTACCAATGACGCATGTGTGTCCTACATTACAAGGCTCTAATGCAAGACGTAACCAACAGCAACTGAATGTAAAAACGGATTTGTCACAGGGCACTAGGGTGGTCAGTTTTGATATATTGGGCACTATACATTTACAACCCCTGTAATGATATTTTTCTGGAAATAACCACTTTAATAACAGCTTTTGATATCACACTACTAATATATTTTCTCTTCTTGTCTTACTGTTCAGTGGGGAGACACGATACAACAAAGAAAAATTACTTCAAGGTAGGAAACAAAATTCATTTATTCTGTGATTTAAAGGGGCATTAACCCTTTTGTTGGCATTACTTGCTTACTATGGAATTGCATTATCAGCAGTTCCCTGATACAAACCTATTGCCACAATGGCTGCCCACCAGGTATTGGCCTGAGTTGCCAGCCGTCCAGAAATTTCTGGACAGTCCGTAAAAATAAGCAACTTTTTTCCTCTGTCCGTGAAAAAAACAAAAACTGATGTCTGTGATTTTTCTGAGGCTGGAGGTACTTGGCTAGATTATTTTGATGGTAATTATCATCGTTTTACAGCTCACAGTAAAGCCTCATGCACACGACAGTGTTTTTTCACTGTCAGTGATTTGGCTTCAGTGGTCAGTGTCCGATTTTGCTTCAGTTGTGTTTCCTTGTGTTTTCCTTTTTTTTTGTCTGACAGGGGAAAAAAAAGGAAGGTTAATGAAAAGTGTAATTTTATTGCACCAAGGTCTTGTAGAAAAAAACGGACACGGATGACATACCAGTTGTGCATCCATTTTTTTTGACTGACCCGTTGACTTGAATGGGTCTGTCCTCCGTTTTCCACTGACAAGAATAGGACAGGTTATATTTTTTTGACTGACTGGAATCGCGGATCACGGACGCGGGGGGAAAAAACGGAAGACTATCAGTTTTTTTTCACAGCTCCATAGAAATGAATGGGACCTCCGCTAAACTGTGAAAAATGACGGAACGGACGCGGATGCACACAACGGTCGTGTGCATGAGGCCTAAATGCTGGTAATAAGTTCTTATCAGTTTTTTGAGCTACAGACATGGCTTACTTATATATTACTTTATAACTATTATGGTTTTCCAATTTGTCCATAAAAAATGTTGGCTGTCCATGATTTTGGGTTAAGTTGTCAAGAAAAAGAAAAAGTCTGGTTGGCAACCCTGGTACTGGCGTTGTCTCAGGACAGATAAGTGATTGTCACCAATGTCTAATCTGCTGTGGCCCCGCAGATGTAGCAGAGCTAGGAAATCAATGTGCCATGTTGGCTATTGCTTGGTCTACTTGACTTTCTTTGGAGGCCTCCTGGTCGACCATGGGGCTTCCTGTCATGTGTTCCTCTCTCAACTCTCCCTGGCAGTCAGTCATAATGGAGTTTGAAAACTAGAAATCCTCCTCAAAAATAATAGAGAGATGATGCAATTTCACTAGATTGGGATCTGATTATAATTTCGTTGTGGTTTCCCCTTACCAGGGGCACCCCATTGACATGGTGTCTCCAGTGCTAATGTGACTACAGTCTTAGCCCTCTAAGAAAACTAATAGGCTCAACCAGTCCTAATAAAGGGTCCAAAATATATGAAGAACTTATTGTAGCCCAGTAAATCTAGTTATATGAAAGTGTGTTATATATTACGATCCACCACATGAATTACTTAGCTGTATTATTATAAGCGTTACTAATATTCTAATAATGCTCTCCTGAGAATACTCCTGGCGGAGTCTGATCTCTGAGGAAGGTCAGACTTGTGTGGCACCAGGATTTGTGCCTTCTGATGCTTGAGTGTCATTGCAATTCGCTGTCAGCGAAGCAATAAGACTGGGACAAATAGTATTGAACAGTTAGCCTGGTTTTAAAAATACATGACCCCGTTTACTTACTGAAAGAAGACCTGTCCCCTCTCCTGACATGTCTATTTTAGTAACTACTTGCACTTCCCATGTAATAACAATTCTGGAGCATCTATTCTTATGACTCTATGTTGTGCCATTCCTCTATTATTCCTGCCAAAAGTTGTGAATAAATTCCTAGCAGACTGTGATGACGGTCCAGCTGGGCGTTACCAGTTGGAGGGGGGGTGTGTCCTTGCAGAGTTTGACACTGGCAGCACTGATTGCATAGTGTCAGACTGTTCAGAGACACCCCCTCAACTGGTAACATCCATCTGGACCTTCATTACAGTCTGCTAGCAATTGATTCATAAATTCTAGCAGGAATAATAAAAGAATGGTACAACACAGAGTCAAAAGAATAGATGCTCCAGAATTGGAGGGGTTGTTGCACTAGAATATAATCTTCTCCATTAGCTAGAACAGAGAGATTCCATACTTTGCTTGGTTGGTCATTCACTTGAACAGTGGACATGTAATCATATATGGCAGTTGATTGCCACGGGCTACAGACACCAGAGCACAACAATTCTCTGAATGTTGGGCTTGCTTCCCTTTCAAGTGTGGTTGTCTTTGTGAGACAAACCCCGTTAACTTGCTTTTTCGTAATAAGTGTTGTCCTCTCAGATCATGTCTGTCTGCAGAGTACAGGTAAACCGCATACAGATTCTAAGAAGGAACCAGCAGAACTTCTACTGTCTCTTTGGTTGTGAACGGAGAAGAAAATGACATACAGCTCAGCGCAAAATTAGTATTTGTGTACTTTCACACTTGCCTCAAAGTTTTCCGGTATTGAGTTCCGTCCTAGGGGCTGAATACTGGAAAAAAAACTGATCAGTTTTATCCTAATGCATAAATGGAGAGCAATCAGTTCAGGATGCATCAGGATGTCTTCAGTTCAGTCCCTTTTACGGTATTTGGACGGAGAAAAAAACGCAGCATGCTGCATTTTTCTCTTCGGCCAAAAATCCTGAACATTTGACTGATCCGGTCTGCGCATGCGCAGACCTTTCAAAATGTAAAAGATAGATAAATACCTGATCCGTTTGTCCGGATGACACCGGAGAGACGGATCCGGTATTGCAATGCATTTGTGAGACGGATCCGCATCAGGATCCATCTACAAATGCTTTCCGTTTGCATACAGATTTCCGGAATCCAACAGCACAAGTGTGAAAGTACCCTTATTCAACCTTGGAGTTATTCAACCCTTTAGGTAGATTTTTAACATTGGATCCTGTTGTAACCCGACCTCTGACATATAGGTGAACTGCAGATTGCGTTCCTCAGGTCCACGCTTTAGCTTTTATATAAAGGCGCTATCTCTGCATCCCTGCTCGGCGTTATCTCGCTGGGTAGGGCTGAGATCTTTCGTTCGTGTGAATATTAGCCGCTTATGGACTGTCGACCTCAGACGCCATATGCAATGTGGATTCTCTCTAATGCATGACTGAATATCATTGTTGCACAGGCCAAGGCATAGATGAGCCGCTTTCTGAAATGGGGTTCATGCAGGCGGAAGCTGCTGGCAGATATCTGAGCGATGTGAGGTTCACACATGTATTCTCCAGTGACCTGATTCGTGCAAAGCAGGTAAGTGTTTTTCCATACTGTACATACAAGTCCGCTTCTGTCAGATATGAAAGTTCTTTGACCTGTTAAAATTTGTATTCATGTCCATAGGGGGCAGTATTACAGTAACTAGTCCTCTTGTGGCAATGGTATTCTGTCTATTAAATCTATCCCAAAGCTGGCCATACATTTGAGATAACTGTCAGCCAAACTCTGCTGATCCGTCCATACATATGGAGCTGTAGACACAAAACATTGCTTTATTTTGAATGCATTCAAACCATTGGTGGGGAATGTGTCCCCTTTTATATTAATGTTCATTTGATCTAATATATAATTAGTAATCTCCTAATAAACATACCATGCAGATTGTATAGAAATATCATAAAAGAATTAAATTAATAAATCTGATCTTTCTCTGTAGACTGCTTGTACCATCATGAAGAACAATAAGCTGAGTGACGGGATTAAAATAAACTATGATGCCAGGCTGCGAGAGAGGGTAAGTGCTAAGACATAAGTATTCACCGATAGACTGGTAGTAATTGTGCAGATCGGTACTGGCACTGGTGCCAGCACTAGGCTCCCTGGTCTGAATCCAACTTAGGGCCGTATTGGCATTGCATTTGTGTGCCTTTCTGTGAGTTTGCTAATTCCCTCTCAAACTCCAAAAAGTGTCTGGTTGCAAAATTGGCCTAATTAGGGTGGCCAGATACCCGGCTTTGGGCCGCCCAGTCCATCCAGCGCAGGGCCTGGGCAGAGACTGGCATGTTCTCCTTTCCAGTGGCTCCACACTCAGACAGCCGTATTGCGCTGTCTGAGCGTGAGCTTCAGCCACAAACTAACGGACTGATGCTTCTCTCTCCTCCAGTCAGTGAGTAGAGCTGGCCAACATGTCACTCCGGGCCCCGCACAGCTCACCTTAAGGTCTTCATGTCTTTCTTTTTTTTTTTTTTTTTTTTTTTACTGGTGTGTAGTGTTCTCCAACCTAGGTCTAATGTGTGTGTTTGGTGTAGGAAAATTAGATGTCGATTGGTATGATCATATGACAGGGATCTCAAGTCTCCCGGACGTTCAGGCTGTCTCCCGCTATTAGATAGCGGCTCCCTGACACCCCCATGTGAAACAATATCTCCCGGAAAGGTTTATCTCAGTCAGATAGCAGAGCAGAGAGATAAGAGAAGTGACAGGACAGAGTTTAGATTACAGGTTGAATTAACCCTTTAGGGTCAAATTGGCTTCTCAAGGAGATATATATGTTAAAGGCATCCCTTCTTCTGTCTCATTCAGTAGCTATAGAAATATTGAGAGAGATGCATTTTTTTCTAAATACATTTACACATTTAACCCTCCATTTTAATTATATTATTTACCCCAGTGTTAAATTCACACCCCCTGGATGCTTTAATCATATACATAAATATGAAAATTTGGGGCAGGGTAATGAGCCCAGTCCTCCACACCATAGAGCAAAGTGTGCAGATACTGCATATGTTTGGAAAATGTAATAAAAGGTTTGTGAAAGAAAAAAAAAAAGAAAACCTCCCTGAAATGGGTTTTTGCAGGTTGGGATGTCTGATATGAAGACAGGTAGAACTGCAGTAACATAGTTTGGTCAGTAGGGGGAGCTCCAGCTACTATTTTTTATTGGTTTAGATAAAATATAAAGTTTTTGCAGAAACTGTGAATTTCCCAGCAGTCCTGCATATTGTCTGAATAGTCCGCCCGGTAGTAATATTAATTCAGGTAATTGCTTGGTGGAGGCGAGGCATTTATGATGGTATATAGTGGAATTCTTATAATACAGCTATCCATAATATAGAAAATCTGGTAACCCAGCACTTGTTCTCAGCATAGATCTGTGACAGGATGCAGAATTTCACCAGATGCAATATATTGAGCAGGGAGAACCAATTAGAAAATGCATCTATTTAAAAGAAAAAGTTACAATAGCAGATTCGGTGTACTTGTCCATGTTGGTCTGCTAATACAGAATATTTGGTAATCTGGCACCTCTTGGATTACATGGATTTTTACTGTGTGGGGTCTTGCTCCTGAATGTTACTTGTTTCACAGTAAGACACAATCCATTCTAATAAAATGTTATGTTGTAGAAGTATGGCATTGCAGAGGGGCAACCTCTCAGCGAGCTGAAGACCATGGCAAAGAAATCGGGAGAGCAGTGTCCTTCATACACTCCCCCTGGAGGGGAAACCCTGGAGCAGGTAAATTGTCTGAGTGCACATGCCCCTCCACCTGCTGTAAATTTTAAGAATATTTTCACATGACTATATGAAAGCTTGAGGCCACCGGTCACTGATGATTCCAGGTACATTGCACTTTATAATACACACCTGCTGCAGAACCTCTTTATTATAAGACGGAGATACCTGTCTGCTATTGGTAGATATGCAATGATTTCATACTTTTCATAAAGAAATTCTGCAGATGTTGGGGTGTTTATTTTGATGTTCTGCAGCAGCTGGGGCATAGAACTTTGTAATACAGACTGCAGCTGCTAAAGAACCTCTTTATAAGGAGACAGGAAGTACTACATGTAAATCGGTAGTCGGCACAGGAAAAGAAACTTACCTACAACAGACGAGATAAGCAACGCCTATATAGCGCCACTAATCTCTGTACAATAGTCAGGCTATGACATCAGAATGTGGTGATAAGGCTATGACTCTATGGCGATTTGTGGTCATGTGATGGTTGTTGTTAAATTATGAGTTACGGCAATGGTGGTGCAATTTCACAGTTTCCATGTGGGAGACACAGATGCAAGGAAATTGTGGCATTTACAAGAACCCAGATAAAGTTCTTCAGGCCCCTTGACACTGCTCGATGTGTTGGCAGATTATTGCTAACAAGCGTTTGAACTAACACTTGTTAGCGATAAGGCTACTTTCACACTGGCATTTTGGCTTTCCGTTTGTGAGATCCGTTCAGGGTTCTCACAAGCGGTCCAAAACGGATCAGTTTTTCCCTAATGCATTCTGAATGGATAAGGATCCGCTCAGAATACATCAGTTTGGCTCCGTTCCACCTCCATTCCGCTTTGGAGGCGGACACCAAAACACTGCTTGCAGCGTTTTGGTGTCCGTCTGACGAAACTGAGCCAAACGGATCCGTTCTGACACACAATTTAAGTCAATGGGGACGGATCCGTTTTCTATGACACAATAGAAAACGGATCCGTCCTCCATTGACTTTCTATAGTGTTCATGACAGATACGTCTTGGCTATGTTGAAGATAATACAAACTGATCCATTCTGAACGGATGAAGACGTTTGTATTATCTGAACAGATCCGTCTGTGCAGATCCATGACGGATCCGCTCCAAACGCGAGTATGAAAGTAGCCTATTCTGCCGGTATCAAGGTGCCGCTAATTACCCAATGAACGAACGAAACGCATGTTCATCCGGTAATAGAATCATTGGTGCGATCACCTACGGTGGCCGCAAATAATAATTCTGTATGGAGAAGAGCAATGGCATTAGCGATCGCTCCTCCCCATACTATGGAGGAGATGGATTCATGTAAATGTGGTGGTCTCCTTTATTAATATGCAGAAGATTGTCATGAAGGAGCACTTAATTCCTGACAGTCGTCAGCCTCATCTGTCAGTGTCAAGTGTTAGTGTCAAGGGGCCTTAAGTTACTTTTTTTCATCTAGTAGTGGGAGGGAGCACCATCCTTCCTACAAATCAGCATCCATACATTGCCAGCCATTGATCTGGCAATGTATTGATCTGGCTTGGTGCCATTTTTTTTTCTTGTGAAAAACTCCTGCCACTGCTTCACCTTCTGGACCAAGTAACAGTTTTTATTGATACCATTTTAAAGTGTGTGGGACTTTTTGATCACATTTAAAAAATTGCGAATCCGGGGGGTGATTTAAATTCTTATATTTTTTTCTTCTTCTTTTAGCTTATACTGTAGTTCAGTGTAAGCTCCATTTGCGGTTATTCTAGGTTTGCCTGCTACCTGCAGGCCTCCATAGGAACTGCAGCCCTAATATGCTGGGTCTCTTCAGAGAGACTCAGCGCATTAGAACAAAGGACTGGCTTCCCTGATCACCTCACAGGGGAGCCAGTCATAACCCGGAAACGCCTGCTTCAAGGTTTTCTGCCATTTTAGATGCCGTGGTCACACTTGACCCAGCATTATTGGTGGCCGCTGGCCTCTGCTGTTTGAAACAGCACAGACTTGCCGGCTATGGCGCCCGCTGCTTTTGCGACTAGGTGCAGGGCAAGTACTCTGTGTAGACAGGTAGGGTTACGTCAGCAATGCCCCCTCCCCTTGCATAGGGATAAATAGGGAAATTGATACCCTACTGTGTCTATACACTGAACTACCCAGCGACTATACCAAGGTACCCGACCTGACATTCTGAACCCTAACCCACGTTGGGCCTACTGTTTTGGGGTACATCGGATTTGGTAATGTCGTTCTGATTTCATTTTTGAATAATATATATGTATATTGTCTACTGACTGTGGTGCTATGTTCTTTTTTGAATTCATGCAAGTAAAGGTTTCGTTTTAGCTCCCTTATTACTCCCTTTGGGGAATTTGTGATTATGGTTTTGACTCCGGGAGCATAATAATTTATTCAGAAGCACTAGTATTTTTAGGTGCCATATTTAAAAAAAAAATCTCTTAGCGCCATACATGTACGGCACAGGGAGTCTAAGTCCACTTGATCGCGTAGCCGGCATCTACTTCTGTCTCCTTTGTTGAATAGGACCTGTGGTGAGCATTAAGTACAGTTACAGGACCTTTGATGACATCACCCGGTCATCACATGGTACGTCACATGATCTTTTACCATGGTGATGGATCATGTGATGACCGGAGTGACGTCATCAAAGGTCCTGTAACTGTACTTAATGCTCACCACAGGTCCTATTCAACAAAGGAAACAGAAGGAGATGCCGGGCCGCGATCAAGTGGACTAAGGTGAGTTAAATAATTTTTATTTATTTTTTAACCCCTCCAGCGCTGTTTTACTTTGCATTCTGTATTCAGAATGCTATTATTTTCCCTTATAACCATGTTATAAGGGAAAATAATACAATCTACAGAACACCGATCCCAAGCCCGAACTTCTGTGAAGAAGTTCGGGTTTGGGTACCAAACATGCGCGATTTTTCTCACGCGCGTGCAAAACGCATTACAATGTTTTGCACTCGCGCGGAAAAATCGCGGGTGTTCCCGCAACGCACCCGCACATTTTCCCGCATCGCCCGTGTGAAACCAGCCTAAGGGTTAAATTAGCTCAGTTGTAATACTCCACATGACCTGTGGACAGTTGTGGCACTGTTTAGGAAGATAGCACCCATGTTTTTTCCTTGACAACCCCTTTAAACTGGTTGTCTTATTAAGAAAATTATCTCCATAAGATAGGATATGATTGTCTGATTGGTGGGGCACAACAGCTGGGGACCCTGCTGATTACGTGAATAAGGGCCTGTGCTCCCCCTTCTGTGTGGGGTTGCTGACATACATACATGTCCCTTGCTCTATATAACTCTATGGGTCTGCCGGAGATAGCAGAGTACAAGTGCCTGGCTATTACTGGCAGTCCTATACAGAGGAATGGAGCAGCAACACGCATGTGTGGCTGCCACTCCTTTCAAATGGGGGAGCACAGGCCCCTGTTCTCGTGATTGGTAGGGGCCCCAGAAGTTGGAGCTCCGTTGATCAGTCACATATTCACTAACCTGTGGATAGGTGATATGTTGTCTTAAAGGGAATTTTTAATTTTCCAAGTCAATATCTGTATTTAAACAAAAAACATAAAATCCTGCAGTTTTTCCACTGGCCACTAAGCCTAATAATAGTCGCCACTTCTTGGTCTGTACAGATCACTGTACTGCAGTTACCTGCTTATCTGTCATAATAACCTTGCCTGTAATGATAACACCTCTGTGTTTGTCAAATCTTATCTATTCTTTCCTTGTACAATGACCTCTGCACAGGTCACAGACCATGCCTAGAAAACTCTCCCATAGAAGTCCACAAGGTCCCCTTCTGTCCATTGTGTCTATGGCCCATGGGGCTGCCGATCCTGCCATAAAGCAATTTTCTTTTTTAAATCAAATCGTTTTTATTAAATCAATAAATGCAGGATATTACAAAACAATACATTGTCTTTTCTTACTTTATCCACCTTGTGGAATCAGTGTACAGCAATATCCGTAGAAATATCAACATACAGTTATATCATGTATCCAAACATAACAAGTACACTTGTAGAAACAAATATTGAGACAAGGAATTGCATAAGACCTAACAATCTCAAATCCCCTCCCCCCCCCACCCTTCGCTACCACCTCCCCACCTTGTAAACTAGTCTTGAACCTACCCGAGCCTATATAACCACATGAGTATGAGATAACCAATCACTCTACATTTTATCAAACTTCTGAGGACACCCTCTCTTCACATACACCCCTTTTTCAAATATCAGCATGTCATGCACCTTTTGTTCAAACTCACCCAGTGTAGGCGGACTTCCCTGGATCCACCTCATAGCCACCAGCTTCCTGGCCACATACAACAACCTCCCCACAGCAACCTTGACCGATTCAGTCCCTCCAATCTCAGACACATACCCCAATACACACACCTTGGGATCTTTTTGAATTTTCAACGTCATTTTACTATTAATCATATTCCTTACATCCTCCCAATAATTACCAATTACTGGACAAGACCACAGCATATGTAACAAATCCGCACCATCTTCCATACACTTTGGACACTTGTCATCAATTCTTACTCCAACCTTTTTTAGGAACACCGGTGTTTTGTACACTCTATGTATGATAAATAGTTGGGACAGTTTGCCCTGTTCACTCAAGGACTCCTTGGGGACTCCTTCCAATATATCATCCTTAGATATTTCCCCCAAGTCAGCCTCCCATTTCTTCATTCTTGAGAGCGGAAACCCCTCTAAGAATTTATCAAGTAGAAGAGCGTACACCTGTGATATCAGCCCTCTTTCCCCCCCCCCCCCCCCCCCCCCTGTCGGGAGAACAAGCTTATGAACCACCTCCATTTGGGCTATCACACATCCTTTCCGCAGCGTGACCTCAAGGGCATGCCTTATTTGAAGATATTTATAGAACCACCCCCTAGGGATATTGAATTCCTGCTGCAGGTTCTGAAATGACTTACATATCTTATCCTCAATTAATTGGCCAATTCTCGTCACTCCATAGGTTTCCCAGTTCCGAAGTCCTGACATGGCAAAAAATTCAGGCAACAGGTGATTATCTCTAATAGGGGAAAGTTCACTGATTCCACCTACACCTCTTAGCTGCTTCACCTTTGCCCAAACTTTTTTCATAAGTTCAATAAGAGGGAGTTTTTCCCTCCCAGCATGCATACCTGACCCTTCCAGAATTCCCATGAGATCACGACTGCCCAACCAATGCTGCAATATCTGTCCAGTCATATCCGGCACTTGGAAACCAATCCACCCCTTGAAATGCTGACATTGGGAAGCCAAAAAATAAATCCATGCATTAGGAACAGCCAAGCCCCCTTCCGACTTAGGGTACTGCAATGTCTCCAGTTTAATCCTAGCCTGACCATATTTCCAAATAAGATTCCTAAATATAGAGTGAATTTTCTTAAATCTATCCAGGGGGATCCATACGGGAGCATTGTTCAATACATAGAGCAACTGGGGCATCATAACCATTTTTAAGAGGTTCACTCTACCTACCACTGAAAGAAAGAGCCTACACCATGACCTCACCTTTAGCCTGAAAGTAGCCAGCAACGGAAACAAATTAAGGTCCTCAAATTCCTACAATCTAGGTGTTATATACAGTCCCAAGTATTTAAATTTATCCACCCAAGGAACCCGACTATCTACTTGTCTGCCTGACAGGGCCTGCCCATCAATTGGCATCAAAGAGGATTTTTGCCAATTTATCTGAAGCCCAGAGAAGCCACCAAATCTGTCAATCAATGCCATGGCCGCATCCAGGGACGCACCAGTATCGCCCATAAAAAGCAGAGTGTCATCAGCGTACATAGCCACTTTGTTGTGCAGCCCACCGTATCTAAACCCTTCTATATTTGTTGATAAGCGGATATACGCCGCAAGCAGCTCTATTGCAAGAGCAAACAATAAGGGCGACAATGGGCATCCCTGTCTGGTGCCCCTGGCAAGGGCGAAACAATCTGACAACCCTCCATTAGCTCTAATTCTCGCCTTAGGACTAGAATACAGGACCTTTCATAAAGCAATTTTCTTAATGTTTTGAAAATGCTGTTAAGAACAGCTCAGGCAAGATTGCTGCCCCCATAATCATGTTCAGAAAATAGAATAAATCTGTATTCGGAGAATAAAATTAGATTAGAAAAAAGGAGATGTGTTGCTATCTGGTTTTAACTCTCAGATACAAATTTTGGTGACACATTTCCATAGAATTCCAGAGAATTCTAATGCCGGCTGTCAGGTTCTGATGCCGACAGTCCGTCACTGTGGGCATCAGAACCTAGTTATATCCTAATTTCAGGATGGTCGAGCGGGTAGGCGGGTGCGCGATCCTCCGCCCCCCATCCCCCATTTTCAGGATGGCCAGAGCGGTTAGCAGAGTGTCAGCACACAGCTGACGCTCTGCTTAAAACGACTAACAATGGTGCTGCCACCGATGGCAGCCCTTTAACCCCTTCCATGCCGCGTTCCATAGGGACCGCTGTATGGTAAGGGTTAACAGGGAGCGGCGGTGTGGTCCCGATGTTTACCATGGCAACCGGACGCCTTCACAGGCTTCCGACTTGCCATGGTATAGCTAAGCCTATCAAGCTGTGTAAAGTCACAATACACTGCAGTAAACTATATAGTGTACTGCAGTGTAGTATTGTAGAGGCATCAGACCCACTGGATCTGCAAGCACCAAATGGGTCTGGGTAAAAAAAAAAAAAAAAAAAAATATATATATTTATATATATATATATATATATATATATAATTTCTTCTTATAGCCGCACATTAATAATTGATTAAACATTAAAAAAATAAAATCTACTACACATGTTTGATATCACCGC
This sequence comes from Bufo bufo, assembly GCF_905171765.1. Taxonomy (NCBI): domain Eukaryota; kingdom Metazoa; phylum Chordata; class Amphibia; order Anura; family Bufonidae; genus Bufo; species Bufo bufo. The sequence continues at coordinate 268,968,900 of NC_053389.1, read as the reverse complement.
GTTCATAACGACCTGTTCTATGAAAGGGTCATGTTACGTTCCCTGCAGGGTGAACGCCATAAAAAAATAAAAACTATGATGGAATTGAATTTTTTGCCCACCTCACTTCCCAATAAAAGGTATTTAAAGTGATCAAAAAAGTTGTATGTACCCCAAAATGGTACCAATCATCCTGCAAAAATTGAGCCCCTACATGAGACAATCGCCCAGAAAATGGAGACACAAAAACATGTTTTGTTTTTTTCTAAAATGCTGTTATTGTGTTAAAGTGAAATAAATAAAAATATACATATTAGGTATCGCTGCGTCCGTAACAACCAACTCTATAAAAATATCACATGGCCTAACCCCTCAGGTGAACACCTTACACCACAAAGAGTGTAATTCCAAGCGATCAAAAAGTCATACGCACCACAAAGTCATACCAATCAAACCGTCATCTCCTCCCGCAAAAAATGAGACCCTAAGTCAATCGCCCATAAAATAAAAAAACTTTGGCTCTCAGAATATGAAAACATGTTTTTTTTTTTTTTTGTTTAAAAAATGCTGTTATTGTGTAAAACTTAAATAAATAAATAAAAAGTATACATATTAGATATTGCCACACCCATAAGAAACTGCTGTATAGAAATATCACATGACCTAACCCCTCAGGTGCACACCGTAAAAAAAAAAAGTGAGTTAAAAAAAAAAAAAAGCTATTTTTTGGCAACTTACATCACATAAAGTGTAATACCAAGCGATTAAAAAGTCATATGCACCCCCAAAATAGTAGCAATCAAACCGTCATCTCATACCCAAAAAAATGAGCCCCTACATAAGGCAGTTAATATGGAGACACTAAAAAAAAAAATTTTTAAAGAATGCTTTATTATGTAAAACTGAAACAAACAACCAAAAAAGTAGTCATATTTGGTATTGTCACGTCCGTAACAACCTGCTCTATAAAAATACCACATGATCTAACCTGTCAGATGAACACTGTGCATAACAAAAAATAAAAATGGTGCCAAAACAGCTATTTTTTGTTACCTTGCCTCACAAAAAATGTAATATAGAGTAATCAAAAATCATATGTACCCTAAAATAATACCAACAAAACTTACACCTTATCCCGTAGTTTCCAAAATGGAGTAATTTTTTGGGAGTTTTTACTCTAAGGGTGCATCAGGGGGTCTTTAAATGTGACATGGCAGCTTAAAATTATCCCAGTGAAATCTGCCCTTTTCTTCTGCGCCCTGCCGTGTGCTCGTACAGCAGTTTACAACCACAAATGGGGTGTTTCTGTAAACTACAGAATCGGAGCAATAGATGTAGAGTTTTGTTTGGCTGTTAACCCTTGCTTTGTTACGGGAAAAATTGATTAAAATGGAAAATCTGCCAAAAAAATTAAATTTCATCTACATTTTCCTTTAATTCTTGTGGAACACCTAAAGGCTTAACAAAGTTTGTAAAATCAGTTTTGAATACCCTGAGGGGTGTAGTTTCTAAAATGGTGTCATTTATGGGTGGTTTCTATTTTATAAGCCTCACAAAGTGACTTCAGACCTGAACTGGTCCTTTAAAAAGTGGGTTTTGGAAATGTTTTGAAAAATTTCAAGATTTGCTTCTAAACTTCTAAGCCTTCTAACGTCCCAATAAAGAGAGTGTCATTTTCAAAATGATCCAAACATAAAGTAGACATATGGGGAATGTAAAGTAATAACTATTTTTGGAGGTATTACTATCTATTTTGAAAGTAGAGAAATAGAAATTTGCTAATTTTTCAAAATTTTAGGTAAATTATTATTTTTTTTTTTTATAAGTAAAAATGATATATTTTGACTCAAATTTACCACTGTCCTGAAGTACAATATGTGACGAGAAAACAATCTCAGAATGGCCTGGATAAGTAAAAGTGTTCCAAAATTATTACCACATAAAGTGACACATGTCAGATTTCCAAAATTTGGCCTGGTCCTTAAGGTAAAAAATGGCTGTCATGAAGGGGTTAATCTGTTTTGGAAAAATGAATGCATTACTTTGGTTAACGTGACCAGCCTTTCTGTCAGGCAGTTTTGATAAATGAGGTCTTTGGTATCATTATATCAATCACAACGTTTACTATAATTTTTTTGTTTAATTGTTATTTATTTTTTTAAGGTTCGAGTTCGTGCTAAGGACTTTTTTGAGTTTCTCTGCTTGATGGTAATGGATGAAACAAGTGCCAAGGACCAGACAGCTCTTGGCGCAGCAGGGCGTGAGCGTGTGACCGCCGTTGACCTCTCCCCATTTATAAATCACAGCAGTGAAATCCAATCTGGTTGCCAAGACAACAGTAATGTCACCTTGGATGCCAGTATTCTCCTGGTCAGCCACGGAGCTTACATGAGAAACTGGATCAAGTACTTTGTAGAAGATCTTCACTTCATGTTTCCACCCGAGTTGAAGAAGTCCCGAGAACTGTCCGTTAGCCCAAACACGGGCATCAGCCATTTTATTATCAGTCTTAAGCCGGGAGAAATAAAGAATCCCGGCATTCGTTGCATTTGCATCAATCGCCACGATCACTTAGCAGACCTCACTGCGTGCACCAGCCATTATGTAGTATGACGTTTGCCGACTTTTCCCATTGTGCCTGACTGGTGAGAGCAGGCTAGGAGTGGTAGTCCTTCATGGAATGGATATCCTTAGTATGCTTTTCCTTGCCGTATAGTATAATTTAGCTTTTAAGGACAGCAAGTTATTTCCATTCTGAATATAAGTACCTTCATCAGATCTTTCAAATGACCTTGACCATATTCTTCAAGTCTGTCTGAAGACAAGCTGTATATTTAAAAACTTACTTAAAGGGATTGTCTGATTTAGAAAAGCCCTTTTCAAATATTCTACTAAAGAATTAATAGTGGGAGCTCTTCTGTTCAGGAACCTCGTGCATCAGCCAAAGCTGGGAGAAGCTACAAAAGAATGTGTCTTGCTGCAGAGAACCCAGTGCCTACTCTAAATGGACAGCCTATTGATTTTATTGATGGATAGTGTGGGAGAGATCAAGACTGGTGTAAAGTAGAACTGGCTTAGTTGCCCATAGCAACCAATGAGATTACACCTTTCATTTTCAGAACCTCATTGGAAAATGAAAGATGGAATCTGGTTACTATGAGTAACAAAATTAGTTTTCCTTCACACCAGTTTTCATTAGAGATGGCATAGATCTGTGCTATCGTGTATACCAATTACTGGCATAAAGGATGTAACTCTGTCAGGCTGCGTGAGGCCTTTCCCCCTTCCCACACACACACTAAACCCTGTCTACTTTTCTCGCCATTTCCTAAAAAGTTCAGAGAGAAGCATTAAAGGGAAAAAAGTAACATTTTGTTCTGGAATAGCTATTAAAAAAGCATACAGCGCTCTTGATTAGGGTGGAATTAGAAATTATGTTGAAGGGTTTCTACCATTAGAATTACTGTTATGTAGCTGACTGACATTAGCGATGTGCTAATGTCAGCAGTACATAACAGTGTGTTTTTTTTACTTTTCTCCCTGCAGCCGTTCTGATAAAATACACACTTTTTTAATATGCTAATGAGCCTTTAGGCGCTTGTGGGCGTAGATTCAGCACCTAGAGGCTCCGTCTACTTACCCTTTATCCCGCCCAGGTCCTCCATTCTGCCCGCCCCGCTCCTCTTGATTGATGTCACGGGTTCACAGCATTGCTGACGAAATCCCGCGCCGTTCACTTCTGTATTCGGCGCAGTGAGTGAAGGCCGCTCTCCTGTTGCCGGCTTCCTCACTGTGGGGTAGTCGGCGCAGGCGCAGTGAGGAATCCGGCACCAGGAACGCATCATTCACTCACTGTGCCTGTGCCGAATAAAGGCGCGGGATTTCGTCAGTGATGTCACCTTGGATGCCAGATCTTCACTTCATGTTTCCACCCAAGTTGAAGAAGTCCCGAGAACTCTCCGTTACCCCAAACACGGGCATCAGCCATTTTATTATCAGTCTTAAGCCGGGAGAAATAAATAATCCCGGCATTCGTTGCATTTGCATCAATCGCCACGATCACTTAGCAGACATCACTGCGTGCACCAGCCATTATGTAGTATGACGTTTGCCGACTTTTCCCATTATGTAGTGCTGACATTAGCACATCGCTAATGTCAGTCAGCTACATAACAGTAATTCTGATGGTAGAAACCCTTTAACTCTTAGACTTCGGAATCTAAAGACGGGTATAGACACTCCCATCCAAAAGCCGATTGTCGGGAAGAAAGTCTTCCTTCCCGACAGTCGGCTGCTAGCTCAATGAAGGAGACCACCATACGTGCAGCGATCTCCTTCACAGTATGAGGACGAGGGATCGCTATTGTGAACACTCGTCCTCATAGAGCGGCACTGTTTCTGGGCAGCAGGTCACTGTTTAGACAGCACGATCTGCTGCCCAGAAATGCTAATTTATGTGCTTGCACAAACTACAGGATTACATGATGAACGAGCATTTTGCTTGTTCATCGAGTAATCAGCAGCACATTTTGATGGGCAAATTGTCAGGAATTAGCGTTTGCAGGAACGTTCGTTCCCGATAATTTGTTCGACAATTGGGCCATGTAAATTAGGGCTGTGTTACACCAACAGATTATCTGACCAATTTTTGTCCAATCAGACAAATAGTTGGTGTGTATAACAAAATATCTGTGTGTATATGGCCATCTGACCAATGATTGGTCAGAAAATCTGTCAAATAATCTGTTGGTGTATTACAGCCCTAACACCCCCTGCAAGTTCAGTGTCTGCACAGCGAATACACTTTTGTGGTAGAAGATGCGGTTTATACACTTGGCAATCTACAGTGGTCTGATGAATGAAGCAATGCAGCTATTCAGCTTTTTATGCGTGTCCATTCTATATATAAATTGTACAAGGAAGCAAAACTAAACTTTCAAGTTAAAGGGCTCCCTCCGTCCTGCACATGAAGCAGCCTCCTTCCTGCATCCTGTCATGTACATTATAATTAGGGATGAGCGAATCGACTTCTTATGAAACATCGGAAGTCGGTTCGCATCAAACTTCGTTCTAATACTGTACGGAGCAGGAGCTCCTGCTCCGTACAGTATTAGAACGAAGTTTGATGCGAATCGACTTCCGATGTTTCATACGAAGTTGATTCTCTCATCCCTAATTATAATAAATATATATATAATTTAAAAAACAGCGCCACACCTGTCCATGGGTTGTGTCCGGTATTACAGTTCAGCTCAATTAAAATGCATGGGGCTGAGCTCCGATGCCACACAAAGCATGAGGGCAGCTGTGCGCTATTTGGATTCGATAATGGAAACTAAGATAGTAAATAGGTTTTTAAAGGACTATTTTTAGCGTATTTGCGACTCATTATTATGCCAAATCTCAATCAATGGGAAAGATGCTATTTTTTGCTGGACAGTCATAGTGTACGATTGGTTGTCCATCTATCTTCAATTTGAAAGGGGTTGGCCAGACATACGCTCCCCTTGATCTGACGTTGGGCGCACAGGGTAGTCAGGTTGCCAAGGCAAACATCCAACGCCTAGCTAGTATTTTGCATGGGTTCTGTTCTAAGCAGTGGGACCCAGGCATGAATAGTTGCTGGGCATTGGATATTTGCCTTGGCAATCTGACTACCCAGCATGCAGTTGCATCTCATCACTCTCAATATGAGTTTGGGCTGCAGAGTATGTATAGACAACCCCTTTACAGAAGCAATAAGAGGTATTTCTCCTCTCATGGAGAACCTTTTAAAGTGGTACTCCAACAGGTGACATTTATTGCATATACATAAGGAATTACATTAATGTCTTATTGGTAAAGTGTATGAGGATGGACAAAAAGAGACCAGCACCTGGTTTTGAGGGGGAATCCATTCTCCCAGTTGGGCTCAATGTGGTGGGCTCAACACTGTCAGATGCCGTTTCCTGTTAATATACCATAGACATGCCATAAATTTTAGTTGTTGGAATACTCTTTTAACATTGACTAAGTGTTGTGTATTGGGAGTGGTTCCTGTTCCTTAAATTACCTCAGGACAGAATACGGAAAAAAGCGAGGCGATCGTCAATAAGCAATTGTCAAGTAGGCTAACACTACAATTGCAATACCTCAATATATGTGTCTTGGCATAATGTTTTTTGTGGTTTCATATAATTGGTCAAGTGATTGTTTAAAGGGGTCGTCCACCTAAATTTATTTTCAGGAAACTTTGAGATGAGTAATGCCATGATTGAAAAATGATTTTGTCTATGTATTTATTCCAAACTTTCGACTAATGTAGAATTGTCTCATTCAGTATTGGTCACTCATAATCTACTGAATGTACTGTAGATTAGACCAGCTGCTATCAGGCTATTAGCTCCAATTAAGATCTATCTTGAACTATGGATTTACATTTTACTGTACTGCATGGTTTTCAGTCATTTTAGATAATAGTTAAATTATTAAAATTGCAATTGTTCAGTGACTAAGAAAAGCTCATACTAATGTACTTTGTGGGAGACTTATTAAAACAAGAGCAAGTGGAGCAAAGGGCACCTGAAAAATGAGAGCTGCAATCTGATTGTTGCCACTACTTCACTACAGGTGGATTTACACACACCAATAATGGTCCAGATTATCGGGAACGACCGTCCATGCGAAAGGTCGTTCCTGATCATCAGGCTGTCTAAATGTGCTGCCGATCACACAATGAACGAGCTAAACACTGACTCCTTGAGTGATCCTGACACTCATAGAGGCAGCACCGATCATGGCTTCTGGGCAGCAGGTTGTGTGGTCTAAACCGCGATCTGCTCAGAAGCCATGATTCTGTATGAGGACGAGGGATCTCTATAGCATTCTCCTCCGTCTTCATACTGTGAAGGAGATCTCTGCATGTAAATGTGCGGTCTCCACTGAACGAGCAGCCGACTGTAGGGAAGGAAAACTTCCTTCCCCACAATCGGCCGCTCATTCGGCCCATCTAAATCCACCTTTAGGGCGCATTCAGACGACCGTAGTGTTTTGCGTATCCGCAAAACACAGATACCGGCCATGTGCTTTCCGGATTTTGCAGATCGCACATGGCCACAACCATAATAGAAAATTCCTATTCTTGGACATGCACTATCTTTTATGGGGAGCCGTTGAACGGAACCACGGATGCGGACAGCACATGAAGTGCTGCCCGCATCTTTTGTGGCTCCATGGAAATGAATAGGTCCCCAATGCGGACTTATTCATACGGCGGTAGTCTTTCACTGACTGATAAATATTTCCCACTACGTTCTAGATCTTCTTCACTTGATCACTTTGGAGCTCATTCTGAAGATTTAAAACAATTGTTTCAGTTGTTGTAGGACCCTAAACAGAAAATTTGATGGTTGCCCCAATCACACTTCTGGAAACTGAATCCCACCTAACCTGCTATAGATACATAGGTTTTCTAGCCAAAAGTGTTTGGATGCCTGACTATAGACATGGTGTCTGTATTTATGAGGGCTGTTTTCAGGAGCCTGGTTTTGTGTCTCTTTATTTGGTCTCTATCTGTTTTGGTTTCGAGTGTCCAATTTGGGGTCTGGTCTGAGACAGTATTTATTCAGGGGTGCTCTATATCATAAAATAGTGCAGTCTATTACATCATACCATGCTTTTTTTGAGACATAGTGACATACAGATGTAGCATTTTTATTTAATCATCACAGGACAGCATGGAGAGTATTATTTCTTTTTGGGACACAAAGGAGGTCATAGTACTGCTGTGTGGTGCACTTTTACAGTGCATGTCTAAAGTGGGAAGTGTTACTGTGGGGAGTGCATATTTACTGGAACTTACGCACTATTACCATATGTGGCAAAATATGGGGCACTATTATGATTTTTAGGACACTATCTGGCACTACTATTTTTGGGTTACTATCTGTGTTGCATTGTTATTTATTTATGTATTTTGTCACTTTGCAGCACAGCAGGTGCAGTACTGGGTGTGCAACAGGAACAACATTGCGGGTAGAAGTTGTGGAGTAGGGGTGTGCGGGGGGTGCTGAAAAAGCAAAGGGCTAATTATGTCTGAACAGGAAGCATTACATAGATGAGTTATTCCTGGAAGAAATTGTCATGGAGGGCTGGGCTGGATTGAGAAGAAAATGGCAAGTAAATTACTCGAATCCCTCTATGGTATGGGCTGCATAATTTTTTTAAATTACATTTTCTACAAACAAAAAGGAAATAAAAACTTTTCCAGCTTACTTTCCAGCATGTTTTCATTAATAAAGAAGATAATGAAACCCCCGGCCCCAAAAGAAAAAAGAGATCTGAGTTCTGTGCAAAGAGCGCACAGGATGGGATTCCAGCTTAGAAGGTAAGTATTAGATTTTTTCTTATTATTACTGGATTTGGGGCACTAAAGGGGGCAAAACTACAGGATGGGACACTAAAGGGTGCAAACCTACTGGATGAGACACTAAAGGGGGCAAAACTACTGGATGGGGCACTAAAGGAGGCAAAACTACTGGAAGGGGCACTAAGGGGGCAGCAATACTGGATGGGGCACTAAGGGGGCATTAGTACTGTGAAAGGGCAGGCACATGCCACAGCTGCAACATTCTGCAGATGTCTGTATGGCCTCTTCTGGGCGGGCTTGAATCTGCAGAACGTTGAAAGTGACGCAATGTTTTTGTTCCGCTTACATCACAAAAAAGTGCCAAATGGAGAGGCAGGCAACCAGTAGTTACCTGCTGGGCTATTTGAAGTCTTTTTTTTTTTCTGATGCCGATGGTAACGTTCTGCAGATGCAGGCCTGTGCAGAAGTGGTTATAGCCTGAGGCACCAAAGAGAAAGAGGCACTATATAAAGGGGGCATAGATCCTGCCATTATATAATGGGGACACCCCTTTGCTTGGTTTTACTTCCTTTGAGGGATATCTGGCTTTCACTGTGTTGAAGACCCATAACTGGGGCTCCATGGTTATTTTGCATATTACTGTTTCTCAAGGAGCTTTGCACTTTAGATTGCTTTGTTGAGACTCTTAAAAGAGGCTCCACTGTGGTTTTTTTTGTACCTGGTCTATACAGTGGGCACAACACATGTGGCGCTATATACAGGGGACACGGAGCATGAGGCTACATACAGTATACATGGGGCACTGTGTGGTGCTTTATTTTCAGGGGGCATAGCATGGGACATGACTGTATTTAGGGGCACAGTGTATGCTGCTATTATATTGAGGATACAGTATGTGGCATTAAGATGATTTTGTGTTAGTATATAGGTTGCAGATGTGTTGGTAAAGCAAGAAGCTGAAGACATCTCAGTGGCCCTAAGAAGTCATCTTCAGTGCCACACACTCTGGTGTATACTCATCAGGAAACTGAGTGGAGGAGCTATATACCGTGAGCGGCTGTGTACAGTTAGGTCCATATATATTTGGACACACACAAATGTGCTTTTTTTGCCTGTGTACTAAACAATTCAAGTTCTAGTTCTATTATAGACATGGACATAAAGTCCAGACTTAGGCTACTTTCACACTAGCGTTTGGGTGTCCGCTTGTGAGCTCCGTTTGAAGGGGCTCACAAGCGGCCCCGAACGCATCCGTCCAGCCCTAATGCATTCTGAGTGGACGCGGATCCGCTCAGAATGCATCAGTCTGGCAGCGTTCAGCCTCCGCTCCGCTCAGCAAGCGGACACCTGAACGCAGCTTGCAGCGTTCGGGTGTCCGTCTGGCCGTGCGGAGGCAAACGGATCCGTCCAGACTTACAATGTAAGTCAATGGGGACGGATCCGTTTGAATTTGACACAGTATGGCTCAATTTTCAAACGGATCCGTCCCCCATTGACTTTCAATGTAAAGTCAAAACGGATCCGTTTGCATTATCATTTTTTTTTTATTTTTTTTGTTCATGGTAATGCAAACGGATCCGTTCTGAACGGATCTAAGCGTTTGCATTATATGAGCGGATCCGTCTGTGCAGATACCAGACGGATCCGCTCTGAACGCAAGTGTGAAAGTAGCCTTATAGCTTTCATTTGAGATTATCCACATTAAAATTGGATGAATGGTTTAGGAGTTTCAGCTCCTTTACCTTTTTTATGGGCAGGTGTGGTCAATTCCTTCATTATTTCATTCTCAATTAAGCACATAAAAAACCTGGAGTTGATTTGAGGTGTGGTGTTTGCATTTTGAAGATTTTGCTGAGAAGTAAACATGCAGTCAAAGGAGCTCTCCATGCAGGTGAAACAAGCCATCCTTCATCTGCGAAAACAGAAAAAAAAACATCCAAGAAATTTCTACACTATTAGGAGTGGTGAAATCTACAGTTTGGTGCATCCTGAGAAAGAAAGAAAGCACTGGTGACCTCAACAATGCAAAAAGACCTGGACACCCATGGAAGACAACAGTGGTGGATGATCGCAGAATAATTACCGTATTTTCCGGCGTATAAGACGACCCCTAACTTTTCCAGTTAAAATATAGGATTTGGGCTATACTCGCCGTATAAGACTACCCCTCCAACGCTATTTACTTTGGCATCAAGATCTGCAGGTAATTGTTGTGCAATTTTTGTCTTTTGCCTCAGTACCATATTATGCCTTTGCAAGAATCTAGTACACCAGGATACAGTGGCCTTAAATCTGTTGCTGTGATCTGGGTTAGATTTGGCCACTGAAGTGCAAACAAACATATTTTATTTTGTGTCACTACATAACCGTTTTGGCGATGCTCATTCACCATGTCTGCTACATGTTTTTTTAGTTCTGGCCAATGTGGGGTGCCTTTTCTTAATGCACACTTATCCCTTGGCATACTCTTTTTAATGCTTTTTCATTTGCTTTCCAGTCCCGAACCATCTTTTCTGTTACTCCATATTGTCTTGCAGCGGCACAGTTATTATGTTCCATTGCAAAGTTTACAACTTTAAGTTTGAAACTGGCTTCATATTTCTTTCTTCTTGCTGGTAGAGCCATGATGGGGTCTTGACTGTTAGCCATTTGTATTCTGTACTGTATGTACTGGTGCTGTACTGTATGAACCGGTACAGATACTGGTGCTCTACTGTATGTACAGATACTGGTGCTGTACTGTATAAACAGGTACAGATACTGGTGCTGTACTGTATGTACTGGTGCTGTACTGTATGAACCGGTACAGATACTGGTGCTGTACTGTATGTACAGATACTGGTGCTGTACTGTATTCACCACCACATGTATCTGCTCCCCAGATAGACTCTGTTTTTTCACCACAGATAAGATGCACACCAAACTTCATTAGAGATCCGCCGTTCCAACATTAGAATTGGCTAAAGTACAGATGCTCCTGCTTCCCTCTGCCTTCCCTCAGAATCGCCAATCCTACCCAGTATACAACAACCAGCCAATCACGGCAATTGATATACCGGTATTTTCTGTGCACACTGCATACAAAGCCTGCTTGGATTGGGTGGGTCAGCTCTCCCTGTCTTCAAGACGATCTGAGCGGTAGTACGCAATGTGATACTGCCGGCATGAGAAAACCACTGAGAGCAGGGAGAGGGGCTGCTTCAGGAGCGGCTGGCCGGGATGCAGCGCACGGTGGCTCAGCTAGGGGGCGCCTGTCCCTGAAGCTGAAGAAGGACAGCTTCTCCAGTCCGGCTAGGAAGTAAGTTTCAGCATGCCATATACCGGCATATAAGACGACACCCGGCGTATAAGACGACCCCCGACTTTTGAGAAGATTTTCATGTGTTAAAAAGTAGTCTTATACGCAGGAAAATACAGTACTATGGTGAAGAGAAACCCCTTCACAACAGCCAACCAAGTGAACAACACTCTCCACGATATAGGAGTATCAATATCCAAATCTACCATAAAGAGAAGACTGCATGAAAGTAAATACAGAGGGTTCACTGCACAGTGCAAGCCACTCATAAGCCTCAAGAATAAGCAGGCTAGATTGGACTTTGCTAGTGGAATATTCTTGAATGGCCAAGTCAGTCCCCTGATCTGAACCCAATAGAGCATGCATTTCACTTGTTAAAGACTAAACTTCAGACAAAAAGGCCCACAAACAAACAGCATCTGAAAACCGCTGCAGTAAAGGCCTGGCAGAGCATTAAAAAGGAGGATAAACAGCATCTGGTGATGTCCGTGAGTTCAAGACTTAAGGCAGTTATTGCCAACAAAGGGTTTTCAACCAAGTATTAGAAATTAACATTTTATTTACAATTATTTAATTTGTCCAATTACTTTTGAGCCCCTGAAATGAAGGGATTGAGTTTAAAAAATGCTTTAGTTCCTCACATTTTTATGCAATAATTTTGCTCAACCCACTGAATTAAAGCTGAAAGAATGAACTTCAACTGCATCTGAATAGTTTTGTTCAAAATCCATTGTGGTAATGTACAGAACCCAAAAAAAAAATTCTCTGTCCAAATATATATGGACCTAACTGTATATACTGTGAGTGGAGGAGCTGTATACTGTAAGCGGCGGTGTCTATACTGTGAGGGAAGGAGCTGTATAGTGTGAGCGGCTGTGTATATACTGTGAGGGGAGGAGCTGTATACTGTGAGCGGCTGTGTATATACTGTGAGGGGAGGAGCTGTATACTGTGAGCGGTTGTGTGTATACTGTGAGTGGAGGAGCTGTATTCTGTGAGCTGCTGTGTATATACTGTGAGAGGAGGAGCTATATGCTGTGAGCGGCTGTTTATACTGTGAGGGGAGGAGCTGTGTACTGTGAGCGACTGTGTATATACTGTGAGGGTAGGAGCTGTATACTGTGAACGGCTGTGTATATACTGGGGGGGAGTTGTATACTGTGAGTGGCTGTGTATATACTGTGAGTGGAGGAGCTGATAGAGATGTGTGAATATCTTTATTTCATTTTTTTTATGTAACTAGATTGATTTTCTTATGTAGTTACTTTAAGCTGCTGCTTCCTTATCTAAGCAGTGCCTTCCCCTCCCCCCTGTGCTCCGAGCTGCCTATATCTCAGCAGTGAGGAGAAGGGGCAAGGCACGCAGCTGTGTGCCGAGCTCATCCTGACTTCTCCCACAGATGTGTGAAGAAGGATGTATAGACTGTAGAAGAATGCTTGAGCAAATTACTTAGTTAGATGATTCTCATATATATATATATATTCAGTGGCTATAAAAAAAAAGCACCTCCTTGAAGTGTCATATATGACGTAAGCAGTATTAATGTTAGTAAGACGCCATTATAATATGGCGCCGCTGCACAGATGTTTACAATAACTCGCATACCAAAGTTTATAAGATAATGCACACTGCGCAGACTCCAAATGTTATCTCCTTTCTTCTTATCTCTTTTTCCTCCTTAGCCAATGAAATAATGGCATGAGCCTCAGGGGGGATTCCCCCCTCCTGAAGATGTAAAAACTGCTTTACTTATTGTAATAAACATACTGTCTTTGACCTGCCTTTGTGTCAGCGTATGTCTCTGCCGCACGTGGATATTAACCCCTTGGGGTACCTTGATTTGGAGCACCAGAGTGTATCTTAAATGCTTTAATTAAAAGCAACTTCAACAGTTGGCACCCACACATGGGGCCCAGGCAAAAGGAGCATCAACAGCTGACCCTCAGGATCTGACTAACAGCAGAGAGGAGATGACCGCGGCTTTAGAAGAAAGGTAAGAAAACCATTTATCTTACCTACCTCTGTGCTATTCAATTTTTTCACGTCATGGTGGCTTAGTCTGCTGTACGGTGCCCATGTGAGTATAGTAGTCGGCTGAAATGCTGAACGCCTGGGTCCATAGAACCATAGTCTGAATTGATAGATCACTCTGGTGTGTATATATGGTTATGTGTTCATGTGGTTGTCTGAGGAGTGAACTGAGCACTGACTGCTAGTCCACAGGCAAAGGAAGGGAATAGGAACCTCCTGGTTTGAAAAAGAGGGCGCTGTAGCGCTGTATTGCCATTAAAATGGGCCAGTCTCATGAAGAAGGAGAATATACAGCCCCCCAGCTAGTAGCCAGGAAAGAGGGGAATAAATGTGAAAAGCTAAGAAGTTGATGAAGATTGCAGGATGTGATATTAATGGAGAACTGAATGTTGAAATATGGAAAAGAGTGGTACAGCAATGTCGCGGAAAGTTGAGTGATGAAGGAATAATGATGTACATGTATACTGTAGGACAAGATGAGCCACCACCCTAAAATGGCACTTAAGAAAGGCCCCCATTGAAAAGTGCCCTCCCCTAACAGAGACCTAAGGGGTTGATCTGAGGGGGGGGGGCTGATGGCTTTGGTGGGCTAATTTCCATCCCCCAGCTTTAACAGAGAAGCATATAGTCTGCTAGGCAAACATTCCTTAGATAAGAGATGCAGGCAATGCAAAAATGACTATGAAGAAGGGGGGAGGGAATATGCTATGCGGAGTAAGTAATGTAATATGTGTAATAACCTTTTGCAAGACGAAGAAAGGTGAAGATTGCTTAATAATTTTCTTTCTTCTTTTCCAAACAGCTAACCTAATGTGGGAATCCAGCTTTTAACAAAAATTATTATATATGTGCAACACCAATTTAGACCATGTGGCATATAAGATGATTTGGGTTTAACAAAAATTATTGTATGATTATAACTTGTATGCTGTCTTGTTATAAGATTTTGATTAATCACAGAGTGAAGACCAGAAGGCATTGGAAATAACAGCAGAACAGCAACAGAGATCATCAGCAATTCTGGGGGTGGTGTGTCTATCTGTTTCCAGGAAAACTGTGTTTGTTTGTGCTGCAAGTTTTATGATGAAACAAAGAAAACTGTGTGGCTGGGATAGAAGCCATAAATGATTCAGTGGAATGTGAGTGGGTGTGGCTTTGAGTTGTACTTGAGTTGAGTATGTGTAAAGATTGATGGATGCTTAGCAGAGCTGTGTGTGCAATCCATACTTCACATAAGGGCGTGGTTATGAGCTGTTTGTGAAAATGAATAGATGATGCTGCAGAAAGAAATGCACAAATGAAAATCTGAATGTGTATGGAGTACGATATTTGTTTTTATATAATATGTGCATTGGAGATTTTTTATTTATTTTTCTTGGAAGATTTTGTGTTTTTATTGGTGCCAAAAGTGTTGATTGAGCTCTACATTTTTTTTAATCGAAGTCAATGAAATGCTTCCTATAGGTCCTTCATGTGTTCATGTCTGTATTGTCAGACCTGTTCATTTCGATGTTTGTAGTTATGTGTTATATGTTAAATGTTGTGCTAACATCAGATCTGTCCTCATGAACAGTCGACACAATACTGACGGAGAGAGGGGGGATCACACCGTCCGACTGGAAGGGGTGGACTTAGATGACTTAGAGGAGAGGGAGGAGGATAGGATGGACGTCGCAGACAACGACCGCCCTTGTGCCCATCCCCTAGTTACAAGACACCCCCATAAAAGATGAGGTCCTGTGTTTCAGTCTATTAAATTCCACATTAGAAAAAGCTGGGTACTTCTGTAAACCAAAATGAAGAGTAGCATCAAACAACATTGGTGGTTCAGTGGTGCCAACCACCGATAGTGTTCCTCGAGCATTGCCCCAGCCCTGATGCCAAACGCCTCATTGAAGTGAGGAAGAAGTAGTTTTGCTACCCTATAATGGTCCTGGGAGATGGACCTACAGAGTCTGTAGGACCCAGAACCCAGATGAGAGATAGAGAGTTGTGCTGTGTGTGGTACTCCTCGTCCACACCACACGAGAGATTGTATTCAGTGTTGACATGCCCGGATCACTGTACGTCCCCCATGCACAGACACCCAAGTTTTTGTCATGAGGGACAACACCAAAGAACAGGTGAGGTGGAAAAGTATAGCTCACGATAGGGAACGACTATTCCAGTATCGGCTGTGCTTTTAAACATTTTAGCAGCGTCCAAGTCCGGCACCAATGATATGCCCTCACTTCTGGATGTAAATGTAGTCCCGTTTAATTGATTGATACTGGAGCAGCAAGACAGTTGTGCACAGCAAACATGTCCTCCCTGGATTTAATCTCCAAGGGACACCAGTCTTTGGGTAGAAGATGGGAAAAGTAAGTACACTCCCCTTTTTAACCCACCTCCGGACCGCCTAACGCAGGATTGCGTTCCGGAGGCGGTCGATTTGTTCCTCCTAGACACATATACGCATCATCTCGCAAAACGAAGAATTTCCTGTGGAAGCGCGCAACAGAGAGCGCGCATTCACAGGATCGGGACGGTAAACGAGTAGATCTACAGCCTGTCAGCCCGCGATCATTCGCCTGGCAGGCTGTAGATGCGATTTTTATTTTTAACCCCCCAAAAAGGTATATTCGACGCTGTTTTGTTAACAGCGTCTAATATACCTGCTACCTGGTCCTCTGGTGGTCTCTTTTACTTGGATCGACCACCAGAGGACACAGGCAGCTCTGTAAGTAAGACACCCCAAACACCACTACACTACACCCCCCTTGTCACTTATTAACCCCTGATCACCCCATATTAGACTCCCTGATCACCCTCTGTCATTGATCACCCCCCTGTAAGGCTCCATTCAGACGTACCATATGTGTTTTGCGGATCCGCAAAACCACTTACGGACGTCTGAATGGAGCCTTACAGGGGGGTGATCACCCCATATAGACTTCCTGATCACCCCCCTGTCATTGAATCACCCCCTGTAAGGCTACCATTCAGACGTCCCGCTATGTGTTTTGCGGATCTGTGGATCCGCAAAACACGGACACCGCGGATCCGCAAAACACGGACACCGGCAATGTGCTTTCCGCATTTTGTGGATCCGCACATTGCCAGAACTATATAGAAAATGCCTTTTCTTGTCCGCAATTGCGGACAAGAATAGTACATGTTCTATAGGCTCTACAAAAAACGCAGTGTTCGCCCTATCAGGCCTGATCTTGTGCGCACACTTGCGTTCAGTCCGCCCCACCGCAGTGGCAGAATATTTTTTTTTCTGATCACTGCATAAACACCGTAAAATCACTGCGGCGCTATAAAGATGACTTTTGAGGGGCATAGTGAGTTCATAGAAGATTTTCTTTTTTGGCACAAGTTAGCGGAATAGAGGAAATTGTTTTTTTTGTTTTTGTTTTTTTTACAAAGTCTCATATTCCACTAACTTGTGACAAAAAATAAAATCTCACATGAACTCACCATACCCCTCACAGAATCCAAATGCGTAAAAAAAAATTGACATTTATATTCCAGACTTCTTCTCACGCTTTAGGGCCCCTAAAATGCCAGGGCAGTATAAATACCCCACATGTGACCCCATTTTGGAAAGAAGACACCCCAAGGTATTTCGTGAGGGGCATGGCGAGTTCATGTAAAATTTTATTTTTTGTCACAAGTTAGTGGAATATGAGACTTTGTAAGAGAAAAATAATTTTTTATAAATAAATAATTTTCCGCTAACTTGTGGCAAAAAAAATATATTCTAGGAACTCCCCATGCCCCTCACGGAATACCTTGGGGTGTCTTCTTTCCAAAATGGGGTCACTTGTGGGGTATTTATACTGCCCTGGCATTTTAGGGGACCTAAAGCGTGAGAAGTAGTTTGGAATCCAAATGCGTAAAAAATGCCCTGTGAAATCGTAAAGATTCTCATTGGAATTTGGGCCCCTTTGCGCACCTAGGCTGCAAAAAAGTGTCACACATGTGGTATCGCCGTACTCAGGAGAAGTAGGGCAATGTGTTTTGGGGTGTATTTTTACATATACCCATACTGTGTGTGAGAAATATCTCTGTAAATGACAACTTTTTTTTATTTTTTATACAAAGTTGTAAATTTACAGAGATATTTCTCTCACCCAGCATGGGTATATGTAAAAAGAAACCCCAAAACACAATGCCCTACTTCTCCTGAGTACGGCGATACCACATGTGTGACACTTTTTTGCAGCCTAAGTGCGTAAAGGGGCCGAAAGTCCTCGAGTACCTTTAGGCTTTACAGGGTTGCTCACAATTTAGCCATGCCCAAAATGCCAGAACAGTAAACACACCCCACAAATGACCCCATTTCGGAAAGTAGACACCCCAAGGTATTCGCTGAGGGGCATATTGAGTCCATGAAAGATTGAACTTTTTGTCACAAGTTAGCGGAAAGGGAGACTTTGTGAGAAAAAATATATATATCAATTTCCGCTAACTTGTGCCAAAAAAAATAAAAAATTCTATGAACTCGCCATGCCCCTCAAGGAATACCTTGGGGTGTCTTCTTTCCAAAATGGGGTCACTTGTGGGGTATTTATACTGCCCTGGCATTCTAGGGGCCCTTATGTGTGGTAAGTAGTTTGAAATCAAAATCTGTAAACAAAAAAAAAATGGTTTGGGTAAAAGCTAAAGCGTTTACAAACTATGGTACAAAAATGTGAATTTCCGCTTTTTGAAGCAGCTCTGACTTTCTGAGCACCTGTCATGTTTCTCTGTAAAATGACAACTTTGTATAAAAAAAATGGGAAAAGTTGTCTTTTACAGAGATATTTATCTCACCCAGCATGGGTATATGTAAAAATACATGCCAAAACACATTGCCCTACTTCTCCTGAGTACGGCGATACCACATGTGTGACACTTTTTTGCAGACTAGGTGCGCAAAGGGGCCCAAATTCCAAAGAGTATCTTTGCGATTTCACAGGGCATTTTTTACGCATTTGGATTCCAGACTTCTTCTCACGCTTTAGGACCCCTAAAATGCCAGGGCAGTATAAATACCCCACAAGTGACCCCATTTTTGAAAGAAGACACCCCAAGGTATTCCGTGAGGGGTATGGTAAGTTCATGTAAAATGTTATATTTTGTCACAAGCTAGTGGAATATGAGACTTTGTAAGAAAAAAAATCATTTTCCGCTAACTTGTGACAAAAAATAAAAACTTCCATGAACTCACTATGCCCATCAGCGAATACCTTAGGGTGTCTACTTTCCGAAATGGGGTCATTTGTGGGGTGTTTCTACTGTCTGGGCATTGTAGAACCTCAGGAAACATGACAGGTGCTCAGAAAGTCAGAGCTGCTTCAAAATGCGGAAATTCACATTTTTGTACCATAGTTTGTAAACGCTATAACTTTTGCGCAAACCAATAAATATACACTTATTGCATTTTTTTAAATCAAAGACATGTAGAACAATACATTTAGAGAAAAATTTATATAGAAATGTAGTTTTGTTTGAAAAATTTTACAACAGAAAGTGAAAAATGCAATTTTTTTGCGTCAATTTCGATTAATAACAAAAAAAGTAAAAATGTCAGCAGCAATAAAATACCACCAAATGAAAGCTCTATTAGTGAGAAGAAAAGGAGGTAAGATTCATTTGGGTGGTAAGTTGTATGACCGAGCAATAAACCGTGAAAGTAGTGTAGTGCAGAATTGTAAAAAGTGGTCTGGTCATTAAGGGGGTTTAAGCTAGGGGAGCTGAGGTGGTTGATAGAACCTATCCGTATTAGATTTGCCCTTATCCAAGAAGTGCTTGTTGTTTGCTGTCAGTAATAATGCCTCTTGTTGCCTCCTGAGTACAGACTTGCTTACAAAAGTACATGATAGCATCTCATATCAGGAGGACTGCATTGTGAAGCTTACATGTGCCCTCAATGACCAGGAACTTCGTTTGTTGGCCATTAGTGTTAAAACTCCCTGGTCCATGTTTGTAGAGACTTTATTTTTTATTTATTTTTTAAAGGAGATTGTATCCCCTTTTAACACTTTTTTGTACCTTGTGAAAAAGAAAAATGAGAAGAGTAAACCCACTCCACTGTGATTGATTTGGCAAATGTTTTCTTTTCAGCACCACTACACCTAGACAGTAGGTATTTGTTTGCCTTCACACATGAGGGTAAACAGTATACCTGGGTGGTGCTGCGCAGGAAGCCTGGAACTCACCCAGTATGTATACTGCAGCCATGTCACTCATATCCTTTTTTAGCTGATCATGGCTGCAAGTGAGAGAAAAAAAACTTTGGTTTTGTTGCCTTACTGCTACCTTCCTGGGGTGAAACATCTCATCCCTGAATGTAAGAAGGCTGTGGAGGACATCCTTTTTTTCCAGAAACATGAATGCACTGAGGACATTTTTGGGCCCTGTTTCTTATTGAAGACCTTGGATACACAAATTTGATGCCTCTTTATGATTGTTTGTCCTTTAGTCCCACCTTATAGATGAGGAGGTAGATGCCTTTTTTTGCCCAAACCTGGCAATTTTGTGCTCCCCGCACTGGGCCTATCAGATTATCACATTTAGATTGTATTGTACAGAAGTGAATGGCCATGCCTCAGCTGTCCTCACCCAAGTGCACGGCCAGCAACAACGCCCTGTAGCATATTATTCTGCCAGACTTGACCCCGTGGCCAGAGGTGCCTCTTTCTGCATCAGAGCTGTAGTAGTTGTACAAGCCATGCTTGATGAAAGCTCTGAGATAGTCCTGAACCACAAAGTGACAGTGATATTACATCTACCCTCATTAAAGTACAACCCAAAAATCTTTTAGTTGTCCGCTATTTGAGAATGCAGTGTTCTATTTTGTTGCCTGACAATGTTGCTGTCCAAAAGGTGTAATACTTTGAATCCAGCCACCCTGTTGCCTCTGGAATAAGGGGGAGGGAAGAGTTAGGGTACTGTCACGACCATGGTCATGGTCGTGACTCAGGATCCGCATGCAGTTGCCTGCGGTTTGGTTTTATTGTCAACCACATGGTGAGGGCTGCTGGTATGTTGCCTCACGTGTGGTTGCCGCTGGTAACATGGTTGTACTTGGCAGTATAGCAGCCTGAGCTGTTGCTGGGCAGCTTGCTGTCAAGTGCATGCGGTAACTCCTGGTTGTGTGTGTGTGTGTGTGTGTATGTTATGCACTTTGTATGTCTGGTGTGCACGAGGTTTATGTAGGTGTGCACTGTGACACTTCCCTTCACTGTGGCTGCCCGTGGCAACGTTTGGTATGGTGTACACGTGGTGGCAGTGTCCCGGCCTTCAGGCTGACTCCTAGGACATGGTTGCCACGCATATTGTTGCCTGCGGTAACAGCTGCAGTGTGATGTTCATTTGGACACTTTCCCCTTTAAGTTGAAGTCTTCCCTTCCCTAGTGTTGGAAGGGTTAACTTCCTTCCTAGTGTGTGTGTGCACTGGGTGTGACTGTGTGGGTGTGGCTACATGGGCTATTTAGCCTCAGTGGAGACCTGAAGCTGAGAGGTACTCCAGCCTTGTTTGTAAGCTGGAGGCACCCTCCTGGTTTATACCATCTGCCACTGAGAGCCACCCTTGTGGTCATAAATCTTGTTTGATGTAATGAAGATGTGTCTGTTGTATCTTTCTTATTGCAGCTTATGGTCCTGGGTTCCTGTGTGATGTGTGTTGTGTGCTGTGTCTGTTTCTGTGTTAGGACAGCAGCACTTGCGCATGGGTTCCAGGCTTTGTGTCTGTGGCAGGTGGGTGTTGTGCTTATGGCATTTACCTGCCACTGCCATGAGTTGTATATGTCCCCCTTTATTGTAGCCTGGCCTGTGAGACCTGGAACAGGTCGTCTTAGGGTCCATTCACACGTCCGTTTTGGTGTTCCGCATCCGTTCCGATTAAAAACGGAATGTTATGCGGATCCATTCATTTTCAATGGAATCCGCAAATAATCGGACAGCACTCATGGTGCTCTCCGATTCCGTGATTCCGTTCCGTGGGTTCCGTTATTCGGATCCTGGAAAAAAAATATATATACCCTGTCCTACTATTTGTCCGATTTTGCGTTCCGTCATCCCATTCTAGTCAATGGATCCGTCAAAAATGTGGATGACATGCTAAAAGCATCCTCATGTCATCCAGATTTTCGGATCTGCAAAAAACAGGAACGTTTATCTGGAAAGGTAAAAATACTGACATGTGAATGCACCCTTACCCTGCTCCTAGCTTTAGGGATCTGCGGAGGGTTACAAGGGATCCGAGGTTCCGGAGCATGAGCCCTCCTACCTTCAAGGTCGGCTCATGCAGCTAGGAGTCAGGGTCAGATTAGGGATGCGATAGGAGGTGACCTGCTCCCTAATTCTGTGCTCCTGGCCGAGCGTCCACCACCATCTTCCGTCATCGCACGGCTGAGGGTTTTCCCCATCCTCAGCCGTGACAGTATGACCACAAAGGCTCCTCACGTGGCGTATCCCTCGAAAGAGGGTGAAGTATGCATCACCATATGTTTATGGGGTGCATGCGCGTTCTCCGGAGGGAGAGCGTTGTGGGGGTATCGCCGTTGACGGCGGGTGAGTGGCTTTTCCCCGCCATCCCTTCACCGTGTTCTGTTTTGGCGTCCCTTTATTTTTATTCTCTCACCGTGGTGTTTTTTGGTGTGAGGTTACACTGCCTTCGAAAGAGGGTGCAGCATGTATGGCCTGCCGTTCTCGGCATACATGCGCGTTCTCAGGAGGGAGAGCGTTATAGGGTTCACCGTTTGCGGCGCGGTTGGTGGCTTATTCCCCGCCACCTTGCTAACAGTGTCCATGTTGGTGACCCCTCGTCCCTCTCAGGGTTCCTTGCTCTGGTCGTCTGCTGGCAGAATTCCGTTGGTGTTCCGGCGGTGTGCTGGTTTGGAGTGGCTGTTAGCAGCGACCTGGAGTAGGAACGTTTTCCTGAGTTGGAAGTGGTGTCCAGTGTCCCTTCCTCCAGACTGCTTTGGTGGCTGGCTGCCTGAGACCTAGGTGACGGTCCAGGTAGGTTGGCGGCAGTTCTGGAGGGAGATACAGGTACCTGTCTGGCAGTGCCTACAGTTGTTCTTTTCTCCAGTCTGCTTTGGTGGCTGACTACCTGGGACCGTTGTGTCGGTCCAGGTTTGTTGGCGGCAGTTCTGGAGGGAGACACTGGTGGTATTCAGGCATTGCCCCTTCCCCCATCCCTGTTCTTAGTTCCTCACTATTTTTCGTTTTTTTTTGGTGAGGGGGGCTTTGAGGGGTGGGAGTGTCACGACCATGGTCATGGTCGTGACTCAGGATCCGCATGCAGTTGCCTGCGGTTTGGTTTTATTGTCAACCACATGGTGAGGGCTGCTGGTATGTTGCCTCATGTGTGGTTGCCGCTGGTAACATGGTTGTACTTGGCAGTATAGCAGCCTGAGCTGTTGCTGGGCAGCTTGCTGTCAAGTGCATGCGGTAACTCCTGGTTGTGTGTGTGTGTGTGTATGTTATGCACTTTGTATGTCTGGTGTGCACGAGGTTTATGTAGGTGTGCACTGTGACACTTCCCTTCACTGTGGCTGCCCGTGGCAACGTTTGGTATGGTGTACATGTGGTGGCAGTGTCCCGGCCTTCAGGCTGACTCCTAGGACATGGTTGTCACGCATGTCGTTGCCTGCGGTAACAGCTGCAGTGTGATGTTCATTTGGACACTTTCCCCTTTAAGTTGAAGTCTTCCCTTCCCTGGTGTTGGAAGGGTTAACTTCCTTCCTAGTGTGTGTGTGCACTGGGTGTGACTGTGTGGGTGTGGCTACATGGGCTATTTAGCCTCAGTGGAATCCTGAAGCTGAGAGGTACTCCAGCCTTGTTTGTAAGCTGGAGGCACCCTCCTGGTTTATACCATCTGCCACTGAGAGCCACCCTTGTGGTCATAAATCTAGTTTGATATGATGAAGATGTGTCTGTTGTATGTTTCTTATTGCAGCTTATGGTCCTGGGTTCCTGTGTGATGTGTGTTGTGTCCGTTTCTGTGTTAGGACAGCGCATGGGTTCCAGGCTTTGTGTCTGTGGCAGGTGGGTGTTGTGCTTATGGCATTTACCTGCCACGAGTTGTATATGTTCTCCTTTATTGTAGCCTGGCCTGTGAGACTCCTGTTCCTCCGTGTCTAGGAGGAACAGGTCGTCTTACCCAGCTCCTAGCTCAGGGATCTGCGGAGGGTTACAAGGGATCCGAGGTTACGGAGCATGAGCCCTCCTACCTTCAAGGTTGGCTCATGCAGCTAGGAGTCAGGGTCAGATTAGGGATGCGATAGGAGGTGACCTGCTCCCTAATTCTGTGCTCCTGGCCGAGCGTCCACCACCATCTTCCGTCATCGCAGGACTGAGGGTTCTCCCCATCCTCAGCCGTGACAGGTACTTAAACTTTTCTTCCAGATCCAGAGGAAGAGGCTAGAGATTGTTTGCAGATGATGTCACAAGAGACAGCGGTAAGTGGTAAATCAGCCATTAGGTAATTCAGATCATGTGCTCTTTGTGGATGGAGTGAGGTATGGCCAGGATAGCAGGTACTACACAGGTTGGGCAGTGGTGATTAAACATGACACTCTAAAAAAGCATAGTCCACACCACCTCACGTCTGCTGAAGAAGTGGCGCTAAAGATGGCTTGCAGATATGCAGAGGAAAAAACAGCCAACATTTACACTGATTCCAGGTATGCCTTTTGGGATGGCCAATGACTATGGGCCCATTTGGAAAGCCAGAGACTTCCTGACCACTTCAGGTAAACTCAAATGGGGAAGCAGTGAGGTCTCTAATGGAAGCCCTCATGTCGCTAACTTGGGTGGCCGTGATAACGACAAAAGGTCACTGTAAAACGGACTCATAGGAGGCAGAGGGAAAAGCCACGGCAGATCAGGCGGCAAAAATGGCTGCCAAATCACTTAGGCAGACACCTGCTTTAACCACCTCAGCCCCCAGTGCTTAAACACCCTGAAAGACCAGGCCACTTTTTACACTTCTGACCTACACTACTTTCACCGTTTATTGCTCGGTCATGCAACTTACCACCCAAATGAATTTTACCTCCTTTTCTTCTCACTAATAGAGCTTTCATTTGGTGGTATTTCATTGCTGCTGACATTTTTACTTTTTTTGTTATTAATCGAAATTTAACGATTTTTTTGCAAAAAAAGGACATTTTTCACTTTCAGTTGTAAAATTTTGCAAAAAAAACGACATCCATATATAAATTTTGCTCTAAATTTATTTTTCTACATGTCTTTGATAAAAAAAAAATGTTTGGGTAAAAAAAAAATGGTTTGGGTAAAAGTTATAGCGTTTACAAACTATGGTACAAAAATGTGAATTTCCGCTTTTTGAAGCAGCTCTGACTTTCTGAGCACCTGTCATGTTTCCTGAGGTTCTACAATGCCCAGACAGTAGAAACACCCCACAAATGACCCCATTTCGGAAAGTACACACCCTAAGGTATTCGCTGATGGGCATAGTGAGTTCATAGAACTTTTTATTTTTTGTCACAAGTTAGCGGAAAATGATGATTTTTTTTTTTTTTTTTCTTACAAAGTCTCATATTCCACTAACTTGTGACAAAAAATAAAAAGTTCTATGAACTCACTATGCCCATCAGCGAATACCTTGGGGTCTCTTATTTCCAAAATGGGGTCACTTGTGGGGTAGTTATACTGCCCTGGCATTCTAGGGGCCCAAATGTGTGGTAAGGAGTTTGAAATCAAATTCTGTAAAAAATGACCTGTGAAATCCGAAAGGTGCTCTTTGGAATATGGGCCCCTTTGCCCACCTAGGCTGCAAAAAAGTGTCACACATCTGGTATCTCCGTACTCAGGAGAAGGTGGGGAATGTGTTTTGGGGTGTCATTTTATATATACCCATGCTGGGTGAGAGAAATATCTTGGCAAAAGACAACTTTTCCCATTTTTTTATACAAAGTTGGCATTTGACCAAGATATTTCTCTCACCCAGCATGGGTATATGTAAAAAGACACCCCAAAACACATTCCTCAACTTCTCCTGAATACAGAGATACCAGATGTGTGACACTTTTTTGCAGCCTAGGTGGGCAAAGGGGCCCATATTCCAAAGAGCACCTTTCGGATTTCACAGGTCATTTTTTACAGAATTTGATTTCAAACTCCTTACCACACATTTGGGCCCCTAGAATGCCAGGGCAGTATAACTACCCCACAAGTGACCCCATTTTGGAAAGAAGACACCCCAAGGTATTCCGTGAGGGGCATGGCGAGTTCCTAGAATTTTTTATTTTTTGTCACAAGTTAGTGGAAAATGATGATTTTTTTTTTTTTTTTCATACAAAGTCTCATATTCCACTAACTTGTGACAAAAAATAAAAACTTCCATGAACTCACTATGCCCATCAGCGAATACCTTGGGGTCTCTTCTTTCCAAAATGGGGTCACTTGTGGGGTAGTTATACTGCCCTGGCATTCTAGGGGCCCAAATGTGTGGTAAGGAGTTTGAAATCAAATTCAGTAAAAAATGACCTGTGACACCTGAAAGGTGCTCTTTGGAATGTGGGCCCCTTTGCCCACCTAGGCTGCAAAAAAGTGTCACACATCTGGTATCTCCGTACTCAGGAGAAGGTGGGGAATGTGTTTTGTGGTGTCATTTTACATATACCCATGCTGGGTGAGAGAAATATCTTGGCAAAAGACAACTTTTCCCATTTTTTTATACAAAGTTGGCATTTGACCAAGATATTTATCTCACCCAGCATGGGTATATGTAAAAAGACACCCCAAAACACATTCCTCAACTTCTCCTGAATACAGAGATACCAGATGTGTGACACTTTTTTGCAGCCTAGGTGGGCAAAGGGGCCCAAATTCCTTTTAGGAGGGCATTTTTAGACATTTGGATACCAGACTTCTTCTCACGCTTTGGGGCCCCTAAAATGCCAGGGCAGTATAAATACCCCACATGTGACCCCATTTTGGAAAGAAGACACCCCAAGGTATTCAATGAGGGGCATGGTGAGTTCATTGAAAAAAGAAATTTGGGCACAAGTTAGCGGAAATTGATTTTTTTGATTTTGTTCTCACAAAGTCTCCCTTTCCGCTAACTTGGGACAAAAATTTAAATCTTTCATGGACTCAATATGCCCCTCAGCGAATACCTTGGGGTGTCTTCTTTCCAAAATGGTGTTATTTGTGGGGTGTTTGTACTGCCCTGGCATTTGAGGGTCTCCCCAATCATTACATGTATGCCCAGCATTAGGAGTTTCTGCTATTCTCCTTATATTGAGCATACAGGTAATGAGATTTTTTTTTTCCGTTCAGCCTCTGGGCTGAAAGAAAAAAATGAACGGCACAGATTTCTTCATTCGCATCGATCAATGTGGATGAAAAAATCTCTGCCAAAAAAAGAAAAAGGAGGGGAAAGGCGTCTGCCAGGACATAGGAGCTCCGCCCAACATCCATACCCACTTCAGCTCGTATGCCCTGGCAAACCAGATTTCTCCATTCACATCAATCGATGTGGATGAATAAATCATTGCCGGGATTTTTTTTTTTATATATACAAAGTGTTTGCCAAAGTATATGAACACCGCCACCTCCTCAGCTCATATGCCTCGGCAAACATATCTTTTACTGCAGAGGAGAAATCTTGTCTTGCAGCGCCGCATACACCGACTTGCGTGTAATCTGACAGCAGCGCAATGCTTCTGTCCGAATGCACATCAGTGCTGCAGCTGGTCGATCGGTTGGTCCACCTGGAAGGTAAAAAAAACAAAACAAAAAATAAAAAACCAGGCCGCAAAGCAATAACTTTATTAACTTTAGAACAGAACATATTAACTTTTTTTAACTTTTTAAACTTTTTTACTTACCGGTAATTTTTTTTTTGTTTAGTTTTTTTTACCTTTATAGAACAAACCTCTCCTTCCCCATGGGACAATGTGCAAAGCGCAAATCGCCCAAAGATGTGGCGAAGTACGTTATGCACTTTATCCCAGGTGAAAGGAGAGGTTTGCAGCAGCTGAGAGTAAAAGGGCCCTAATAGCCCTGTGTGCCTGTCCTGTGAGATGCAATCCCTATGCTAGGTGTACCTGTGTGTGGTACTACCGGAAACACTCACCAAAGCATAGGGCAGGGTGGTCAGGACAGTCAGGACAGAAATAGCGGGTGTCACGCCTTATTCCACTCCTGCTACAGACACGACATCTTTTTCGGGTGACGGTTGGGTTGAGGTACCAGGAACGACACTGGGGAAATGTCGCTCGTGTAGACGGCTAACTACACTGGTGGATGGGGCAACGGAACCTCCTGGGTAAAGGAGGTTCTCGATGATCTCTTCCTGGAATTTGAGGAAAGATCGTGTTCTCCCAGCCTTACTGTAGAGAACAAAACTATTGTACAGCGCCAATTGAATTAAATATACAGACACCTTCTTATACCAGCGTCTGGTTCTGCGGGAAACTAAATACGGAGACAACATCTGGTCATTGAAGTCCACCCCTCCCATGAGCGCATTATAGTCGTGGACACAGAGGGGCTTTTCAATGACACGGGTTGCTCGCTCAATTTGGATTGTCGTGTCTGCGTGAATGGAGGAGAGCATGTAAACGTCACGCTTGTCTCTCCATTTCACCGCGAGCAGTTCTTCGTTACACAAGGCAGCCATCTCCCCCCTTGCAAGACGGGTGGTTACAAGCCGTTGGGGGAAGCCCACGCGACTAGTTCGTGCGGTGCCACAGGCGCAAATCCGTTCTAGAAACAAATGCCTAAAGAGGGCCACACTTGTGTAAAAATTGTCCACATAAAGATGGTACCCCTTGCCGAATAAGGGTGACACCAAGTCCCAGACTGTCTTCCCACTGCTCCCCAGGTAGTCAGGGCAACCGACCGGCTCCAGGGTCTGATCTTTTCCCTCATAGATCCGAAATTTGTGGGTATAGCCTGTGGCCCTTTCACAGAGCTTATACAATTTGACCCCATACCGGGCACGCTTGCTTGGGATGTACTGTTTGAAGCCAAGGCGCCCGGTAAAATGTATTAGGGACTCGTCTACGCAGATGTTTTGCTCGGGGGTATACAAATCTGCAAATTTCTGGTTGAAATGGTCTATGAGGGGCCGAATTTTGTGGAGCCGGTCAAAAGCTGGGTGGCCTCTGGGACGGGAGGTGGTGTTGTCGCTAAAATGCAGGAAACGGAGGATGGCCTCAAATCGTGCCCTGGACATAGCAGCAGAGAACATGGGCATGTGATGAATCGGGTGCGTTGACCAATATGACCGCAATTCATGCTTTTTTGTCAGGCCCATGTTGAGGAGAAGGCCCAAAAAAATTTTAAGTTCGGAAACTTGGACTGGTTTCCACCGGAAAGGCTGGGCATAAAAGCTTCCCGGGTTGGCGGATATAAATTGTGTGGCATACTGGTTGGTCTCTGCCACGACTAAGTCCAAGAGCTCCGCAGTCAAAAACAGCTCAAAAAATCCCAGGGCCGAACCGATTTGAGCCGTCTCAACCCGAACTCCAGACTGGGCGGTGAAAGGGGGAACTACAGGTGCGGCTGAAGTTGGTGACTGCCAATCAGGGTTTGCCAGCACCTCAGGGATTCTAGGGGCTCTACGGGCCTGTCTGTGCGGTGGCTGCGATGGGGTAACTAGCGCACGTGCCACCGTACCAGCTTCAACTGCCCTTCTGGTGCTCGCCACGTCACCATGTTGTACGGCAGTGCTGGTACTAGGTCCAGGGAGGGCTGCGCTGCTGGTGTATGCCTCACCACGTGATCCGGCAGCGACAGCCCCACTCTGCTGCTCTTGAAGCGGATCCTGCATAACCTGTGGTCTAGCGACACGGGGCCGGGTACGCCTGGTGCTGCCAGGGACCTCCTCGTCCGAACTTTGGGTCAGAGAGCCACTGCTTTCCACAGGTTCATATTCTGACCCGCTAGATTCATCAGATGAGGGTTCCCACTCCTCATCCGACTGGGTCAGAATCCTGTAGGCCTCTTCAGAAGAATACCCCCTGTTTGACATTTTGGACTACTAAATTTAGGGGTATTCCCTGAGACTACCCAAGAAAAAAAGCAAGCCTGTCTTACAAAGGGGAGGCTAGCGAAGTACCGGAGGCCGCTGCGGTTGATAAAAAATATCAAAACTGATTTTTTTTTATCGCCGCAGTGCGTGTAAAATGAATGTGCAGTGATCAAAAAATATATATTTTTTGTCACTGCGGTGGGGCGGGCGTGGGTGAACGCACGTGTGGGCGACCGATCAGGCCTGATCGGGCAAACACTGCGTTTTGGGTGGAGGGCGAACTAAAGTGACACTAATACTATTATAGATCTGACCGTGATCAGTTTTGATCACTTACAGATACTATAAAAGTACAAATGCTGATTAGCGATACGCTATTCAGCGAATAAAAGTGACTGCGGTGCGGTGGGGTGGGCGCTAACTGACGCTAACTACCTAACCAAGGGGCCTAAACTATCCCTAAAACCTAACAGCCAATACCAGTGAAAAAAAAAAAGTGACAGTTTACACTGATCACTTTTTTTCCTTTCACTAGTGATTGACAGGGGCGATCAAAGGGGTGATCAAAGGGTTAATTGGGGTGCAGGGGGGTGATCAGGGGCTAAGGTGTAGTGTTGGTGTACTCACAGTTCAGTCTGCTTCTCTGCTGGATCCAACCGACGAAAAGGACCAGCAGAGAAGCAGAGAAGCCATATAACAGATCATATTTACTAATATGATCTGTTATATGACTTTTGATTGGATTTTTTGAAAATCGCCAGCCTGCCAGCCAATGATCGTTGCTGGCAGGCTGGTGACGAACTTCTTCTTTGAATTTTGCCGGCCCGCGATGCGCATGCGCGGGCCGGCTTTGAGCGAAATCTCGCGTCTCGCGAGATGACGCGTATATGCGTGATTGTGCGCAGCGCTGCCACCTCCGGAACGCGAATCTGCATACAGCGGTCCGGAGGTGGTTAAGAGGCCACAGCTTAGGTCCCTGAAATAAGAACTTCCGGGAGACAGGAGGAGTTAAGACCTTACAGACCAGGTGGGGAAGGAGGAAAGGGACTGGTGGATGGAAAAAGGGGGACTACAAATGAGGAAGGCCTAATACAGTTCCAAAGGAAACTCTGCCTTCCCAGGTCCCTCTACCTCACGATGGCACAGGCAACCCATGGAGTGACGCACCAGACAAAAACTGCTGTGTGATTTAGTACATAGTGCATGGTACGCCCCAGGGTTCATCACTGTAGCAGTCAGATATACTCAAGGATGTATGATTTGTGCCCAGAACAACATGGGGGAGGTGGTTAAGGTTCCCCAGAAACACACGTCTTGCCCTTTGAATCTGATTCAACGCTTGCAGACTACCTTCAACTACCCAAGGTGGGCATGTATTGGTGTGTGATGACTTGTTTTCAGGATGGGCAAAAGCATACCCAAAAAAGCAAAGAAGATTATGGCCGAAGTATGTAGGTATGGGGTACCTGAGACCATTGAAAGTGACAGAGGTGTTCACTTCACAAGTGAAGTGATGCAGGAGATGATGAAGGTTTTGGGTGTAGAACAGGCCTTACATGTTTCGTATCATACACAAAGCAGCAGTAGGGGAAAAGGAACTGAACGGGACACTAAAGTTAAAGATTCAAAAAGTTATGAACAGAGTGCCTGCTGGTAGCCCTCTTTTCAGTAAGGTATACCCCTAACTGTAAGACAGGCCTTAGTCCCTATAAGGTCCTTTTTGGGTCAGGCCCTAGGGCAGGATTGTATTTCGCACAGCAGCTCCAGATGCAGCATGGTTGTCTGACAGATTATGTGATCAGTTTTCACAAGCACTTGATTAAAATATATTCTTGAGTTTTTGCTTCACTTCCAGATTTTGATAAAGTACTGGGAATCCACCCACTTGTGTCTGGAGATTGGGTGGTAGTAGAAAGACACGTTAGAAAAGTCCTCAAACCCTGGTTTGATGATCCATTCCGAGTGTTGCTGACCACAAACACAGTGAAGCTCAATGAAAAGTATAATTGGAGTCATTTCAAGAAAGTGTTGAGTCTGGAGACTTGAAAGGATGATGTTTCTTGTTCCCCCTTGTGTGACTGCTGATCCTGACTCGAACAAATATGGATTTTATATGAGATAGTAAAAATAGGTTTCTGGGCTGTGAAAAAGTTGTGCAAAAGGAAGAAAAAAGTTGTTACAGTCCGATACTTCTAGCCCAGTGATTCATTGATAGTATTGGCCAAAGATTCTCGGGATTAATAGTTCTTAGGTTCACAATAGTCAATGGGCAGAAGGGCTACAGAATCGTTTTAGTACTTGCTTGTACTTGCTGTATTATTCCCTGTGTAAAGAAATTGTTCAGCAAGGCAGTTGACAAGGCCGTACCAGAGATGATGATGGGAGAATTGTGTGAAGAATTCGATCGAGGAAAATCAGAAGCACTGATGCCCTCCAGTCTCCCCCCATATGACGTCAGCGCAAATTAGGGAAAGATCATCTGACTTCCCCATGCTCAAGTCCAGTGTCATGGGAGGCTATTCATTAGGAATAAGCTTGTCATGGAAGCTGGCGAAGAGGATGTCGGAGCATTGGGACAGATGTTTAGGTTTAGGGAAAGAATGAGATTCAAGGGGGACTGATAGAGATGTGTGAATATCTTTCTTTCATTTTTTTTATGTAACTAAATAGATTTTCTCATGTAGTTACTTTAAGCTGCTACTTCCTTATCTAAGCAGTGCCTTCCCCTCCCCCCCCCCCCCCTTTGCTCTGAACTGCCTGTATCTCAGCAGTGAGGAGAAGGGGCAAGGCACGCAGCTGTGTGCCGAGCTCATCCTGACTTCTCCCACAGATGTGTGAAGAAGGATGTATAGACTGTAGAAGAATGCTTGAGCAAATTACTTAGCTAGATGATTCTTATATATATATATATATATATATATATTCAGTGGCTATAAAAAAGCACCTCCTTGAAGTGTCATATGTGACGTAAGCTAGTGCACACTGCGCCGCAGACTCCAAATGTTATCTCCTTTCTTCTTATCTCTTTTTCCTCCTTAGCCAATGAAATAATGGCATGAGCCTCAGGGGGGACACCCCCCTCCTGAAGATGTAAAAACTGCTTTACTCATTGTACTAAACATACTGTCTTTGACCTGCCTTTGTGTCAGTGTATGTCTCTGCCTCGCGTGGATATTAACCCCTTGGGGTACCTTGATTTGAAGCACCAGAGTGTATCTTAAATACTTTAATTAAAAGCAACTATAACAGAGCTGTATACTGTGAGCGGCTGTGTATATACTGTGAGGGTAGGAGCTGTATACTGTGAGCAGCTGTGTATATACTGTGAAGGGAGGAGCTGTATACTGTGAGCAGCTGTGTATATACTGTGAAGGGAGGAGCTGTATACTGTGAGCGGCTGTGTAAATACTGTGAGGGGAGGAGCTGTATACTGTGAGCAGCTGTGTATATACTGTGAGGGGAGGATCTGTATACTGTGAGCAGCTGTGTATATACTGTGAGGGGAGGAGCTGTGTACTGTGAGCAGCTGTGTATATACTGTGAGGGGAGGAGCTGTATACTGTGAGCAGCTGTGTATATACTGTGAGGGGAGGAGCTGTATACTGTGAGCAGCTGTGTATATACTGTGAAGGGAAGAGCTGTATACTGTGAGCAGCTGTGTATATACTGTGAGGGGAGGAGCTGTATACTGTGAGCAGCTGTGTATATACTGTGAGGAGAGGAGCTGTATACTGTGAGCAGCTGTGTATATACTGTGAAGGGAAGAGCTGTATACTGTGAGCAGCTGTGTATATACTGTGAGGGGAGGAGCTGTATACTGTGAGCGGCTGTGTATATACTCTGAGGGTCTGTGTATATACTGTGAGTGGAGGAGCTGTATACTGTCAGCATCTGTGTATATACTGTGAGTGGAGGAGCTGTATACTGTGAGCGGCTATGTATACTGTGAGCGGCTGTATATATACTATGAGGGAAGGAGCTGTATACCGAGAGCGGCTGTGTATATACTGTGAGGGGAGGAGCTGTATACTGTGAGCGGCTGTGTATATACTGTGAGGGGAGGATCTGTATACTGTGAGCGTCTATGTATATACTGTGAGTGGAGGAGCTGTATACTGTGAGTGGCTGTGTATATACTGTGAGTGGAGGAGCTGTATACTGTGAGCGGCTGTGTATATACTATGAGGGAAGGAGCTGTATACTGTGAGCGGCTGTGTATATGCTGTGAGAGGAGGAGCTGTATATTCTGAGGCGTCTATGTATATACTGTGAGTGGAGGAGCTGTATACTGTGAGTGGCTGTGTATATACTGTGAGTGGAGGAGCTGTATACTGTCAGCATCTGTGTATATACTGTGAGTGGAGGAGCTGTATACTGTGAGCGGCTATGTATACTGTGAGCGGCTGTATATATACTATGAGGGAAGGAGCTGTATACCGTGAGCGGCTGTGTATATACTGTGAGTGGAGGAGCTGTATACTGTGAGCCGCTGTGTATATACTGTGAAGGGAAAAGCTGTATACTGTGAGCAGCTGAGTATATACTGTGAGTGCAGAAGCTGTATACTGTGAGCGGCTGTGTATATACTGTAAGGGTAGGAGCTGTATACTGTGAGCGGCTGTGTATATACTGTGAGTGGAGGAGCTGCGTATATATTTTTGGGGGAGAGTCGCTGTGTGTATACAGTGAACGGAGGAGCTGCACATATACTGTGGGTGGAGGAATGGAATATATATGGGGGAGGAATGGAAGGAGGGACTAGAACAGTTCAGAAGGAAAGGTGTAGGGTAAAAAAAAGTACATAAACCTCTTAATTCTATGTACAGTGGATATAAAAAGTCTACACACCCCTGTTAAAATGTCAGGTTTCTGTGATGTAAAAAAAATTTGACAAATCATTTCAGAACTTTTTCCACCTTTAATGTGACCTATAAATTGTACAACTCAATTGAAAAACAAACTGAAATCTTTTAGATAGAGGGAAGAAAAAATACCAAAATAAGATTATATGGTTGCATAAGTGTGCACACCCTTAAACTATTACTTTGTTGAAGCCCCCTTGATTTTATTACAGCACTCAGTCTTTTTGGGTATGAGTATATCAGCATGGCACATTTTGACTTGGCAAGATTTGCCCACTCTTCTTCGCAAAAACACTCCAAATCTGTCAGATTGCGAGGGCATCTCCTGTGCACAGCCCTCTTCAGATCACCCCACAGATTTTCAATTGGATTCAGGTCTGGGCTCTGGCTGGGCCATTCCAAAACTTTAATCTTCTTCTGGTGAAGCCATTCCTTTGTTGATTTGGATGTATGCTTTGGGTC
Source organism: Bufo bufo (assembly GCF_905171765.1). Classification (NCBI taxonomy): domain Eukaryota; kingdom Metazoa; phylum Chordata; class Amphibia; order Anura; family Bufonidae; genus Bufo; species Bufo bufo. The sequence continues at coordinate 268,933,936 of NC_053389.1, read as the reverse complement.
GTTGTCATGCTGAAAGATGAAGTTCCTCTTCATGTTCAGCTTTCTAGCAGAAGCCTGAAGGTTTTGTGCCAATATTGACTGGTATTTGGAACTGTTCATAATTCCCTCTAGCTTAACTAAGGCCCCAGTTCAAGCTGAAGAAAAACAGCCCCAAAGCATGATGTTGCCACCACCATGCTTCACTGTGGGTATGGTGTTCTGTTGGTGATGTGCAGTGTTGTTTTTGCGCCAAACATATCTTTTGGAATTATGGCCAAAAAGTTCAACCTTGGTTTCATCAGACCATAACACTCACCTAAAGAATTATTAGGAACACCTGTTCTATTTCTCATTAATGCAATTATCTAGTCAACCAATCACATGGCAGTTGCTTCAATGCATTTAGGGGGGTGGTCCTGGTCAAGACAATCTCCTGAACTCCAAACTGAATGTCAGAATGGGAAAGAAAGGTGATTTAAGCAATTTTGAGCGTGGCATGGTTGTTGGTGCCAGATGGGCCGGTCTGAGTATTTCACAATCTGCTCAGTTACTGGGATTTTCACGCACAACCATTTCTAGGGTTTACAAAGAATGGTGTGAAAAGGGAAAAACATCCAGTATGCGGCAGTCCTGTGAGCAAAAATGCCTTGTGGATGCTAGAGGTCAGAGGAGAATGGGCCGACTGATTCAAGCTGATAGAAGTACTCGTTACAACCGAGGTATGCAGCAAAGCATTTGTGAAGCCACAACACGCACAACCTTGAGGCGGATGGGCTACAACAGCAGAAGACCCCATCGGGTACCACTCATCTCCACTACAAATAGGAAAAAGAGGCTACAATTTGCACGAGCTCACCAAAATTGGACTGTTGAAGACTGGAAAAATGTTGCCTGGTCTGATGAGTCTCGATTTCTGTTGAGACATTCAAATGGTAGAGTCCGAATTTGGCGTAAACAGAATGAGAACATGTATCCATCCTCTGATGGCTACTTCCAGCAGGATAATGCACCATGTCACAAAGCTCGAATCGTTTCAAATTGGTTTCTTGAACATGACAATGAGTTCACTGTACTAAAATGGCCCCCACAGTCACCAGATCTCAACCCAATAGAGCATCTTTGGGATGTGGTGGAACGGGAGCTTAGTGCCCTGGATGTGCATCCCTCAAATCTCCATCAACTGCAAGATGCTATCCTATCAATATGGGTCAACATTTCTAAAGAATGCTATCAGCACCTTGTTGAATCAATGCCACGTAGAATTAAGGCAGTTCTGAAGGCAAAAGGGGGTCCAACACCGTATTAGTATGGTGTTCCTAATAATTCTTTAGGTGAGTGTATATAGCAATATATAGCCACTTATAAACACAACCAGTGTGATTGTTGAAATATATGCAGGAACTTTTTATGGGAATATTTTAGAAGGTTCAAGATATTAAGAGGAGTACCATCCAAGAAAGCGGAGACTGATTATACTATTGTCTCTCCTGCATACCAGTACATATCCAACATCTAGGACTGACATTGGTCCATACCAGAAGATGCAGGAGAGAAGATTTAGTATCACCAGTCCCTGCCCTATTTCAGTTTTATTTACCATTTTTTATTGATAATATTCATATTGTGTTTTGATACATTCTATTACCTATGTGTATTGTATTTGTTAGTGGTCAGCATTCATTTTTATACACATTTTTATTGTTCCATATATGTTATAACCTACTGTTTTAAAAGAAGCAACATATTGGATCACTAACCAGTTGACCAATTAATAAATAGTGTTTTTTTCGATATATGAGTACCAATCCTATATTTTAATAACAAAATTAAAATTTAATTATTTCTCTGCTTCTCAGAGCGTATACTTCACACATTACTAATAACCCTCTCCTTTCCATTGATAAGAAAGTCACATGGTGACACTCCGATCACATGGCTCCCTAGAGCCAATCGCAGCCCACTATATTCTATTCATTTATAATAAACAGCAACAGGTATCCAATAACAGCGGCAATACACCACCCCCCCCCCCACTTACAACTCTTCCTCATTTCACTTAACACGGCTTCAAAAAGGACTCGGCTTTTACCCTGCATAGTAAACTTAAACAGGTCAGTGACGGCAGCAATACAGCCCCCCCCCCCCCCCCCCCCCCCTTGCTAACAACTCTTCCTCATTCCACCAAGCACAGCTTTAGATCAAACTATGCATTTAACCCTGCTGGTTTCAAGGTCCCTAATCTATATACCCATCCAACTTCCTTGCGGTTAATGTTGGCAACAGGATCCCCTCCTCTCCAATTCCTCTCCACCTTCTCCAAACCACTAAACCTCAAGCCCGCCAAGTTTTTTCGATGCACAAGCTTGAAGTGTAGTGGAACACTGTGATCCTCTTTACCTTTCCTAATATTCCCTATATGCTCCTGCAGTCGGGTCTTCAATTTACAAAGGGTTCTACCCACATACTGGAGCCCCCAAGGGCACTCCAGTATGTAGATAACCCCCATCGTCTCACACGACATTTCACCTTTGATCTTATGTATCTGCCCTCCTTTCGATACAATTTCCTGCTGGTTTCTTTTCTTGTCCTCTCTGGTGCGGTTTCTGCAAGCACCGCAGAAACCGCACCAAGTGAACTGATCCCTACTTGGTTTTTTGTTTTTCACTATGCAGCTATGTACCAATGCATCTCGCAGGTTTGGTGCTCTTTTATATAGCACTCTCGGCCGCTCAGGGATAACCTGTCCCAGCACTGGGTCATTTTTTTTAAATGAACCAGTTTTTCTGCAAGGAGTTCTTTAACGGTCCTACCTGCGTGTTATATTGGGTGAGGAAGGTGAATTTGAAGTCCAACATTTTGTTCTCCTTATCTGTTTCCTTCTTTCTATTAAAGTTTTTAACCCCCTCATCCCATTCTTCCACTTCTTTCCTGATCTTCTCCAAAGCCTCAGGGTTATATCCCTTCTCTTCAAACCTCTTCTGAATCACCCTACTTTGTTCCCTGTAGTCTCTGACCTCAGTACAATTACGACGAACACGTATAAATTGTCCCTTCGGAATATTTTGTTTCCAGGGGGCATGGTGGCAGCTCTGCATATCTATGTAGCCATTCACATCTGTTGGTTTGAAGTACGTTTTTGTCTTCAGCTGACCTTCCTCCAAAAAAATGGTCAAGTCCAAGAAATTGATACTACTGGGGCTCATTTCACTAGTAAATTTAAGGTTGTAGGTATTCTGGTTTAAACTAGTCATACATTTTTCCAAGCCCCAGCGTTCACCTTCCCACATGATCAGGCAATCATCAATTAAACTATATAGATCTCCTTCGGCGAGGCTGAATCTTAATAGGATTTTGACATCTAGCTTCGATTTGAATAGTGGCCCTCGGCAAGATTGCCCACTATCTCCATTGTTATTTCATATTTATATCGAGCCTTTGGCTTTGGCCGTTAGACAGAATGATAAAATCAAAGGGTTTGGAATATTAAGGATGGAAGATCGTATTTCCCTATACGCGGATGATGTCTTATTTTTTTTATAGATTATACAGAATCAACTCTCCCAAGACTCATCCGAATGGTTAACTCTTTCGGTGGTTTTCTGGTTTAGATAGAAATTGGTCAAAAACCACTCTTATGCCTTTGGACTCTAATGGGGCTCTGCTGACTAAGCTGAATGTTTCTGACACCTTTCATTATTTGGGTATGACTATATCCCCTAGGATTGAAGATTTTTACAGGTTAACTTGATTCCACTGATAACGAAATTAAGGCCAAAAATTTGGATATGGCTGCGACTTCCTTTATCTAGAGCTGATCGAGTATCCCTGGTTAAAGATGGCAATTCTACCTCAACTCCTTTTATATTCTTATGAATTCACCCATATGGATAGAGGACAATTTTTTTAAACTTATTGAGAGAATCATTAATAATTTATTGTGGGGAAGGAGGAGAGTAAGGCTTAAATTGGAATATTTGTATAAACCACTGGAGCAGGGGGGTTTGAATCTCCCCTATTTCAAGGGATACTTTATTGCCGGCCAGCTATGGTTGTGTCGTGAATGGCAGAAAAGTGCATTCCTTTCGACTTTGGTGAGGAGATCCTCGTATAACAATATATTTACTCTTCTAGAATCTGGACAATTGATTAATGGGGTGCAGGACTAAAGAGAGGCTACAAAGGTATTATCTAAGACTTGGGGTACTATTAGATCATGGTTGGGGGTAAAAGGGTCTTTTCAATTCACTCCACTTTGGCACAATTCTTATTTAATGGTTTTAGGTGGTATAGCTGAGGATCAGTTTTGGCAAAAGAATAGGATTTTATATGTTACACAGGTGGTGAAGAATAGAGAGATATTGCCGTTTTTGGATTTAGCGTAGAAGGTGAATAATTTATCCTGGTTTAGATACTTTCAGCTTCAATCGGCACTTTCTAGTTTGAAGGATAAATCAGTGTTAGAGATAGATACTTATTTTTTAAAGGAGTTAACAGGGAATTTAGAACAGAGACTGAATATTTATAAATTGTTTCTTAAGGCACGATTTACTAAAGCACAATCACCAGGACAAAGGGCCTGGGAGGTGGATTTTCCAAGTATTCAACTAGAGCTTAAAAAGTAAAGAGCAAAAAATGGGACTTGATTGCATTTGGTACTTTAATAATTAAGCAGCATAATAGGAGAATTATCGAGAGTACCCCAATATGTACCTGTCCTCCTGGTCAAGTTGTATCTCTGAAGGAGTAAAGGAGACATGCCTTTAGAGCCAAATACCAATGCCCCTTTTCTTTTCTCTGGAAGAAGGTAAAAAAGAAAGCGGAAATGACCTGTGAAAAATGCATCTCCTAGAAGAACACCCCATCAGCAAAAGACTTAGCATATAAGTTAAAGGCCTTTCTCTGTTCCACTGGTGACTTAAGACCCTGGACATTGCAGGATATTAGAATCGGAGGTTTACTAACCATAATTTTAAAAAAAAGGGAGAACGGCATACGGGGTGCAGAGTCAGCAAATGGGGGGGTGACCCCCTTCTCCTAGGGTGACAACATATGTACATAGACACATGAGGGACAGAAATACACTGGTACCAAGGGAAACGAACAAAGAAACAGTGGACTTGTTACCAATGAAGTAATGTTAAAGAAAGGACCTCAACCTGTCTAAATAAATTGTCCCTAAATAGAATTATTTTTATTAGAAGATATTGAACAATGTTTGGGGGTTGCCCACCCTATTTGGTGCAATTTACTCCAATTAACTTTTGGTTAGTACTGGTTTATGTATCGCCCATCTTATAAATATACTCCTAAGTGTACAGGGCAGGTGGGGGCCCACTCCATTGGGCCCACTCCATTAAAGTTTAACTGTTATTTCAGTTTATTTTTAATATAGTGTAGGAACAGGGATGTTGAACACTTTTGTAATATAATTTTAGTGAAAGATGTTTCTTTGTACTAAAAACGGAGTAAAGATACTTAGCAATGCTCAGAGTCTGAAAGAGTTTGTTTTTAGTCTTCAGTTCTATTGAGCGCTGAAGATGCCTGTGTGTACCATACAGGGGCTCCCACCCTGCCTCTTATTGCTACCCCAGCCCCTGACTATGTACATGAGCACTATCACTGCCCATTTCCCTTCCTGTCTGACTTGTTACACACAGATGTCTTCAGCGCTCAGTAGAACTGAAGACTGAAGACCGAGTTTGCTAAGAAGACTCTTTACGCCTTGTTTTCTAGTACAAATAAACATCTTTCCCTAATAAAGTATATTACAAACATTTTTAACATCACTATATATCACCAGGTATATGATGTTCTTCTTATTTAGCCTGCTTATTTTAAAAAGATAGAGCTTGTTACTTCTCTCCATCTCTATGGCATCTACATGTAGATGAGCATTGCAGTGGTACATAAGTCCATATATCCATACACATTCAACTCTATCTTAGTCCACATTTTACAGGACATTCATACTGTACATTACACAGAGAGTCTTTCCCCACCGTTCCCATGTTAGCCTTAGTTGCGGCAGAAGCTCTCTGTGTGCAATATACTAACGTTCTGTACATTGCAGACTGCCCAAGTTAGGTGCCTTTTAAAGTTGGGTGTCCTGGCTGCGGTCAGTGTAATTATGTGAGTGGTATTAATAAATCTGTGTCCCTGGCACGTATTCACAGGAAGTATATTTGGCATAACTGGATTATATGACAGGTTCCTCTTCTAAGGCTGTGCGGTATGACATGGCACACAGAAGGAAACATGAGGAGGGACTACATGGGTGGGAATAAAATAAAAATTAAAATAAGAAGCCAGGAATACATCACATTGCTGACTTCTATGAAGCTTAATGGAAAATGTTATGTTACTTTATATGCATCAGCTACTGGTAACATCCACTGCCTCTTAAAGAAGAAAGGTTTGCAAAACTGCGGAGGACAGTGATCAGCTGCGGCGGTCACTGCTGCCGTCTGTAATTAGCAGAAGGACCAGACCAATGCTCCACAGAACAGCATTAGTATAACATAATTTTTTTATTTATTTTTTACACCATTCAAGGCCTTGTCTGAATTATCTCAGACAACCCCTCTAAATGGACCTATTACTACCAACATGATTTTTACAATATGCTTTATGTGATTGCTGATGTAATTCTACCTTACCACACAGGAGGGCAGTATATACACTTTGGCAGCATACAATTCCAAGCTACTCTTAAAATATCTTTGTATATCTTTCTGTCAGTCTATCATTATCTACAGTCAGGTCCATAAATATTGGGACATCGACACAATTCTGACATTTTTGAGTCTATACACCTCCATAATGGATTTGAAATGAAACAAATAAGATGTGCTTTAACTGCAGACTGTCAGCTTTAATTTGAGGGTATTTACATCCAAATCAGGTGAACAGTGTAGTTATTACAACAGTTTGCATATGTGCCTCCCACTTGTTAAGGGACCAAAAGTAATGGGACATAATAATAATAATAATAATCATAAATCAAGCTTTCACTTTTTAATACTTGGTTGCAAATCCTTTGCAGTCAATTACAGCCTGAAGTCTGGAACGCATAGACATCACCAGACGCTGGGTTTCATCCCTGGTGATGCTCTGCCAGGCCTCTACTGCAACTGTCTTCAGTTCCTGCTTGTTCTTGGGGCATTTTCCCTTCAGTTTTGTCTTCAGCAAGTGAAATGCATGCTCTATCGGATTCAGGTCAGGTGATTGACTTGCCCATTGCATAACATTCCACTTCTTTCCCTTAAAAAACTCTTTGATTGCTTCTGCAGTATGCTTTGGGTCATTGTCCATCTGCACTGTGAAGCGCCGTCCAATGAGTTCTGAAGCATTTGGCTGAATATGAGCAGATAATATTGCCCAAAACACTTCAGAACTCATCCTGCTGCTTTTGTCAGCAGTCACATCAATAAATACAAGAGAACCAATTCCATTGGCAGCCATACATGCCCACGCCATGACACTACCACCACCATGCTTCACTGATGAGGTGGTATGCCTAGGATCATGAGCAGTTCCTTTCCTTCTCCATACTCTTCTCTTCCCATCACTCTGGTACAAGTTAATCTTGGTCTCATCTGTCTATAGGATGTTGTTCCAGAACTGTGAAGGCTTTTTTAGATGTCGTTTGGCAAACTCTAATCTGGCCTTCCTGTTTTTGAGGCTCACCAATGGTTTACATCTTGTGGTGAACCTTCTGTATTCACTCTGGTGAAGTCTTCTCTTGATTGCTGACTTTGACACACATACACCTACCTCCTGAAGAGTATTCTTATTCTGGCCAACTGTTGGAAAGGGTGTTTTCTTTATCAGGGAAAGAATTATTCGGTCATCCGCCACAGTAGTTTTCCGTGGTCTTCCGGGTCTTTTGGTTTTGCTGAGCTCACCGATGCGTTCCTTCTTTTTAAGAATGTTCCAAACAGTTGTTTTGGCCACGCCTAATGTTTTTGCTATCTCTCTGATGGGTTTGTTGTGTTTTTTCAGCCTAATGATGGCTTGCTTCACTGATAGTGACAGCTCTTTGGATCTCATCTTGAGAGTTGACAGCAACAGATTCCAAATGCAAATATCACACTTGAAATGAACTAGGGAACTTTTATCTGCTCATTGTAATTGGGATAACGAGGGAATAACACACACCTGGCCATGGAACAGCTGAGAAGCCAATTGTCCCATTACTTTTGGTTCCTTAACAAGTGGGAGGCACATATGCAAACTGTTGTAATTCCTACACCGTTTACCTGATTTGGATGTAAATACCCTCAAATTAAAACTGACAGTCTGCAGTTAAAGCACATCTTGTTCTTTTTATTTCAAATCCATTGTGGTGGTGTATAGAGACAAAAATGTTAGAATTGTGTCGCAATATTTATGGACCTGACTGTAAATGGGCCATATAAAAAATACGGCAAAAAGCTGTTCCATGTAAAATGTGCTCAAAAGACAAGGGGGCACTGCCTCCGACTGAAGAAGAAAAAGTTCAGTCTCCAGAAGCGTCAAAGCTTCTTTACTGTCAGAAACTGTGAATCTGTGGAATAGACTTCCTCAGGACGTGGTCACAGCAGGAACAGTGGACAGTTTCAAAAAGGGTTTAGACGAATTGTACAGTCGTGGCCAAAAGTTTTGAGAATTACATAAATATTGGAAATTGGAAAAGTTGCTGCTTAAGTTTTTATAATAGCAATTTGCATATACTCCAGAATGTTATGAAGAGTGATCAGATGAAATGCATAGTCCTTCTTTGCCATGAAAATTAACTTAACCACCTCAGCCCCTAGGGCTTAAACACCCTAAAAGACCAGGCCACTTTTTACACTTCTGACCTACACTACTTTCACCGTTTATTGCTCGGTCATGCAACTTACCACCCAAATGAATTTTACCTCCTTTTCTTTTCACTAATAGAGCTTTCATTTGGTGGTATTTCATTGCTGCTGACATTTTTACTTTTTTTGTTATTAATCGAAATTTAACGATTTTTTTGCAAAAAAATGACATTTTTCACTTTCAGTTGTAAAATTTTGCAAAAAAAACGAGATACATATATAAATTTTACTCTAAATTTATTGTTCTACATGTCTTTGATAAAAATAAAATGTTTGGGTAAAAAAAAAATGGTTTGGGTAAAAGTTATAGCGTTTACAAACTATGGTACAAAAATGTGAATTTCCGCTTTTTGAAGCAGCTCTGACTTTCTGAGCACCTGTCATGTTTCCTGAGGTTCTACAATGGCCAGACAGTACAAACACCCCACAAATGACCCCATTTCGGAAAGTAGACACCCTAAGGTATTCGCTGATGGGCATAGTGAGTTCATAGAACTTTTTATTTTTTGTCACAAGTTAGCGGAAAATGATGATTTTTTTTTAACTTGTGACAAAAAATAAAAAGTTCTATGAACTCACTATGCCCATCACGAAATACCTTGGGGTCTCTTCTTTCCAAAATGGGGTCACTTGTGGGGTAGTTATACTGCCCTGACATTCTAGGGGCCCAAATGTGTGGTAAGGAGTTTGAAATCAAATTCTGTAAAAAATGACCAGTGAAATCCGAAAGGTGCTCTTTGGAATATGGGCCCCTTTGCCCACCTAGGCTGCAAAAAAGTGTCACACATCTGGTATCTCCGTATTCAGGAGAAGTTGGGGAATGTGTTTTGGGGTGTCTTTTTACATATACCCATGCTGGGTGAGATAAATATCTTGGTCAAATGCCAACTTTGTATAAAAAAATGGGACAAGTTGTCTTTTGCCAAGATATTTCTCTCACCCAGCATGGGTATATGTAAAATGACACCCCAAAACACATTGCCCAACTTCTCCTGAATACTGAGATACCAGATGTGTGACACTTTTTTGCAGCCTAGGTGGGCAAAGGGGCCCATATTCCAAAGAGCACCTTTCGGATTTCACTGGTCATTTTTTACAGAATTTGATTTCAAACTCCTTACCACACATTTGGGCCCCTAGAATGCCAGGGCAGTATAACTACCCCACAAGTGACCCCATTTTGGAAAGAAGAGACCCCAAGGTATTCGCTGATGGGCATAGTGAGTTCATGGAAGTTTTTATTTTTTGTCGCAAGTTAGTGGAATATGAGACTTTGTATGAAAAAAAATATTTAAAAAAATCATCATTTTCCACTAACTTGTGACAAAAAATAAAAAATTCTAGGAACTTGCCATGCCCCTCACGGAATACCTTGGGGTGTCTTCTTTCCAAAATGGGGTCACTTGTGGGGTAGTTATACTGCCCTGGCATTTTCCAGGGGCCCTAATGTGTGGTAAGTAGGTAAATGACCTGTGAAATCCGAAAGGTACTCTTTGGAATGTGGGCCCCTTTGCCCACCTAGGCTGCAAAAAAGTGTCACACATGTGGTATCTCCGTATTCAGGAGAAGTTGGGGAATGTGTTTTGGGGTGTCATTTTACATATACCCATGCTGGGTGAGAGAAATATCTTGGCAAAAGACAACTTTTCCGATTTTTTTATACAAAGTTGGCATTTGACCAAGATATTTATCTCACCCAGCATGGGTATATGTAAAATGACACCCCAAAACACATTCCCCAACTTCTCCTGAATACGGAGATACCACATGTGTGACACTTTTTTGCAGCCTAGGTGGGCAAAGGTGCCCAAATTCCTTTTAGGAGGGCATTTTTAGACATTTGGATACCAGACTTCTTCTCACGCTTTGGGGCCCCTAAAATGCCAGGGCAGTATAAATACCCCACATGTGACCCCATTTTGGAAAGAAGACACCCCAAGGTATTCAATGAGGGGCATGGCGAGTTCCTAGAAAAAAAAAATTTGGGCACAAGTTAGCGGAAATTGATTTTTTTAGATTTTTTTCTCACAAAGTCTCCCTTTCCGCTAACTTGGGACAAAAAATTCAATCTTTCATGGACTCAATATGCCCCTCAGCGAATACCTTGGGGTGTCTTCTTTCCAAAATGGTGTTATTTGTGGGGTGTTTGTACTGCCCTGGCATTTGAGGGTCTCCGCAATCATTACATGTATGCCCAGCATTAGGAGTTTCTGCTATTCTCCTTATATTGAGCATACAGGTAATGAGATTTTTTTTTTCCGTTCAGCCTCTGGGCTGAAAGAAAAAAATGAACGGCACAGATTTCTTCATTCGCATCGATCAATGTGGATGAAAAAGGAGGGGAAAGGCGTCTGCCAGGACATAGGAGCTCCGCCCAACATCCATACCCACTTAGCTCGTATGCCCTGGCAAACCAGATTTCTCCATTCACATCAATCGATGTGGATGAATAAATCATTGCCGGGATTTTTTTTTTTATATATACAAAGTGTTTGCCAAAGTATATGAACACCGCCACCTCCTCAGCTCATATGCCTCGGCAAACGTATCTTTTACTGCAGAGGAGAAATCTCGTCTTGCAGCGCCGCATACACCGACTTGCGTGTAATCTGACAGCAGCGCAATGCTTCTGTCCGAATGCACATCAGTGCTGCAGCTAGTCGATTGGTTGGTCCACCTGGAAGGTAAAAAAAAAAAAAAAAAAAACGGGCCGCAACGCAATAAATTTATTAACTTTTGAACAGAACATATAAAAAAAAAATTAACTTTTTTAACTGAACGTTAACTTTTTTACTTACCGGTATTTTTTTTTTGTTTAGCTTTTTTTACCTTTATAGAACAAACCTCTCCTTCCCCATGGGACAATGTGCAAAGCGAAAATCGCCCAAAGATGTGGCGAAGTACGTTATGCACTTTATCCCAGGTGAAAGGAGAGGTTTGCAGCAGCTGTGAGTAAAAGGGCCCTAATAGCCCTGTGTGCCTGTCCTGTGAGATGCAATCCCTATGCTAGGTGTACCTGTGTGTGGTACTTCCGGAAACACTCACCAAAGCATAGGGCAGGGTGGTCAGGACAGTCAGGACAGAAATAGCGGGTGTCACGCCTTATTCCACTCCTGCTACAGACACGACATCTTTTTCGGGGTGACGGTTGGGTTGAGGTACCAGGAACGACACTGGGGAAATGTCGCTCGTGTAGACGGCTAACTACACTGGTGGATGGGGGCACGGAACCTCCTGGATACAGGAGGTTCTCGATGATCTCTTCCTGGAATTTGAGGAAGGATCCTGTTCTCCCAGCCTTACTGTAGAGAACAAAACTATTATACAGCGCCAATTGAATTAAATATACAGACACCTTCTTATACCAGCGTCTGGTTCTGCGGGAAACTAAATACGGAGACAACATCTGGTCATTGAAGTCCACCCCTCCCATGAGCGCATTATAGTCGTGGACACAGAGGGGCTTTTCAATGACACGGGTTGCTCGCTCAATTTGGATTGTCGTGGCTGCGTGAATGGAGGAGAGCATGTAAACGTCACGCTTGTCTCTCCATTTCACCGCGAGCAGTTCTTCGTTACACAAGGCAGCCCTCTCCCCCCTTGCAAGACGGGTGGTAACGAGCCGTTGGGGGAAGCCCACGCGACTAGTTCGTGCGGTGCCACAGGCGCAAATCCGTTCTAGAAACAAATGCCTAAAGAGGGCCACACTTGTGTAAAAATTGTCCACATAAAGATGGTACCCCTTGCCGAATAAGGGTGACACCAAGTCCCAGACTGTCTTCCCACTGCTCCCCAGGTAGTCAGGGCAACCGACCGGCTCCAGGGTCTGATCTTTTCCCTCATAGATCCGAAATTTGTGGGTATAGCCTGTGGCCCTTTCACAGAGCTTATACAATTTGACCCCATACCGGGCACGCTTGCTTGGGATGTATTGTTTGAAGCCAAGGCGCCCGGTAAAATGTATTAGGGACTCGTCTACGCAGATGTTTTGCTCGGGGGTATACAAATCTGCAAATTTCTGGTTGAAATGGTCTATGAGGGGCCGAATTTTGTGGAGCCGGTCAAAAGCTGGGTGGCCTCTGGGACGGGAGGTGGTGTTGTCGCTAAAATGCAGGAAACGGAGGATGACCTCAAATCGTGCCCTGGACATAGCAGCAGAGAACATGGGCATGTGATGAATCGGGTTCGTGGACCAATATGACCGCAATTCATGCTTTTTAGTTAGACCCATGTTGAGGAGAAGGCCCAAAAAAAAATTTATTTCGGAAACTTGGACTGGTTTTCACCAGAAAGGCTGGGCATAAAAGCTTCCCGGGTTGGCGGATATAAATTGTGTGGCATACCGGTTTGTCTCTGCCACGACTAAGTCCAAGAGCTCCGCAGTCAAGAACAGCTCAAAAAATCCCAGGGCCGAACCGATTTGAGCCGTCTCAACCCGAACTCCAGACTGGGCGGTGAAAGGGGGAACTAATGGTGCGGCTGAAGTTGGTGACTGCCAATCAGGGTTTGCCAGCACCTCAGGGATTCTAGGGGCTCTACGGGCCTGTCTGTGCGGTGGCTGCGACGGGGTAACTACTGCACGTGCCACCGTACCAGCTTCAACTGCCCTTCTGGTGCTCGCCACGTCACCATGTTGTACGGCAGTGCTGGTACTAGGTCCAGGGAGGGCTGCGCTGCTGGTGTATGCCTCACCACGTGATCCGGCAGCGACAGCCCCACTCTGCTGCTCTTGAAGCGGATCCTGCATAACCTGTGGTCTAGCAACACGGGGCCTGGTACGCCTGGTGCTATCAGGGACCTCCACCTCCTCGTCCGAACTTTGGGTCAGAGAGCCACTGCTTTCCACAGGTTCATATTCTGACCCGCTAGATTCGTCAGATGAGGGTTCCCACTCCTCATCCGACTGGGTCAGAATCCTGTAGGCCTCTTCAGAAGAATACCCCCTGTTTGACATTTTGGACTACTAAATTTAGGGGTATTCCCTGAGACTACCCAAGAAAAAAAGCAAGCCGGTCTTACAAAGGGGAGGCTAGCGAAGTACCGGAGGCCGCTGCGGTTGATAAAAAATATCAAAACAGATTTTTTTATCGCCGCAGTGCGTGTAAAATGAATGTGCAGTGATCAAAAAAATATATATTTTTTGTCACTGCGGTGGGGCGGGCGTGGGTGAACGCACGTGTGGGCGACCGATCAGGCCTGATCGGGCAAACACTGCGTTTTGGGGGGAGGGCGAGCTAAGGTGACACTAATACTATTATAGATCTGACCGTGATCAGTTTTGATCACTTACAGATACTATAAAAGTACAAATGCTGATTAGCAATACGCTAAACAGCGAATAAGTGACTGCGGTGCGGTGGGCTGGGCGCTAACTCACGCTAAACTACCTAACCAAGTGGCCTAAACTATCCCTAAAACCTAACAGCCAATAATAGTGAAAAAAAAAAAAGTGACAGTTTACACTGATCACTTTTTTTCCTTTCACTAGTGATTGACAGGGGCGATCAAAGGGGTGATCAAAGGGTTAATTGGGGTGCAGGGGGGTGATCTGGGGCTACAGTGAAGTGTTTGGTGTACTCACAGTTCAGTCTGCTCCTCTGCTGGATCCAGCCGACGAAAAGGACCAGCAGAGGAGCAGAGAAGCCATATAACAGATCATATTTACTAATATGATCTGTTATATGACTTGTGATTGGATTTTTTGAAAATCGCCAGCCTGCCAGCCAATGATCGTTGCTGGCAGGCTGGTGACGATGACGCGTATATGCGTGACTGTGCGCAGCGCTGCCACCTCCGGAACGCGAATCTGCGTTAGGCGGTCCGGAGGTGGTTGATCCCAAAAAAACCTTTCCACTGCATTTCATTGCTGTCATTAAAGGACCTGCTGAGATCATTTCAGTAATCGTCTTGTTAACTCAGGTGAGAATGTTGACGAGCACAAGGCTGGAGATCATTATGTCAGGCTGATTGGGTTAAAATGGCAGACTTGACATGTTAAAAGGAGGGTGATGCTTGAAATCATTGTTCTTCCATTGTTAACCATGGTGACCTGCAAAGAAACTCGTGCAGCCATCATTGCGTTGCATAAAAATGGCTTCACAGGCAAGGATATTGTGGCTACTAAGATTGCACCTCAATCAACAATTTATAGGATCATCAAGAACTTCAAGGAAAGAGGTTCAATTCTTGTTAAGAAGGCTTCAGGGCGTCTAAGAAAGTCCAGCAAGCGCCAGGATTGTCTCCTAAAGAGGATTCAGCTGCAGGATCGGAGTGCCACCAGTGCAAAGCTTGCTCAGGAATGACAGCAGGCAGGTGTGAGCGCATCTGCACGCACAGTGAGGCGAAGACTTTTTGAAGATGGCCTGGTGTCAAGAAGGGCAGCAAAGAAGCCACTTCTCTCCAAAAAAAACATCAGGGACAGATTGATCTTCTGCAGAAAGTATGGTGAATGGACTGCTGAGGACTGGGGCAAAGTCATATTCTCCAATGAAGCCTCTTTCCGATTGTTTGGGGCATCTGGAAAAAGGCTTGTCCGGAGAAGAAAAGGTGAGCGCTACCATCAGTCCTTTGCCATGCCAACAGTAAAGCATCCTGAGACCATTCATGTGTGGGGTTGCTTCTCATCCAAGGGAGTGGGCTCACTCCCAATTTTGCCCAAAAACACAGCCATGAATAAATAATGGTACCAAAACACCCTCCAACATCAACTTCTTCCAACAATCCAACAACAGTTTGGTGAAGAACAATGCATTTTCCAGCACGATGGAGCACCGTGCCATAAGGCAAAAGTGATAACTAAGTGGCTCGCGGACCAAAACGTTGACATTTTGGGTCCATGGCCTGGAAACTCCCCAGATCTTAATCCCATTGAGAACTTGTGGTCAATCCTCAAGAGGCGGGTGGACAAACAAAAACCCACTAATTCTGACAAACTCCAAGAAGTGATTATGAAAGAATGGGTTACTATCAGTCAGGAATTGGCCCAGAAGTTGATTGAGAGCATGCCCAGTCGAATTGCAGAGGTCCTGAAAAAGAAGGGCCAACACTGCAAATACTGGCTCTTTGCATAAATGTCATGTAATTGTCGATAAAAGCCTTTGAAACGTATGCAGTGCGTGTAATTATATTTCACTACATCACAGAAACAACTGAAACAAAGCTCTAAAAGCAGTTTAGCAGCAAACTTTGTGAAAACTAATATTTTTGTCATTCTCAAAACTTTTGGCCACGACTGTACAGGTATTTACTTGTACAGGTTAATCATGTCCCCCCTTAGACGTCTCTTCTCAAGACTAAATAAATTAAATTATTTTATTCTTTCTTCATAACCAAGACCCTCCATGCCCCTTATCATTTTAGTCACTCTCCTCTGTACATTTTCCAGCTGCAGTGCATCCTTTCTATGTACAGGTGGTGTTCAATAATTTTTATTGAGTTTCCTTTCTATGTACTGGTGCCCAGAACTGCGTATTCCAGATGAGGCCGCACCAGCGCTTTGTAAAGTGGTAGTATTACATCCCTGCACCGCGAGTCCATGCCTCGTTTAATGCATGACAATGACCATCCACAAGGACACCCAAATCCTTCTCTATAAATGACTCTCCCAGTGCTACATCACCTAGGACATATGAAGCACAGAGATTATTACTAACAAGATGCATAACTTTACATTTGTCCACATTGAACCTCATTTGCCAAGTTGATGCCCAATCACTCAGAGTGTTCAAGTCAGCTTGTAGTGTTGTGTTGCAATGGTATGGGGTCTGCTATGGTAGTCATGGTCACTTCCTTTTTATTGTATGAGATCATAGTGCAACACATGCACCTATTCTTCCCGCATTTGTACGACCCTACTCTGGAGTCTCTAGATCCATTCTTACTCATAGGCAGGGGCAGTTGTCTGTCTTGTACTCCTTTCCCTTTTGGACAAGATGGTGCAGGAATATCCTTAAGGGTTTTTGCCCTGCGAAATGTGAGGTTGGGGGCTTCAGGGATGCTCTTGCCTATAATAGGACCCTTTTTTAATACTGGCCAGTGTTTGGTTAAAATGTTCCTGATCTCTACATGTTTGATATTATACCGTGTGATCAAACTGATGGGGTGGTGTCTAGAGTTCGATGTTTTCTCCCTTTTATTCAATAAGCTCTCCTTTTGGTTTCCGAGTAGAGTTCTTCTTTTTGATTCGTCGATTAAGCTAGCCGGGTAACCTTCTTGTGGAATATCCTCCTGACCAAATCTAACTGTTCTCTGGGTGCCTTATCGTCAGAACAATTTCTCCGGATTCGCCTCATTTGGCTGTAGGGGATGTTATTTTTCCAACGGTGATGGTGGCAACTTTGGATATCTTAATAACTATTCGTATCAACCTGTTTAAAGTGTGTTTTAGTGGTAATTGAATTATTTACTATACTTAGGTGCAAGTCTAGAAAGACTGCCTCTTCTGGGTGGTGTGCGGGAGAGAAGGTCAAATTCCACTCATTCTTATTGAGAGCTTTTACAAATTTTAGGTCTTCAGCTGTCCCACCCCATACAAATATAATATCATCAATGTACCTTTTGTACAATCTAATGTTAGGGTGTGTTAGGAGGTACATCTTCTCTTCAAAGGACCCCATGAACAAATTAGCATAGGATGGGGCAAATTTGCTCCCCATCGCCGTTCCTTTCTCCTGAAGATAGATAGTATCTTGGAGCGAAAAATAATTATGGTTCAAAATGAAGTTAATGGACTGCAGGATAAAGGAACGCTGCGTCTCTGGCATACAGTTATTATGGACACTAGCTACTATACCTCTGAATCTCTCCGGATCCTTTCCGACCGGGATTATTACAAACGTTTGACACATAATCCTACCCAGGAATATAAGAAGATGCTCTACGCACTTGTAGATGAGGGTTATCATGCAGGAGTCATCGATAAGAAAATAAAAACATATCTTAAAATCCCTCAACCATCCACCGCCAGATTTTATTTTTGCCAAAGTTTCACAAATCTCTCACTAACCCCCCAGGCAGACCTATCATATCCGGCATCGGTTCCCTTACCACAAACCTCTCCGAATATGTCGACGGCATATTACAGAATTACGTTTCCAAGCTACCATCATACCTTAAAGACACAGCCCATTTATTGAATACTCTAGAAACTTTCCGTTGGCAGAATTCCTACCATTGGGCAACATTAGACGTTTCATCCTTTTATGGCAATATTCTTCACCCCCTAGGCCTGAAAGCCATTGAGGATACCCTATTATCAGATCCCTGTATGCCAGAGATGCAGCGTTCCTTTATCCTGCAGTCCATTAACTTCATTATGAACCATAATTATTATTTGTTCCAAGATACTATCTATCTTCAGGAACTGTGATGGGGACCAGATTCGCCCCATCCAATGCTAATTTGTTCATGGGGTTGTTTGAAGAGAAGATGGACCTCCTAACACACCCTAACATTAGATTGTACAAAAGGTACATTGATGATATTATATTTGTATGGGATGGGACCGCTGAAGACCTCTTAAAATTTGTAAAAGCTCTCAATAAGAATAAGTGGAATTTGACCTTCTCTCTCGCACACCACCCAGAAGAGGCAGTCTTTCTAGACTTGCACCTAAGTATAGTAAATAATTCAATTACCACTAAAACACACTTTAAACAGGTTGATACGAAGAGTTATTAAGATTTCCAAAGTTGCCACCATCACCGTTGGAAAAATAACATCCCCTACAGCCAAATGAGGCGAATCCGGAGAAATTGTTCTGGCAATAAGGCACTCAGAGAACAGTTAGATTTGGTCGGGAGGAGATTCCACGAGAAGGGTTACCCGGCTAGCTTAATCGACGAATCAAAAAGAAGAACCCTACTCGAAAACCAAAAGGAGAGCTTATTGAATAAAAGGGATAAACCATCGAACTCTAGACACCGCCCCATCAGTTTGATCACACGGTACAATATCAAACATGTAGAGATCAGGAACATTTTAACCAAACACTGGCCAATATTAAAAAAGGATCCTATTATAGGCAAGAGCATCCCTGAAGCCCCCCACCTCACATTTTGCAGGGCAAAAACCCTTAAAGATATTCTTGCACCATCATGTCCAAAAGGGAAGGGAGTAGAAGACAGACAACTGCCCCTGCCTATGAGTAAGAATAGGTCCAGAATAGGGTCGTACAAATGCAGGAAGAATAGGATCATGTGTTGCACTATCATCTCAAACAATAAAAAGGAAGTGACCATGACTACCATAGCAGACCCCATTCCATTGCGACACAACATGAATTGTGGTACGTCAAACATGATTTACCTATTACAGTGATCTTGCAATATTTATTATGTGGGCCGTACCACGCAAACTTTGCGCGAACGCATGAACGAGCATAGGTCCAACATAAAACGTAAAGTTAACACTCATAGTGTATCCCGGCATTTTTCCCACCATCATGATGGGGACCCCACCTCACTAATGGTAACCCCACTTGAATGGGTCCCCCATTCCTATCAAACATTGTGCCGCAAGGAGATGCACTGGATTTATAAACTCAACACTTTGACCCCCCTTTGGACTCAATGAGTCACTTGAGTATGTGAACTATTAGACCCTTTTGGGTCGATGTGGACGTGGCCTTTTGTGAAGCGTACACACAGATACGTACCACTACCTGCTCATATACCATATACATACACAATTGGGAAAAAACATTCCTTTATACTTGAATACCTCTCTGTACCTTGACTGGTCGCTTACGCGCACATTGAGACAACATTATTGCACCTACAGGTCTCACATCGGCTTTACATTGTGCTGTGTATTTACGTACAACCCAAAGAAACTCTTTTATATTATATTTTTAATATTTTCAATATTTTTATTATATTATTTTTTTTCTACATATTTTCTACATATTATCATGTTTCTATTTAATATCGTATCACGTATATTTTGTTTTGTGTATTAACAAACATATAGATATCTACAGATACTAGTGTGTATATGTATATATACATATATATGCATAATGTGTTGCTCCTCCCCTATGTCTCATTATATCTTGTATATCCGTGTGTATAGACGGATGTCCACGTATTTATTTAATTATTTATTCAATTGTTGTAAATAGGTTATACCTGTCTTTTATCCGTATTAACGATTATTATAATTTTAGGTGTACTGTCTTACCACACATCAGGGGCGTAGATAAGGGGGGGGATAGGGGGGTTCAAACCCCCCCCCCAGAGTGTCTGTCCTCCTAACCTGCCAGAGAATGGCCCGGGCATGCCGCTGCCTGCAATAGCGGTGCGGGCAGTGCGGCACACAGAGAGGTGATGGAGGCTGCAGGGCGGGCAGCATAGGCGTGCGCACGGGGTGTGCCAGGTGTGCCTGGGCACACCCTAATCACACCCCTGTGCTCCGCCTCCTGCACTGCCGCCTGCCAGCCCCGCACTAGTGTTTGACCGGCGCCCGCACAGATGGTAACTATGACACAAAGACACATACTGTAGACAGTGTATTCAGTCCACCCCCACTGCTCCTGTGCTCCGCCTCCGTGACTCCGTCTCCCGGTGGCCGGCCACGTAACGTCACTCACTCCGACGTCACGCGCCTGCTCCGCCTTCATTAATAAAGTGGGAGGAGCATGCACTTAGTGATAGATTATTAGATAGTAGTAGTACATATACTTTGCACAAGTAGCTCACTTAGTCACTTACATAAGGAACGGCAGGTCCGTCTTACAATAGGGACACTGTCAGGGACACTGTTATGGGGGGGGGGGATAAATCTGTGGATGTGGATGATGACTCTTATAATTTGAGAAAGCTGAACCCCCCCCAGGGAAAAAATTATCTATGGCCCTGCCACACATTATACACTGCTCAAAAAAATTAAGGGAACACTTAAACAACACAATGTAACTCCAAGTCAATCACACTTCTGTGAAATCAAACTGTCCACTTAGGAAGCAACACTGAGTGACAATCAATTTCACATGCTGTTGTGCAAATGGGATAGACAACAGGTGTAAATTATAGGCAATTAGCAAGACACCCCCAATAAAGGAGTGGTTCTGCAGGTGGTGGCCATAGACCACTTCTCAGTTCCTATGCTTCCTGGCTGATGTTTTGGTCACTTTTGAATGCTGGCGGTGCTTTCACTCTAGTGGTAGCATGAGACGGAGTCTACAACCTACACAAGTGGCTCAGGTAGTGCAGCTTATCCAGGATGGCACATCAATGCGAGCTGTGGCAAGAAGGTTTGCTGTGTCTGTCAGCGTAGTGTCTAGAGCATGGAGGCGCTACCAGGAGACAGGCCAGTACATCAGGAGACGTGGAGGAGGCCGTAGGAGGGCAACAACCCAGCAGCAGGACCACTACCTCTGCCTTTGTGCAAGGAGGAACAGGAGGAGCACTGCTAGAGCCCTGCAAAATGACCTCCAGCAGGCCACAAATGTGCATGTGTCTGCTCAAACGGTCAGAAACAGACTCCATGAGGGTGATATGAGGGCCCGACGTCCACAGGTAGGGGTTGTGCTTACAGCCCAACACTGTGCAGGACGTTTGGCATTTGTCAGAGAACACCGCGATTGGCAAATTCGCCACTGGCGCCCTGTGCTTTTCACAGATGAAAGCAGGTTCACACTGAGCACATGTGACAGACGTGACAGAGTCTGGAGACACCGTGGAGAACGTTCTGCTGCCTGCAACATCCTCCAGCATGACCGGTTTGGCATTGGGTCAGTAATGGTGTGGGGTGGCATTTCTTTGGAGGGCCGCACAGCCCTCCATGTGCTCGCCAGAGGTAGCCTGACTGCCATTAGGTACCGAGATGAGATCCTCAGACCCCTTGTGAGACCATTATGCTGGTGCGGTTGGCCCTGGGTTCCTTCTAATGCAAGACAATGCTAGACCTCATGTGGCTGGAGTGTATCAGCAGTTCCTGCAAGACGAAGGCATTGATGCTATGGACTGGCCTGCCCGTTCCCCAGACCTGAATCCAATTGAGCACATCTGGGACATCATGTCTCTATCCACCAACGTCACGTTGCACCACAGACTGTCCAGGAGTTGGCAGATGCTTTAGTCCAGGTCTGGGAGGAGATCCCTCAGGAGACCGTCCGCCACCTCATCAGGAGCATGCACAGGCGTTGTAGGTCATACAGGCACGTGGAGGCCACACACACTACTGAGCCTCATTTTGACTTGTTTTAAGGACATTACATCAAAGTTGGATCAGCCTGTAGTGTGTTTTTCCACTTTAATTTTGAGTGTGACTCCAAATCCAGACCTCCATGGGTTGAAAAATTTGATTTCCATTTTTTAATTTTTGTGTGATTTTGTTGTCAGCACATTCAACTATGTAAAGAACAAAGTATTTCAGAAGAATTTTTAATTAACTCAGATCTAGGATGTATTATTTTTGTGTTCCCTTTATTTTTTTGAGCAGTGTATTTCTGTTTGCCTTATTTGCCACCAATTATCCTTCCATTTGTGCACATTTCAGCCGCCATCTGCATGAAAAGCAATGTTACTATACAAACCATCCAATTCCTATAGGTCGACTTATGGCACACTCGTAGTACCCCTCCTAACTAGCAATTCGTTTTGTTGCGTTCCAACCTGGAACATATCCTGCTCTATATCCTGCTCTATGCGCTTCGTCGCGGGCGACATTTCCGGCGGCGATCCGTGCACCTTCATGCGTTCCATGCATAGCACGTCCGGTTTGTCACTTCCGGTTCCGGCACCTAGGCGCGCGCTCCGAATCCAATTACAGTCGGCATCTCCCTATATATAAGTGGTATGTTGCTCCATGTATTTCTGTATGTATGTATTTTTTACTAGCACCTGCTCCTGAAGAAGGGGAGGATTGTTCCCCGAAACGCGTTGAGTCTTGATATTAATGGAATAAAGTGATTGATCAGAGGCCTGCCAGTTCATGCTGTCATCATTCTCTGTCTACTCTACATGCGATACTGGCCGGGGGGGATTAAAGTCACAGGTGTCATGAGTTTATCCTGGTGACTACCCCCCAGCAAAGTAAGTGCTTACTATTTTATGTTGATTACCCGCATGCTTTTAATACCTCTTTATGCATTTTAATCATATGCTGTTTTCCTGGCACTAATATCTTATATTGCACTGGAGGTCTGTGATATCTTCACATGCACCCGCCCCCCTGACCCACCCATT
Source organism: Bufo bufo (assembly GCF_905171765.1). Classification (NCBI taxonomy): domain Eukaryota; kingdom Metazoa; phylum Chordata; class Amphibia; order Anura; family Bufonidae; genus Bufo; species Bufo bufo. The sequence continues at coordinate 268,910,928 of NC_053389.1, read as the reverse complement.
TTATATTTATTTTTATATATCTATTTTCATTCATCTCTACCACCTAGTATCTCGCATTTACCTATGGTTTTAGGGAGTGGCGCTTTGTACCATTTTTTTTTTTGTAATTTAATTTTTATTGATTTTCAATAAAATGAGCAAATTGTACAGGGTACAACATATCAAAACAAGTCATTATCAGTGGTACAAGTCGTACATTTACTTTTTCCAATCTTATTCAGCATTATTAAAACACTTTCTAATACAAACTACAAGTTACAAATTACCCCCCCCCCTCCCCCTCTCTCTCTACTTCTCTTAATGCAATATCATTACTTTTCAATCAATCTGAAGTCTTCCCAAAGTTTGGGTTAATTTCTTTTTCAGGTACCACTCTGAAAGGATGAATGGGGCCATTAAAGTGCGCATGTCTTCATCAGAATATACCACTCCTATGAAAGACTCCCATCTCTTAAAGAAAGAGTTTATAAACCGCCCTCCCATTTGTTCCACCTCGATCCTTTCCATATTCAGGCAATGCTTGGCATGTTTAAGAACCTCCGTAATTGACGGCCTTTGGGGTTTGAGCCAGTGCCTAAAAATACAGCGTTTGGCTGCCAACAATAAGATATGTATCACTGGTTGCACATTAGACCCATTTGCCCGAGCATGGAAGAGCATCAAGTCAGGAGTCAAGGGTATCGAGGTTTGCAGATAGCATTTTATCTGGGATTTGACTAACTTCCAAAAATTCTGGGAGGCCGGGCAGGACCATATCCCATGGCACAAGTCAGTTTTTTCCAACTGGCACTTAGGGCATTTAGTCAAACTGTCAGAAGAAGGAAGGGGTGACGAGGACTGGAACCCATAAATGGCTTTATGAATAAATCTGAAATGTGATTCTCTCCAGACTTGGTTGATTATTACTTTATTGACTGTGTTTCATCCTTGAATGATTAATGTATCCGCATCTAGTGAGGGGAACGTTTTTTTCCAGTGGGAGAATAGGTTGTCTGCTAGACACTTTTGCTTGCGATCCCGTATCTCGTGATAGATTTCTGAAAGTGTCCTTTTCCTGGACCCATCACCCACCACCCGATCAAAGGCATTGGCTGTGAATTCCTCACTCAGGTCTTTCACCCTATATCTAAGAAAGCCCATTAGCTGGGCGTACGCCAGAAAGTGTTGTGGTTTAATTTGTGGATATCTATTGTGTATTTCTGCAAATGACAGATAGGAATTAGCTTGCCTATCCCAGAAGTCTTGAACCTTCCCTAAACCCCCTCGCTTCCACGAAACAAAATGTTGTGTTTCACTACCTGCGGGAAACTCCGGGTGGCCCCAGACTGTCATGTATTTTGATATCATGAACGGGAGTTTGAAGATTTTACCTACCCCTTTCCAAGCCGCTATGGTGTCTGTCAATAGAGTACTCCGTTTGGCCATATTCAGGCAATGCTTGGCATGTTTAAGAACCTCCGTCATTGACGGCCTTTGGGGTTTGAGCCAGTGCCTAAAAATACAGCGTTTGGCTGCCAACAATAAGATATGTATCACTGGTTGCACATTAGACCCATTTGCCCGAGCATGGAAGAGCATCAAGTCAGGAGTCAAGGGTATCGAGGTTTGCAGATAGCGTTTTATCTGGGATTCTGGGATTTGACTAACTTCCAAAAATTCTGGGAGGCCGGGCAGGACCATATCCCATGGCACAAGTCAGTTTTTTCCAACTGGCACTTAGGGCATTTAGTCAAACTGTCAGAAGAAGGAAGGGGTGACGAGGACTGGAACCCATAAATGGCTTTATGAATAAATCTGAAATGTGATTCTCTCCAGACTTGGTTGATTATTACTTTATTGACTGTGTTCCATCCTTGAATGATTAATGTATCCGCATCTAGTGAGGGGAACGTTTTTTTCCAGTGGGAGAATAGGTTGTCTGCTAGACACTTTTGCTTGCGATCCCGTATCTCGTGATAGATTTCTGAAAGTGTCCTTTTCCTGGACTCATCACCCACCACCCGATCAAAGGCATTGGCTGTGAATTCCTCACTCAGGTCTTTCACCCTATATCTAAGAAAGCCCATTAGCTGGGCGTACGCCAGAAAGTGTTGTGGTTTAATTTGTGGATATCTATTGTGTATTTCTGCAAATGACAGATAGGAATTAGCTTGCCTATCCCAGAAGTCTTGAACCTTCCCTAAACCCCCTCGCTTCCACGAAACAAAATGTTGTGTTTCACTACCTGCGGGAAACTCCGGGTGGCCCCAGACTGTCATGTATTTTGATATCATGAACGGGAGTTTGAAGATTTTACCTACCCCTTTCCAAGCCGCTATGGTGTCTGTCAATAGAGTACTCCGTTTGGCCACAGGGGGTAATGCACAGAACTTCGTGTGGAGGAGTGCCCCCAAAGACCACGGTCGAGCTAGTTGTGCCTCTAACAGTGTGTTAGTGTAGAAATTGGATCCGAAGATCCAGTCTATACTGTGCCTTAAAAGACTGGCTAGATTATATGATCTCACATCGGGTAGTGCCATTCCCCCCAACCCTTTTGATAATTGGAGTTTCGGAAAAGCTATGCGGGGTCTGCGTTCCCTCCAGATGAATGCCCTGAATCCAGATTCTAGGTCTAATATATCCTTGTGTTTAATCAAAATGGGGATTGTTTGCATCGGGTACAAGAGTTTAGGGGTGCACATCATTTTTATTAATTGTATTCTTCCCCCTAGGGACAATGGGAATTTCATCCACCTCTGCAGATCCCCTTTAATCTTTTGAATAATCGGTGGATAGTTTAAAGAATAGAGCGACCCTGGGCACTTGGATACCAAGATATCTGATTGATTTTCCAGCAACCTGTAGGGGGACACCCAGGGGCCTCTCAGATGTGTTTGGAATAGTGGGGCCCAGAAATAGGATCTCAGATTTAGTGGCATTAACCCGGTAACCAGACATATCACCAAATTCTGATAGCAACTGATACAAGTGGGGTAAGTCTCTGTACGGGTTCTCCAGAAATACTAGCAAATCATCTGCGAACAGGGCATGTTTAAGTTCCCTATTCCCTATTTTAATCCCCTCAATTTTATCTTCCCTTGCTAATTTCTTGGACAGGGGTTCCAATGCCAGGTTGAATAGAAGGGGGGATAAAGGGCATCCTTGTCTGGTACCCTTGCCCAACCTAAAAGGTTGTGACAAATAGCCTGGGGTATGGATCCTGGCCCACGGATCAGCATACAATGCCCTTATGTACTGCCGGAAGGCTCCCTCAAACCCCATTACCTCCAGTACCTGTTCCATCCACCCCCGGTGTACGTTGTCGAAGGCTTTTTCAGTGTCTACTGTAACCAATGCTGGGGATGGATGGAGGTCAGGTCGGAGTTTGATTTCATCTAAGACTGTGAGCACCTTACGTAAATTGGTGACCGCAGCCCTACCCTGTACGAAGCCCACCTGTGCCGGGGAAATCAATCTTAGCAATATTCCAGCTAGTCTGTCTGCTAGAATTGTGGAGACTATTTTCAGGTCGACATTAATTAGGGAGATTGGACGGTACGATGATGGGCAGGCTGGGTCCTTCCTTCCCTGGCTTTGGTAAGACTTTTATATGGGCCGTATTTGTTTGGGACGGAATTCCCTCCCCCCGCATGTAACCTGCATATACCTGTACTAACAGAGGTGAGATCTCTTGGGATAGGAGGCAAAAAAATTCGCCCGAGTACCCGTCAGGGCCTGGGGCCTTCCCTAAGGATCGATTTTTGATAGTAGTCTCGACTTCCCCTTTGGTAATGGGGGCATTAAAGATACTTTTTTCCTCTTCACTGATTTTAGGTAAGGATACCTTCTTTAGCCACTGACTACTGTTTGAAAGAGGCGTGTTTGGATCCCTGTACAAGTCTTCATAAAAGGCTCGCAGGACCGCATTGATCTCCTTGGGGTGTGTCTGTAAGTGTCCCAGACTATTTTTGAGGGGTGGGATGATAATAGTAGGTCTCTGTCCTCTCGCCAACCCCGCTAACAATTTTCCAGACTTATTGCCATGTCTATATAGACGCGCTTCCCATTTGGATTGTGAAATCGTTTCCCATCTGTGTAACCATTGCTCATACTCTTCTTTTGCCAACTGCTAATTGCGCTGCAGGTTGGGAAGTGGGTTGCTTAGAAAGTTAGTGTAGGCTGTCCTCAGTCTGTCGCTTAAGTCTGTTATTTTGGGCTTGGATGGTGTCTTCTTTTTGTTATAAACATAAGCTAATATTCTACCTCTTAAAACTGCTTTTCCCGCGTCCCAGAGACTTTGAGGCCCTACCGTGTCTTTGTTGTCCCGTAGATACTCTAACCACCATCCCCTTAACCGATTCTTAAAGTCCTCATCTGCATACAGATTAGAGGGAAACCTCCAGACAAAGTCAGTACCCCTTGGGATGCGATCTCTAAGTAGGATTGAAACTGGAGAGTGATCCGAAATAATCAACTCTTCTATCTGTGGATCAGAGACAAGAGAGAGGTTACTCTTGTTCACCAGTAGGTAATCCAGTCGTGACCAGGAGCCATGTGCATTCGAAAAGTGTGTGAATTCCCTACCCTCGGGATTAAAGACCCTCCATGTGTCGGTCAGTTGAGCATCTTGGAGTAAAAGAGACAATCTAGGGTCCCTTACGTCTTGTCCTTTGCCCCTTGGTCGGTTTCTTTGTCTATCTTTCTCTGCGTTTACCACTGCGTTTAGGTCGCCCCCAAAACCTTCAGCTCTATAGGATCACTTGTTATGCGGGCACTTAAAGAGTTAAAGAACCCAGTATCGCGGTCATTCGGATCATATACGTTATAAAGGCTTAAATCTCCTGAATGAGAGGTAAGATGAATGAGTGCAATCCTGCCCAGCGAGTCATGAAAATGTTGCGCCGCGGTGTATGGGAGCCCTTTCTTTAATAGCGTGAGTACACCTGCCTTGTTACCCACTGCTGGTGACCCAAATACTTCCCCTACCCACATACGCTTCATCCTAAAGAAGTCCTCCTGCCCTAAATGAGTTTCTTGCATTAAAGCGATATCCGCCTTTAGGTGTTTTAAGTGTTTTAAAACCATAATACGCTTATAGGGCGACCGGAGACCTTTTACGTTCCAGGTTACTATCTTTAAAGTGTCAGCCATAGGGATAACTCCGTGATGGATCACCGAGAAGCCTTGTTGAGAGAGATAACTCGTTCCCCAATTCCCTTCCCATCCCCCCCTCCCTCTAACCTTTCTAACAGAACATACCCTACAACAAAGTAGTCTACCTAAAGACATAAACAAAGGGTATTCACCCCTACACATAGTGTTGAAGGCTTCACTTCTTCACAACAATCGGAGCGTGTGAGCACTAGCCAACATAGAATGTCATTAAATCCACATCTCTCCCCTCCCTTTGCACAGCGACATTTTGCATAGCAACCAACTTTTTTTTGTTTCCCCCCCCCCCATATCCAGCGTATTATACGGCACATTAGGAAAATATAACCCATATTATAATATAGCCATATTCATGACAACTATTAGAGAACAATCGTCACCCGTTATAACGTAACGTCCGGTGCAACAGGCATACCGAATTAAAGTATTACAATTACTCAGGACACTAATGTGTACATATGGAATAGTACCCATCCCCTCTGCATGAAGACTGCAAGCCCCTCATCCAGTCTCCTTCGGGATAACTGCTAGTGCACGCCGTTCCCAAGTAGATATGCCCGGGGCGCCGTTTGAGGCTCTCGGCGCCATCATCCCGGGTTGCTCCGATGCGTTTTCTGCACCGCTCGGTAGGTGATCGCAAGGTGTAATAGGGTTCGCTCCACGTAGGCAATCTTCAGTTGGCGACTTGCTTCTATCGGAGAGTCGAAGGTTTCCCATGTTACCATCTGGCATTGGCACCTTTAATATTGCTGGATACAATAGGGGAAAAGCAAGTCTGGGCTTTAAATAGCGCTGAGAGGAGAGGAACAAAAGCTCTTCGGCGTCTACTGACATCCGCGAAAAGTCCCCGAAGATAAGCACTTGCTGCCCTCGTAGTTGTACACTGCCGCCTTGCTGTTTATAGGCCGTAGTATGGCGGTCCTTGGCGGCAGAGTCCAGGTATTTAACTATGACATGGCGAGGTCTGTTGCCTCGGTCTTGATCAGGCGTATTTTCTGGGACTTGGCGGTGTCATCCGTCTGTACTGCTGGACCCACCCGGTGGCTCTTTCACCTTGCACTTGGTCCCCAAACCAAGTGTGACAAACTGCCATTTGCCACTGGGCATTGTAGAAAACTTATGGCTAGCCTCCTGCCCTACGACTATGGCCCCAGGGACATATTACCCTTCAAGAACTGTGTAACAGAACTATGCCGCATGTCTGGACTTTTAATAGGACCTGAACGCGTTGGAATTTGTGACAGACCCATCCGTATGGATTAAAAAATGGCACCCAGATAGCTAATTTTTTTGTATTTGTGTACTCTGAGCGGCATTCCCCCTAATGATAATCCCTCAGACTTGAGCTATTGGGAATAGGTTAAATGTCTGTGGTTAGCTGGGAGGTGTGACATTGTGTGTTTGGGTGGGTGATTCCTGTTCCCTGTTGTTCCCACATGTGTATTGGTGATTTCCCTTTGTCCTGAGTGATAATGAATTGTCTCTTCGGTGAGGTCTCCAGGGCAGAGGAGGAGGAAACCATGATGCATGTGGGATGTGTTGTGTCCTGTAAATCCCTGGAGTGCTACGTATCAGTCCTGTGTCACAGTCCTCCTTCTGGTCCCCATAGGGGCGTGTACACCTAGATGGGGACCTGCAATAAATCGGGCGCGGGTAGCCCTCTATAAGTGTTCCATGATTCTTCTGCTCCCTCAAAACGTAGCCTTGTCTCGTATTGGCGGGGAATGCTGTATCACGCTGGGGATTGCTATGCTCTGCATATTCCCTGGAGCTTTAACCTCTTTCTTCTTGTCCCTGATACCCTCTCCTGGAGGAAAGATCTGTCCCACACGGTCCTGAATGCTGGAGGTTCATTCAGGGTGGAAGGAAGACGGCGCGGCTCCAGTTAAGCTACGGCGGTTGTGGAGTCTGCGGTGGTTGTGGTGTCCAGTGCGGTGCTTGTGGTCCTTGGCGCAAGCTAGGAAGCGTCCATTAACGGAAGCGGATCCGTTACACCAAGTACCTCTGGCAGCTCGACCTCACAAATAGCGGTAAGTTCCCGCGCTGGTATGTTCTCTGAGAGGCCCACAAGAGGCCTCCTGGAGCGATTTTCGAGGTCATCCAACTTGCTCCATAACTTCGCATTCTCCGCTGTCGTCTGGGTGAGTTGCTGTTTGATCAGCTAGTTTTCAGATTCCATGGCTGCCACCCTGGATTCGAGCTCTCCCAGACGGGTCTCATGTTGTGTGACCTCGGACTGTAATTCCGCAAAGGATTGTGACACTGTTAAAGAAAGTGCATCTTGCAGGTCAGGCAATATTCTTCCTCTGCGGGGACTGAATTCGGCTGAAGTGGCTCGGCTGGTGGGGTTGGAGCTCTAGGTTCCTCCTGACGCATAGCCATCTTAGAGTCAGTTGGCGCCTTCTCTGGCTTGGCCAGACTTTTCTTCGTTTTACTCCTCATGGAGATTAAATAACGTTCCATAGACCGCCCGGTAGTCTTGCTAATAGGTTATCCCAGCTGCCTGTGAGTAGTAGGCAGTCGGTTTGACTGGGAGGCTATTGTCGCTGTGCTGCTGGGACGGAGCTTCACTCACACGCGACCAGTCATGTCGGCGCCGGGACAGGAAGCCTCTTTGTACCATATTATGGATCTTCGCCGCCGTTGTGGATGAGACCCCTCACCACACGGTGACCGATACCATATGTCTTTTTAGCATCTTTGTCTTAGGTGTTTAAACATGTCCAAACACCCTTCTACAGCTGCCTACCTGTTCCTATTTTTCCATTTCATACCGTCCCTTATCTGTCGGCGCCTCATCCTTCACTTCCTTTGGGATTTTATGTGATCCCCCTGGATTGGAGTAACTTCCTTTTTCTTCTGTTTTCATTTGTCTGATGCTTCATGCCCTTTTGTACGGTCCGTCCACCAGGCTCACCTTCGGGGACAGGAGTCTTCACCTGGGTCAGCCTATCGGTAGAACCCCAAGGCACAAGCTGCATAGTATCTGAGTGGCATATTGGTGCACCACTCCTACTAGGTGTGGGTGTGTCAATGGCCGAGCATCCACAGGGTGGAGGGTATCCTACATCCCGCTCCTCTTGGGCGGCGGAGGGGTACCTCCTGCCGCCTCCAGCGCACCAGACAGCACTGGGACAGCCTGCAGTTCCTTCTCTAAGTACCGCTGGCGCTGTCGAATCTCCCGCTGGGCCTCCTGCACTTCGGCCAGCTCACCTCTCCGGTTCGACTGCACAGGGTGTGCCATATTATTCTTCTTCTCCAGGGCACACACTTTCCATAATGTAAAGTGTTTCTCTGTAGGCAGGGCTAGGTTTTTGCGCTTCCAGAGGGGGCGTTACTTTCGTTTCCCGCTTTTGGGCATGAGGAAGATGCTGCGCTATTGCTAGCAAAAATGGCGAATTAACCCTTTGGACACCGACGTGCAGCGTTTTGAGCCAGTTGCTCCGCAGTAAAGGTGTCAAAGTCATTTTCAAAGGAAATTTGTAAATCCAATAGGCTATAAAGTGCAGGCACACACATTGGTATTGTCCGAATCCTGTTCGTGGCGTCAATTGATGCAATGTACCGTGTACTGCCATGTACTGCTCATTTATTCTTAATTGCCACCGAAAAAATTTAATAACAAGCGATCAAAAAGCGCCATTTGCTCCAAAATGATACCAATAAAAAATACAAGTCGTCCCACAAAAATCAAGCCCTCACACAACTCAATAGAAAGAAAAATAAAAACGTTATAGGTCTTGGGAAGTGGCAATGCAAAAACTTTTTTTCTTTTAAAAAAAGGGGTTTTATTGTAAAAAAAAGTAGTAAAATTTAAAAATAAACTATGTATTTGGTATCACTGTAATTGTACTGACCCATAGAATAAAGATATTATGTTATTTTTACCAAAAATGAACCCCATAAAATTATACAATCATAAAAACACAATGGCAGTATTCCTGTTTTTCCCATCTCCCTCCCAGAAAGAGTTAATAAAAGTTAATATGAAAGTTATGTGTACCCCAAAATGGCACCATTTAAAAACTACAACTTGTCCCGCAAAAAACAAGCCCTCATAAAGCTATATAGACGGAAAAATAAAAAAGTTATAGCTCTTGGAATGCCACGATGAAAAAAGGAAGAAAAATGCTTGGTCAGTAAGGCCCAAAATAGGCTGGTCACTAAGGGGTTAATAATGCTCCCTTTAATGCCCCCAGTAATAATAATGCCCCTATAGTGCCCACAGTAATAACACTATTCCCATAGTGCACCTAGTAATTATATTTCCTCTATATAGCCACCCGTATTAATAATAGCCCCTATTGTGCCCCAGTAATAATGTCCCCAAAAGTGCCTTCAGCAATGATAATGCTCCCACAGTACTCCCGGTATTAATAATGACCCCATAGTGCTGCCAAGAATAATGCCCCTATTGTTCCCCCAGTAATAACGATGCCCCCTATAATGCCCCATTAATAATAAACCCTGATAGTATTTCCAGCAATAATAATCTCACATAGTGCCCTGATATTAAAAATACCCCCATAGTGCCGTCAACAATAATAATGTCCTATATTGTTCCCCAAGTAATAAAAATGCCCCCATAGTGCCCTGAGTATTAATAATGCTCCCTATAGTGCCTCCACTAATAATAATGGATCCACAGTGTCCCCAATAATGTCCACTATTACCCCTAGTAATGGCTTCTATAGTGCCCAAGTAAAGTCCCCCCACCATGCCCCCAGTAATGTCCCCGACATTTACTGCCTCAGTAATTTCCCCTATACCAACTGCCTCACACTTTCTGCCCCTACACTGACTTCCCCCAGTCAAGTCCCCCACACTGACTGCCCCAAGTAATGTCCCTTATATTCAATGGCCTATGAAAAAAAACATACAAACCTGACTCCTGTTCCCTGCCCCCATCTGTGATGTAGGCGGCAGACCTCTTCTGGCCTATAGCCTGAGACGCTTGTGTCTTGGTGTAGGTGACTGGTCGCAATCACATTGTCGCGGATGTAGTAGGGGAGAACACCAAAAGACAACAAGAAGGAAGGGGAAAGACACTAGACCTCACCGCTAGGGAAGGAAAAGGGCCACCACCTATAAAACCCTGCTCCTGGCCATAACTCCTATCCATATTGGAACTTCTCGATGGTAGAGATACTCATACACAGGAACCTAGAAAACCCTGGTGACCCTCGGATTCCCTAAAGGTAATGACAGGGTAGAGACAACCCGTTCCTTCCCTGGTAAAGGAACCAGAGTCTCGCTGAGGCCTAGTAAACAACCGGGGGGGGGGGGGGGGGAGGAAATAATACAAAACACAACAAGTGGAACACTTAACTTCTGAGGATGATGGATGAACAGGACTTCAACAAGAACCCCACTCCAGCTCTTCCAAAACCAAATCCAAAGCAAGGAGTGATGGGTAAATAGGGAGAGGTAAAGGTCACATGATCCACACCTGAACAGAAGGTGTGGACATACCAGCAACACACAGAAAAAGTGAAACAAAAAGAGGCTGTCAGATCACTCATGTGCAGTCAGTCTTTCAGACCTTCTAACACCTGTCACAGGTGTGACACACATGATGTCATCGTGCTGCATCCCAGTATGTAGTTTAGCCTTGTCTTGATGAAATATGCAAGGTCTTCCTTGATTTATCTGACCACAGAACTGTTTCTTATTTTGCCTCAGTTCATATTAAAGGAGCTTTGACCCAGAGAAGCTGGTGGTGTTGGATTATGCTGACATATGGCTTCTTGCATAATACAGCTTTAACTTGCACAGTGAACTGTGTTCCTGAGCCCATGCAGTGATTTCCAGTACAGGATCATGCAACCTGGGAGCCTTTAGATGATAGACATTCAATATTGACTGACTGCCTTGTTTCTTCAGATTCCCTGAATCTTTTGATGATATTATGTACTGTAAATGGTGAGAATTCAAAGCCTTTGCAATTTTATATTTTGGAACATTTTCTGAAATTGTTCCACACTTGTTAGATGCCATTAAATAAACAGGGCTTTAGTAAGTAGATAATGTTTATGACTGGCATTATAGTGCCACTTTTCAATATAATCCCACCAGGAAGAATGAGAAGGAAAGCGATTATCTGATCTTACCTCTCTTCATAGTCTGTACCAGCAGAATGTTAAGTAGCATGGGACGTGCAGTAAGGGAAATGCAGTGCCATGACACAGATAAAGAACTACCCTATGTATAATGTTGATGACCTGTATGGGTTAAAGGTGTTCTTACTGGAATGATTTCCCATTGCATCATTAACAGCCAGTTTGAGTTTCTGGCACATAAAGGTGACACAGCTGTTCTAGAACGCCATACAGCCATATGACTTTTCCAATTTTTATACAATGCATTCAGAAAGTCTTCACTCTTTCCACATTTTGTTGTGTTGCAATCTTGTGCTACAAATAGTTTCCCCCCTATCAATACTCAATACCCCATAATGAGAAAGTGAAAACAGATTGTTAGAAATTTATTTAAAATTAATTTTTATTTTTTTGCATGGACATAAGTATTTAGAGACCCTTTGCTAAAGGGGGGGGGGGGGGGGGGGGGGTTCCTATTTTTTAATCATCTTTGAGATGTTTCTACACCCTGACTGGAGTCTACCTGTGGAAAATTCAGTTAATTGGTCACGATTTGGAAAGACACCACCCAGTTTATATAAGGTCTGATAGCTGACAATTAATTCATATTAGAACAAAAACAAACCTTGAGGAGGAAAGACTTGCCGGTAGAGCTCAGAGACAGGATTGTGTGGAGGCACAGATCTGGAGAAGGAGAGAAGGATACAAAAAAAAAATTCTGCTGCACTGAAAGTTCACAAGAGCACAGTGGCCTCTATAATTTTTAAATGGAAGAAGTTTGAAACAACTGGGACTCTTCCTAGAGCTTACCACCCGACCAAACTAAGTACTCAGGGCAAAAATGCCTTGGTAAGGCCAAGAACCCAATAGTCACTTTGGCAGAGCTCCTAAGATACTGTGTGCCGATGGGAAAAACTTCCAGAAAGTCAACATAACTCCAGTACTCCACCAATCTGGTCTATTTTGTAGAGTGTCCAGAAAAAAAGGCACTCCTCATTAAAAGTAAAAGAAATTTGCAAACATTTCAAACCTTCTGTTTTCAATTTTTCATTATAACGTATTGCGTGCCGCCTTTTCCTATAGTATGCAAACACGGCCACCACTTCTAGATTGCAGGATGATCATAAACCCTGGAAATATGTAGTGTATAATGTGATGTAAAAATGAATCAAGCCAGCAAAGGAAGAAATATGGACAATCACAGCAATTAGTGCCTTGTGTTAACTTTGTCTACATTCACACCTTTGTCACACTCACCTGCTGCATACTTACCAATGTTTAGGTTGGTAAAATAGGGGCATCCAAAACCTCGCCCCTGGGAATGCCCTGATTTTCAGCCCAGGATGGCCTGAATTTGCCGGGACTGTTTCTGAAAATAAGGGACAGTTCCTGCAAATTCAGGACATTTAGCAACTATGCTGCTGGAGGATCCCTAATGAAGGGAAGCTTCCATGTTGGATCTAGCAGAGCTAGAAGCTGGAGCAGAGGCCCCTACCGTCAGCCATCTACAGAGCTGCACGCAGAGCACATGGCAATCCTGCAGAAGCTTCTTGCAGACTGTAACATGCTAAGTGCCAGGACCAACAGGAGAGGAGGCTGCAGACACTGACATAAAGCTGTTCTGTCTGGGCTGCCTTCCTCACAGACTTCATCTGCCAGTAGAAAAGGACAGTGGAAATATGGGTGTAAGTGTGTGTGTGTATGTGTGTGTGTGTTTGTGTATACATACATTGGATAGAAAAGTCTACACACCCCTGTTAAAATGTCAGGTTTCTGTGATGTAAAAAAAAATGAGACAAAGATAAATCATTTCAGAACTTTTTCCTCCTTTAATGTGACCTATAAACTGTAGAACTCAATTGAAAAACAAACTGAATTCTTTTAGGTAGAGGGAAGAAAAATATAAAAATAAAATAATGTAGTTGCATAAATGTGCACACCTTCTTATAACTGGGGATGTAGCTGTGTTCAGAATTAAGCAATCACATTCAAAGTCATGTTAAATCAGAGTCAGCATACACCTGCCATCATTTAAAGTGCCTCTGATTAACCCAAAATAAAGTGCAGCTGCGGGCGTGGCCTGGTCGGGCATGTGAACGGACGTGCTTGAGGGGAGCTCCTGACCTGCCATCTGTTATCCTGTGGAATCCTCCATCTGCAGTAAGCGCTACTACTCCGGGCACTGCTGAGAGACACCGGGGAGTGTGCGGAACCTTCTAGTACAATTATGACCCACACTGGCAAGAAGGAGAGGGAGCTGAGAGACGCCAGGAGCTCCACGCCGGTCAAACAAGATGGCACCGCATCGGAGGTACGGGCCGCGGATGTGGCGGCCCGCTTGAGTAAATATGCCCGTACAGCCTCTGCATTACCTCCCTCTGATGTGCCTGTTCCACCCCCTGCTATATCTGGGGAGACATCCTCGTGCCCGACAACCTCGGCATCCTCGGCAATGGGGCCTATGCATGAGGGCTCACAGTCAGGGGAAATGGCTGAAGCTGCGGCCTCTGTTCCCTTAGCTCCACCTACACTGCGTGCAGAATTATTAGGCAAATGAGTATTTTGACCACATCATCCTCTTTATGCATGTTGTCTTACTCCAAGCTGTATAGGCTCGAAAGCCTACTACCAATTAAGCATATTAGGTGATGTGCATCTCTGTAATGAGAAGGGGTGTGGTCTAATGACATCAACACCCTATATTAGGTGTGCATAATTATTAGGCAACTTCCTTTGGCAAAATGGGTCAAAAGAAGGACTTGACAGGCTCAGAAAAGTCAAAAATAGTGAGATATCTTGCAGAGGGATGCAGCACTCTTAAAATTGCAAGCTTCTGAAGCGTGATCATCGAACAATCAAGCGTTTTCATTCAAAATAGTCAACAGGGTCGCAAGAAGCGTGTGTAAAAACCAAGGCGCAAAATAACTGCCCATGAACTGAGAAAAGTCAAGCGTGCAGCTGCCAAGATGCCACTTGCCACCAGTTTGGCCATATTTCAGAGCTGCACATCACTGGAGTGCCCAAAAGCACAAGGTGTGCAATACTCATAGACATGGCCAAGGTAAGAAAGGCTGAAAGACGACCACCACTGAACAAGACACACAAGCTGAAACGTCAAGACTGGCCAAGAAATATCTCAAGACTGATTTTTTCTAAGGTTTTATGGACTGATGAAATGAGAGTGAGTCTTGATGGGCCAGATGGATGGGCCCGTGGCTGGATTGGTAAAGGGCAGAGAGCTCCAGTCCGACTCAGACGCCAGCAAGTGGAGGTGGAGTACTGGTTTGGGCTGGTATCATCAAAGATGAGCTTGTGGGGCCTTTTCGGGTTGAGGAGGAGTCAAGCTCAACTCCAGTCCTACTGCCAGTTTCTGGTAAGACACCTTCTTCAAGCAGTGGTACAGGAAAGAAGTCTGCATCCTTCAAGAAAAACATGAATTTTCATGCAGGACCATGCTCCATCACACGCGTCCAAGTACTCCACAGCGTTCTGCAAGAAAGGGTATAAAAGAAGAAAATCTAATGACATGCCTCCTTGTTCACCTGATCTGAACCCCATTGAGAACCTGTGGTCCATCATCAAATGTGAGATTACAAGGAGGGAAAACAGTACACCTCTCTGAACAGTGTCTGGGAGGCTGTGGTTGCTGCTGCACGCAATGTTGATGGTGAACAGATCAAAACACTGACAGAATCCATGGATGGCAGGTTTTTTAGTGTCCTTGCAAAGAAAGGTGGCTATATTGGTCACTGATTTGTTTTTGTTTTGTTTTTGAATGTCAGAAATTGTATATTTTGTGAATGTTGAGATGTTATATTTGGTTCACTGGTAAAAATAAATAATTGAAATGGGTAATATATTTGTTTTTTGTTAAGTTGCCTAATAATTATGCACAGTAAAAGTCCACCTGCACACACAGATATCCCCCTAAAATAGCTAAACTAAAAACAAACTAAAACTACTTCCAAAAATATTCAGCTTTGATATTAATGAGTTTTTTGGGTTCATTGAGAACATGGTTGTTGTTCAATAATAAAATTAATCCTCAAAAATACAACTTGCCTAATAATTCTGCACTCCCTGTATTGGCCCTGCATCTACATGTACCCAGCATGAACAGTCTGTTAATGGCACTGGCGAGCCCACATCTAAAGATATCTTTAATGCGGTACAGTAATGCAATAGCTCGCTTGCTCTTCTCACTACTAACATGGGCAGCCTGCAAGAAACATGTCCTTTCTTCGTCAAGACCTTAAAAAAGTCACTGACAGGATGGCTGAGTTTGAAGTTAGAGTGAGCACCCTGGAGGACCAATTGCCCCCTGTTAAAAGAGATCTGGGCAGGATAATTCACAATGTAACCCTGTTGATGTAAAAAACGGATGACTTAGAGAACCGTTCAAGGAGGAACAACCTCCGTTTGGTGGGGGTCCCTGATAAGGCAGAAGGTTCTGACCCAGTGTCTTTTTTTGAAGACTGGCTTACACTTAAGTTTGGCAAGGACTTGCTATCCAGGATGTTTGCTATTGAAAGGGCGCACAGAGTGCCATTTCGCGCTCCACCACCAGGGGCCCCACCTCCCCAGTTTTAATTAAGTTGCTACACTTCAGAGACAGGGATGCTATTCCTAAGAAAGCAAGAGACCATCCTGAGCTAATGATTCATGGAAATAAAATAGCGGTTTATCCGGATTTCTCCGCTGAGGTCCAACGGAAGAGAGTCAAGTTCCTGAATGTGAAGCGTCGCCACCGAAATCGACAAATTCCGTACTCTATGCTGTATCCCGCCAAGCTGCGAATAGTGGCGGATGGAGAAGTCTGCTTCTTTGATACTCCTCTAGAGGCGGCGCAGTGGATTGATGCCAATGAACCATCGCTCAAGAACTCGCAACTGTGGGATGAGTGTCCTGCCTATCCCAGTTTTGGGACACGTGAGATATGATGAAAATATTACGGACACGTCTGATATGTTATGCATAATAATGCTTTACGTATAGGATGTATCTCTTTTCTGTCTAATGTTCTTATGACCTTTTGTTTACGCTACATATGTTCTATATGTCGGGTCCCGAGGCCCTTGTGTTATCCTGGTGACTAGTTGCGGAAGTCACCTAAAAATGCTCGGGTATGTCTTTGTAACTTGTTCATGCATATTACGTTGCAGATTTACTTGTCTATAGGCAGGTCAGCAAAAGTAACCCGATCTATGTTTATAATCTTTCACAGGTTTTCCTGTGGCAGTTACTCAGCCATATATATGGCCCACTGTAGGGAAATTTTTTCACCCTGTTTGTTTGAATTCTTAGGGTAGGGATTATATCCTTGCCGGAAGCTGTTATGTTTTTGGGCTAGTTTTTGAGGCTGGGAATGGGTGGGATGAGCGATGGATTGGGTTCCGGAACCTTCTGTGGTATGAAATGAGTATGGAGGTAAAATGCATGATGAGAGCGGTGTGCTTGGCTATTAACTGTACTGTGAGTCCTGATGGCGAATAGTCTTAAGATAATAGGCTGGAATGTTAGGGGACTAGGAGAATCGACTAAACAAAATGCGGTATTTGTGGCGCTGCAACACCTTCACCCTGCTATAATCTGTCTGTCAGAGACTCATTTATCTCCTAACACTACCTCGGTCATACACAGGCCGTGGATTGGTCATGCATATCATTCCATGTTTTCTTCACACTCCAGGGGTGTTAGTGTTTTGGTACAAAAATCACTGCCATTTGTGTGTCATTCGTTCGATCTAGACGATAGTGGACGATATGTATGTCTGTACTTGTTATCATTGGTCCTTCATATTGGTAGCAGTGTACATTCCCCCTCCCTATAATAGTGAGGTGATAACAGAAATTATGAGATATGTTGAGGAACTACCTCACTGTCCTATACTGATAGTAGGAGACTTTAATACTTGTCCCTCGGCAACGTTAGATAGGGGTGGGATGTCGGGAGCGAGCAGAGACTCCAATTTCGCCAGTGTGCTTCGGAAACTGGACCTGCATGACATTTGGCGGGTGAGGAATCTGACTTTGCGTCAGTTCTCATGTTTTTCTAGCTCTCACCATTCGTTGTCTCGGATTGATTTAACTATAGGATCGCCTGAGGTGTTGTCGCTAGTGGCTGAGATCAAATATTTACCTAGAAGTCTATCCGACCATTGCCCGATTTATGTAGAACTGCAATTGGGCACCAGGCGTCCCCCCGGGGTTGGTGGATGGAAACTTAATCCATTCTGGTTACAGCTGGTAGATGGGGAGAATGGTATGGTGGAGAAGCTGAGGGAATTCTTTACGCAGAATGTGGGGTTGGCGTCTATGGGGGTGGTGTGGGATACTTGCAAAGCATACGCTAGAGGTCTGTACATACAGAAGATTACTCGACATAAAACAAAAACACGGGACGCCCAGAAAAAGCTGCAGGCCTTAGTAGCGGAAGCGGAGGAAAGGTTTGTAAATTCACCTGACAGCCTGCAGGGCCGTCTTTAATATTGATTGGACCCTGGGCAAAAATTTACTTGGGCCCCCTGGATCCCGCCTTCCCACACCTTAGCAGGCATTCACGGCCTCCACCACAAGACACACAAAAAATCCACACACCTGGTAGAGTACAGTGAATGACTATAAATACTTCCAGTTCTGAAGACTCCAGCGGCTCAGGATCAGTTCTCTGGGCAGCTGGGCTCAGGCTGGAAGTGGGCACCACTCTGCAGGAAGGAGACAGGGGCTCGGCTCACCCTAGCGTTACAGTGCACCCCAGCACCCCACAGTATGCAGTATAGCACACCACACTATACAGTACCCCACAGTATATAGTAGAGCAGTATAGCAGCCCACAGTATACAGCACCCCACAGTATACAACACCCCAAACTATACACGATACAGCCCCCCCACACTATACAGTACAGCAGTATAGCACTCCACACTATACCGAACCCACAGTATACAGTATACAGACCCCCACAGTATACAGTACAGCAGTATAGCCCCCCACACTATACAGGCCCCCCCCACTATACAGGCCCCCCACACTATACAGGCCCCCCACACTATACAGCCCCCCCCACACTATACAGCCCCCCCATAGTATACAGGCCCCCACACAGTATACAGGCCCCCCACAGTATACAGGCCCCCACACAGTATACAGCCCACCACACAGTATACAGCCCCCCACAGTATACAGTCCCCCACACAGTATACAGGCCCCCACACAGTATACAGCACACCACACAGTATACAGTCCCACACAGTATACAGGCCCCCCACAGTATACAGGCCCCCACACAGTATACAGGCCCCCACACAGTATACATCCCCCCACAGTATACAGTCCCCCACACAGTATACAGACCCCCACAGTATACAGGCCCCCACACAGTATACAGCCCACCACACAGTATACAGCCCCCACAGTATACAGGCCCCCACACAGTATACAGCCCACCACACAGTATACAGCCCCCACACAGTATACAGCCCCCCCACAGTATACAGGCCCCCACACAGTATACAGCCCACCACTATACAGTAGTTTACAGTATATTAACATAACAGCCCCTGTCACCTTTTTCTGATGTAATCTTCACACAAAAAAGCTCCACAGTTAACTTCTGCAACACTCCTGATAGGACCTGTGATGACCTCATAGCCATGTGACCAGTAATTGCTAGGTTACTGGTCACATGGTGATGATGTCATTAAGGTCCTTGATCACAACTTTAACACAGTACGATCATGATGCCTGGACTCAGTGTCGGCTGGCATGGCAGCACCCCCTGTGTAGCTGACAGCCTGACACCCGGGGCAGTAGCTAGCAGGGCTCAAGAGGCAGCTGCCTTGGGCCCCCCAGGAGCAACTGGGCCCGGGGCAGCTGCCCCTTTTGCCCCTTGGTAAAGACGGCCTTGGACAAGGCAAGCAAGGAATCCCTTATAGCAACACAAGTGGGATTGAAGCAACATCTCTTGCATTCAGCGGATAAGCGCAGGTTCTTTTTAAAACAAAAGTATTTTGAGGCGAGGAAAAGTTCTGGGAAGCTACTGGCAAGGGTTATTAGAACCCAGGAGGGCCCATCCAAAATCTTGTCTATTCAGAGGACAGATGGTTCTCTTGCCACTACAGATGAGGATATTCTTGCAGTATTTCACGCCTATTATGAAACCCTATATAGGACTAAACTAGAAGTGGACTCTACTAATATAGCCACTTATCTTGCAGAGATTGGGATTCTGTGATTTTCGGCGGAAAGTGTGACAAGTCTAGATGGCCCTTTAACACTCACTGAGTTGGAAATGGCGCTACAATCATTTCCCAATGAGAAAGCCCCGGGGATAGATGGACTACCGACAGAGTTTTTTTTTAAAATATAGTGGTGTCCTGCTGCCCCATCTTATGTCGGTTTTTAATGATGCCCTTCAAGCAGGAAGTCTTCCCTCCTCTATGAAAGAGGCTATTGTAGTGGTCCTGCCCAAACCCGGTAAGGATCCCAAATCTCCTGACTTGTACAGACCAATCTCGCTGTTGACCTCTGATATTAAGATATTGGCGAAAGTTTTAGCGAACCGTCTACAGTCCGTCATCTCCACTATTATTCATAGCGATCAGGCGGGATTCATGCCTGACAAATCTACTTTGGTAAATCTTAGACAAATTTTTCTTAATATCCAGAGAAGGGTCGAATCAGTTGGAGGTTGAGCCATCCTTTCACTGGACGCTGCTAAGGCCTTTGATAGTGTTGAATGGAGCTATCTTTGGGAGGTGTTGCGAGTCATGAGATTTGGGAAGACTTTTATTTCTTGGGTCCAGTTGC
Source organism: Bufo bufo (assembly GCF_905171765.1). Taxonomy (NCBI): domain Eukaryota; kingdom Metazoa; phylum Chordata; class Amphibia; order Anura; family Bufonidae; genus Bufo; species Bufo bufo. The sequence goes on along the minus strand of NC_053389.1, from coordinate 268,890,872 downwards.
TGTACAATGGCCCCTCGGCTAGGATACGGGCCAATGGGGGAACGTCGGAGTCATCTAGATTGGGCAGGGGAACCCGTCAGGGATGCCCGCTATCCCCCCTTCTGTTTACCATCGCAATTGAGCCGCTTGCATGTGTGTTGCGCTCATCTAATAGGATCATAGGATTTCCCTGTGGGACCTGGGAAGAGAGGGTATCCCTGTATGCATATGATATGCTAATTTATGTGGAAAATATGGAACGGTCCTTAGGTCCTATCATGTCACTAATACAGGAGTTTGGAGATAGGTCTGGTCTCCGTATTAACTGGGACAAGTCCACTCTCCTACCGCTAGATGACTCTGCTATGACTTTCCTTCCCCAGTCCAGCCATTACAGGTTGCGCAACAAGTTAAGTATTTGGGGATTTTGGTTATCGCAAACCCTAACAGTTACAGTCAGGTCCATAAATATTGGGACATCGGCACAATTCTAACATTTTTGGCTCTATACACCACCACAATGGATTTGAAATGAAACAAACAAAATGTGCTTTAACTGCAGACGGTCAGCTTTAGTTTGAGGGTATTTACATCCAAATCAGGTGAACGGTGTAGGAATTACAACAGTTTGCATATGTGCCACCCTCTTGTTAAGGGACCAAAAGTAATGGGACATAATAATAATCATGAATCAAACTTTGAACTTTTTAATACTTGGGTGTTGCTGAGCTCACTGGTGCGTTCCTTCTTTTTAAGAATGTTCCAAACAGTTGTTTTGGCCACACCTAATGTTTTTGCTATCTCTCTGATGGGTTTGTTTTGTTTTTTCAGCCTAATGGTGGCTTGCTTCACTGATAGTGATAGCTCTTTGGATCTCATCTTGAGAGTTGACAGCAACAGATTCCAAATGCAAATAGCACACTTGAAATGAACTCTGGACCTTTTATCTGTTCGTTGTAATTGGGATGTTGAGGGAATAACACACACCTGTCCATGGAACAGCTGAGAAGCCAATTGTCCCATTACTTTTGGTCCCTTAACAAGTGGGAGGCACATATGCAAACTGTTGTAATTCCTACACCGCTCGCCTGATTTGGATGTAAATACCCTCAAATTAAAGCTGACAGTCTGCAGTTAAAGCACATCTTGTTTGTTTCATTTCAAATCCATTGTAGTGGTGTATAGAGCCAAAAATGTTAGAATTGTGTCGATGTCCCAATATTTATGGACCTGACTGTATATTAAACTTAATATAGAACCGCTCTTAACTACAATGTCTGTTAAGGTTATGGCTTGGTGCAAATTGCCGATGTCTGAAATTGGGAGGAGTAACCTTCTTAAAATGATTCTCATGCCCAAACTCATGTACGTCCTACATAATTCCCCGATATGGATACCTCGAAGAATATTTATCAAAATTGATAGACTATTTAGGGACCTGATATGGCGCCATAAAAAAGCTCGGATTAGACTAGACACTCTGCAGAGGGGGAAAGAAGCGGGAGGACTTTCAGTTCCGAACGAATGGCTCTACTACTTCTCGTCCCAATTACAGCAGCTGAAGGGTTCGGGGAGGACTCCTGGAGATACTGCTTCCGCCAGATTGGTGGCACACATTATAGGTCATGACTCCCCGGTTACTTTACTGGAAAATAGTGGACTTGCTGGCAAGATGACAGGTCATCCCACACTTATCATGATACACAAGGTCTGGCAGAAATGTCGGGCAATGCTGTCAATACAAGGGTTTACGCAATTCTCCCCTATATGGAAAAATCCGCACCTGCATGAATTATTTCATTTAGATGGCTTCTCGCCTTGGGAGCGTAGAGTGAGATATTTATGTCAGCTACAGAGTGCTGGCGTCTTCAAGTCTTTTGAACAGTTAAGAAGTGAATTCGGTCTCCCACATACAGCCTTTTATCAATTTCTGCAATTACGTCATGCTTGTCAGAAACAAGCAAAATCATTATCGCTAAAATGTAATACGATCCCATTGTTTCAAAAGATTCTCACAAACAATTCTTCGAGTGGTCTGATATCATCCATCTACAGGAATTTGTATGTGAAATCACTGAAACAAGATGTCTTAGGAGTTAAATATAAATGGGAAAATGAGGTCAGGCCGATTTCAGAGGAGCAATGGAAATCGCTCCTGCACTTACTTACGCAATTGTCGGTGTGTGAGGGACAACGTATGTCCCAGCTGTTTTTATTACACCGGGTGTATAGGACTCCAGAATTTTTATGCCGGATAGGTGTTTAGGCAGATGCGGATTGTCCTAGATGTGGTATAAGTCCTGCATCCTTGTTGCACATGTTTTGGGAATGTGCGGAGCTCCGGAGCTTCTGGGCCGCGGTTCTGGCCTCTATAAAAGATGCTTACAATATTACGGTTCCACCTGGGCCGAGAACATGTGTGGTCGGGATATTGGACATCAAAAATCGCCATCACCGCTTGGGAGTACAGCGCCTGCTATTTCAATCTAAGAAACTGATAGCCAGATACTGGCTTAGACCCCAGTCTCCGCCCAGGGGAGAATTTCTAAATAGGATGTCAGACATACTGCGCCTAGAAAAAGGTGTATATACCAAGAGAAAGTGTGTGACGAAGTTTAATAAGAACTACAGGATACAGTGTCCGGATTAGCCTCCCTTCCTAAATATACTGTGTTGAGGGAAATAGCGAGGACCCTGTTTCTCTTAGATTTTTTTTTCTCCTTTATTTCGGTTAGCTTTTGATTTTTGTTGACTTAAAATGAACAGAATGACACAAGATGGGTGCATGGCGGCCTGTTAAACAGGTGTGAGAAGTACACCATATGCTGTTCTCTTGAAGTATAGATAATGTAACCGGATGTGGGTGCCAGGCCCGTTCTATCGCTCGGGTGGGGGGAGGGGGGGATGGGGTTTAGTTGGGCTGGGTGGGATGGTCCTTTATTTATAAATCAAAAAAGGTGGGAAATTTGGTTTGTACAATTGGCAATGTGTTACAGTAATGCTTAATTTCATTTACGTCTAATACTATGATGGTTGCTATATATTATACTCATGTAATTAATAATGTGACTGAACATGTGATGCTTTGGTTATACCTTTATTGGCTGTTACATGTATATTGTACAAACAATTTTTTTATTTTTGCAATTTACAGAAAATTAATAGAAAATTAATAAAAATTATCTGATTCAAAAAAAAAAAAAGTTCAGCTGCTCTAGTTGGTCTTTCCTGAAATTTTCCTTGTCGCATCCCACAGCAAAAGCCATGGTCCACAGAGAGCTTCCAAAGCATCCGAGGGATCTCATTGTTAAAAGGTATCAGTCAGCAGAAGGGTGCAAAAGAATTTCCAAGGCATTAGATATACCATGGAACACAGTGAAGACAGTCATCATCAAGTGGAGAAAATATGGCAAAACAGTGACATTACCAAGAACTGGACGTCCCTCCAAAATTTATGAAAAGACGAGAAGAAAACTGATCTGAGAGGCTACCAAGAGGCCTACAGCAACAATAAAGGAGCTGCAAGAATATCTGGCAAGTACTGGCAACAATGTGACAACAATCTCCCGTATTCTTCATATGCCTGGGCTATGGGGTAGAGTGGCAAGATGAAAGCCTTTTCTTACGAAGAAAAACATCCAAGCCAGGCTACATTTTGCAAAAACACATCTGAAGTCTCCCAAAAGCATGTGGGAAAAGGTGTTATGGTCTGATGAAACCAAGGTTGAACTTTTTTGGCCATAATTCCAAAATATATGTTTGGCGCAAAAACAACACTGCAACAACACTGCACATCACCAAAAGAACACCATACTGACAGTGAAGCATGGTGGTGGCAGCATCATGCTTTGGGGCTGTTTTTCTTCAGCTGGAACTGGGGCCTTAGTTAAGCTAGAGGGAATTATGAACAGTTCCAAATACCAGTCAATATTGGCACAAAACCTTCAGGCTTCTGCTAGAAAGCTGAACATGAAGAGGAACTTCATCTTTCAGCATGACAACGACCCAAAGCATACATCCAAATCAACAAAGAAATGGCTTCACCAGAAGAAGATTAAAGTTTTGGAATGGCCCAGCCAGAGCCCAGACCTCAATCCGATTGAAAATTTGTGGGGTGATCTGAAGAGGGCTGTGCACAGGAGATGCCCTCGCAATCTGACAGATTTGGAGTGTTTTTGCAAAGAAGAGTTGGCAAATCTTGCCAAGTCAAAATGTGCCATGCTGATAGACTCATACCCAAAAAGACTGAGTGCTGTAATAAAATCAAAAGGTGCTTCAACAAAGTAATAGTTTAAGGGTGTGCACACTTATGCAACCATATTATTTTATGTTTATATTTTTTCTTCCCTCTACCTAAAAGATTTCAGTTTGTTTTTCAATCTAAACCTCAACAATATGAATCTAAATTTTGTGCCCAAGGTGGGGCAGGAACATACGGAATTCGTGGATATAAAGATCTCACGACGGGACAATAAATACATCTGTAACACCTACAATAAACCAACTGCGAAAAACTGTTTTATACCCTTGACAAGTTGCCACTTACCACAGTGGCTCCTGAATATTCCCTCGGGACAGTTCAAGCGGATTAAGCGGAACTGCACCGAGGTGACGAGTTTTGAGGCGGAAGCCTCGAAAATGAAGGAACAATTGAGATGTAAAGACTACCCTGAAAAAGTTGTAGAGGGGGCCTTAGAAAAAATAAGGAAAACTGATAGGAAGGGTACTTCCAACCACAGATACAAAAGGGAGAGACAAAAGAAGGAGCGCTCAGAGTGATTCTACCATATAGTACACAAGCCAAACGAGTACGCCATATCATCAACCAACATTGGCATTTCTTATTGAGGGATAAGACTATCGGCCCTATGCTCCATACCTCACCCCTTATTACATTTACCAAGGTACCCAACTTAGGGTTAAAGATCGCACCCTCCATTAGAAACCACACAAAGAAGGACGGTACCACACTCCAGAAATGGTTAAACATGAACGTTTTTTATAGGTGTGGGAAATGTTTGGGATGTAGGAATACAACATTCCCAAAAAAAAAAACACTAGGGTCCAATCCACTCAGAATGACTTTGCTTTAGACATTAAGGGTTGTCTTACATGTGATTCCTCCAGTGTCGTCTACCTTGTCCAGTGCCCCTGCCAGAAACAGTATATTGGCAGAACTAAGAGACCCCTGAAAGTAAGGATCTCAGAACATCTGAATAATATAAAGAAGGGCTTCGAAAACCATGCTTTGTCGAAGCACTTCAAGATTGCGCACAATAGTGACTTCAGGGGTATCTCCTATGTGGCCCTGGAGAAGGTGGACGCACACTGGAGAGGAGGAAACCATATTATGAAAATGTCACAAGCCGAGTCTAGGAGAATCTATGACTTTAGTAGCCTTCTCCCAGCTGGTCTGAATTCAGACTTAGAGATCTTTGGGTTCAATTGAATTTTTGGCTCATCACTGCAGATAGGGTATAATTCATCTTTACACGATTATTGATAGCAACCCACTTAGGGTTCAAAAATATCACCTTATGAGTGACACTGTCTTGTATAAACATTTAATGTAGTGTTAAACATACTTTAGAATACAAAGAGAGCACTCTTTGACACACATATATATATTTTTTTATATATATATTTTTTCATATATTTTATGTCACTTGTTCACATACAGAACACGAAACAATAATTCCTGCACATATATTATAAAAAACGCAGATACACTGAAAAAATGCAGTCAAAACGCACTACTACAAAGCACATCTCGTATCTTCACAGCATAGACGATTGCCTTCAGATGATACGAGATGTGCAGCACCTGAAACTACGGATACTGGAAGCCTGTGCTAGCATTTCTCCTGCAGTGTTGCTACCAGTGTGTGAAGAGTGGGAGAAGAGGGTTGCATTGACAATCCAACACAATGGTCAGCACATTGAACACATTTTATAAGTGGTCAGAAACTTGTAAATAACTCATGAAAGAATAAAGTTACGTTAAAACCAAGCAGACCATTGTTTTTCTTGTGAAATTCCCAATAAGTTTGATGTGTCACATGACCCTCTTGTTTTTTCAATAGGAAAAGTTGGATTCAAAATGGCCAACTTCAAAATGGCCGCCATGGTCACCACCCATCTTGAAAAGTTTCCCCCCTCACATATACTAATGTGCCACAAACAGGAAGTTAATATCACCAACCATTCCCATTTTATTAAGGTGTATCCATATAAATGGCCCACCCTGTATATCCTTTGATATATTTCATATCACTTATTCACCCCAAATGAAAATGGGATTAAATAGATTCACTTCATGTTTTTTGAAAAACCTCACATATAGAACACTAAGTAATAATCTCTACACATATAGTACAAAAAACGCAGATACATTGAAAAAAACGCAGTAAAAACGCACCATTATAAAGAGAGGAGCCGAAAAATCGAAAAACATGTTATGTGGTCGACTAACTGCAAAAAAATCGGCCTAGAAATGATCTATCGAGAAGCGTGTATAACGCAAGAATAACATACTATTTGAATGTAGAACTGTATACTGTGGAAATTATCCAAAACAATCACTCACTGTAGATATGATATATTCTTTTTCCTTTTGTACCCGAGAAGTTTGGTATAAGACCAGTAACTATTGTTGTGGAAATTTTATTATGCGGACATTTTACTTTAGGATGTGTGTGTGTTTTTATAAATTGTCATCTGTCTCCCTGTGTCTGATTTAGCCAAGGAGCACTCTAGCAGAGGGTACTTTGGCTGAATCGGGACCAGTGGCAAAACCGTCAGTATGAAAACCTTCCCGTGGGCTTGGAGACATATCTGCCTTTAAGACATGCATATCTGCCTTGTCGGTATACTAGTACCGTATACTGACAATAGCCGTAGCAATGCCTCGCAGATAATTTCAAACCTATGGGAACCAGTAGAATGATCTTTATTAGATACTGATCACCTTTGAGCAGTATTGAATGAGGTCCATGCTGACAGTGATGGGGGGTGGGCGGCCATCTGGCTGATCAGACAATGGACATGACTCATCCTTCCTTACAGGGATGGGGCGTGTGCATTATCTTCCCAGCCACATTGTTTGCCCCGCCCTGTCCTTTGACATCACTTCCTGTATCCTTGTCTTGGGCCAGCCCCTTTTACACCTTTTGTTAGTAAATAAAGGTGAGCAGACTGAGAAGGGCGGAGGGAGTTTGCTCAGAATTTTCTATCAAGATGGTAACATTGGTGTCTCTCTCTGACTGGGGCTGAGAGAAGGGATTCACCTTTTTCCTTACACAAACTTTGATGCGAGTGGATTACAACTATTAATATTTTTACTACAACAGATGGCGAGCTAGGAAGGATTCAACTTATTTTTTTCTCTGCACAACAGGTAAAAGGGAGGTAATAGTAAACTGTAGTTTTGTCTGCTGTGTCAGAGAAAATTTCTGCTTGTTTAAAATAACATTTTGCGCTCTATTTGTGTAAGGATAAGGTGGGAATCTTTTCCCTTGTGTAATTTTTGATGGATCTGAGTTGATTGTATAGAGGTTGTATGATGAGTAGTACAGGGTATTGTGTTTTTTGTAACTTCTTAACTTTTATGTTACTTTGGTTTTGTAAGAGGCAATTTTATAGAGGTTTATAGAGGCAGCAATTGGTTTTAGTGTTTGTACATTAGAGATTTATTGCTGGATTTTGTACACACTATCTTGATTTCCTCTGTGTGATGACCATGTGCTTGTCGGCCATTTTTACCATGTGCTTGTCGGCCATCTTAGTCAAGTTTACTATGGAAAGCGAGCTGAAATGTTAGTTTTGTTGAATAGTTATCTCGTCTTTTTGTAACCTTTCTATGTACAGTTTGATTTTGTTTTGATAAGTTTTGTGCTGGATATCAGTGGAGTGTTCGGTTATGTTATAGCTCAGTGACCAGTCTGATACAGGAATCATTGTGTGAGCATTAGTGGCAGTTTAGTGGTGAAATCGTCCTATAGTTGATGATTCTGCTTAATGTTTGTATATCTGTGGCTGTCACACTGAATTGTAGACTTGTTTGGCATAATTAATACAGGTACTACAGTGTAGAAAGGTTCTGTGCCAAAAGTATTGGGACAACTCCTAGAAATTGGTACTAGTGTTTTGTTTTTTGTAGCAACCATTGTGGTGTTTGTTTTTGTGCAATGGAAAGTATTTTTAAAGAAGTAGCAAAATTGAAGGACACGGCGGCCATTCTTCAGGCTGTGCAGGGATCTACTGATCCATGGCTGCAGGCCCAGAATTGTGTAGCAAACCTGATCGGTACCAAAAAATGGCGCAAAAGGAAAGGCAAGTATGCTCTGATTTTTGCTGCTGGGTGGATAGCGGATGAATATCAGGAGTCTTGTAGGCTGAAGCTGAGTTTGGAAGGAGAAGTGGAAGATTTAAAAGTGGAAATTGTTAAATTGAGAACTCTTGTCCAGCAGGCAGCTGAAGCTAGCGCTAATTATGAATGTACTGTGAGGTGTAATACTGAGCTGCTCAAGGAAAATGAATGTTTATCTGAAAGCCTGATGCATGCACAGGGCGCTGTAAGGGAATTGCCAGAGTTATTGAAACAACCGTTGGAGAGTAATGTGTCTGGGGTTAGAGGCAATGTATGCACTGTAAGCATGGAGAAGTCTGAGGATTGTGGTTCAGATAGTGGAACCGACTCAGGGATGGAGATGGACAATGTGTCTGACCCTGGAGTTGGAAGTATCAACACAAGGCCAGAAGATTCCTCAGATGAGTCTGTGGTAAGTGGACTCAATACAGATTGTAGTGTGGGGTCTAGTCATGCTAGGATGGTTAATGTGCGCCAAATCAAATCCCCATGTGCCCAGACAAGGCATTATGCAGGGAGGCGAGCTATCCTTTGTTTTGCATGCAGGGAATACGGGCACATTGCACAATATTGTAACGTTGCTAATGGCAACAGACACAGGTTTGTTAAGTACCCCAGAACCACACCTAGAAGTGAAGTGGTTTATTCAGCAAGGTGGTAAGGGGTAATGGTCCCAGACATGCTTCTTTGCAAAGGCAGAGAACCCAGGAACAGCCAAGGTCTTTGAAAAAACGGTTTTGGGACATTGAAATGTTAAATCCTGCTTCTCTGGTATGAATCTGAAGCTGTTTGGGGCTGGGCAAATTAACATTTCAATGACTGGGTGGGTAGAATTTCTCCTGTACGGTTTCAGGGGAACCCTCTAAGACATTGATTTGTTAATTCAGTCCTATACAATTGTACGTGTTCCTAAGGTTTTAGGTTTTATTGTTGTAATCAAGTTTTTTTCCTTTTTTATTTTTCAGTTATTTTTGTCTATTTTCGTTTGGGTATTTCTTTGATTAATTTACATTTTTCTTCTTTTACTAATCCATTTTTTATTTTTTAGGTTTTTATTGAAGTTTCTTTCAGTTTTTCCTTATTTACCAACCCATTTTTATTTTTTAGCCTATTATTAATTTTTTCCTTTTTATAATTTTTTTTGTTTTTCATATTTTGGCGCTTTTCTCTTTTTCTTTTTTCTCTTTCTTTCCCTCTTTTCTCTGCAGATTTGGTTAGGAGTAGAGTTGAGCGAACACCTGGATGTTCGGGTTCGAGAAGTTCGGCCGAACTTCCCGGAAATGTTCGGGTTCGGGATCCGAACCCGACCCGAACTTCAACCCGAACCCCATTGAAGTCAATGGGGACCCGAACTTTTCGGCACTAAAAAGGCTGTAAAACAGCCCAGGAAAGAGCTAGAAGGCTGGAAAAGGCAGCAACATGTAGGTAAATCCCCTGCAAACAAATGTGGATAGGGAAATGAATTAAAATTAAAAAAAATTAAAAAAAATTAACCAATATCAATTGACAGAGGTCCCATAGCAGAGAATCGGGCTTCACGTCAGCAGAGAATCAGTCTCTTCATGCCATAGCAGAGAATCTGGCTTCATGTCAGCAGAGAATCAGTCTCTTCATGCCATAGCAGAGAATCTGGCTTCATGTCAGCAGAGAATCAGTCTTCATGTCATAGCAGAGAATCAGGCTTCACGTCACCCACCACTGGAACAGGCCACTGTCACATATTTAGGCCCAGGCACCCAGACAGAGGAGAGAGGTCCCATAACAGAGATTCAGGCTTCATGGCAGCAGAGAATCAGTCTTCATGTCATAGCAGAGAATCAGGCTTCACGTCACCCACCACTGGAACAGGCCACTGTCACATATTTAGACCCAGGCAGAGGAGAGAGGTCCCATAACAGAGATTCAGGCTTCATGTCAGCAGAGAATCAGTCTTCATGTCATAGCAGAGAATCAGGCTTCACGTCACCCACCACTGGAACAGGCCACTGTCACATATTTAGACCCAGGCAGAGGAGAGAGGTCCCATAACAGAGATTTAGGCTTCATGTCAGCAGAGAATCAGTCTTCATGTCATAGCAGAGAATCAGGCTTCACGTCACCCACCACTGGAACAGGCCACTGTCACATATTTAGGCCCAGGCACCCAGGCAGAGGAGAGAGGTCCCGTAACAGAGATTCAGGCTTCATGTCAGCAGAGAATCAGTCTTCATGTCATAGCAGAGAATCAGGCTTCACGTCACCCACCACTGGAACAGGCCACTGTCACATATTTAGGCCCCGGCACCCAGACAGAGGAGAGAGGTCCCGTAACTTAGAATCTGGCTTCATGTCAGCACAGAATCAGTCTTCATGTCATAGCAGAGAATCAGGTTTCACGTCACCCACCACTGGAACAGGCCACTGTCACATATTTAGGCCCAGGCACCCAGGCAGAGGAGAGAGGTCGCGTAACAGAGAATCTGGCTTCATGTCAGCACAGAATCAGTCTTCATGTCATAGCAGAGAATCAGGCTTCACGTCACCCACCACTGGAACAGGCCACTGTCACACATTTAGGCCCCGGCACCCAGACAGAGGAGAGGTTCATTCAACTTTGGGTTGCCCCGCAATATAATGGTAAAATGAAAATAAAAATAGGATTGAATGAGGAAGTGCCCTGGAGTACAATAATATATTGTTAAGGGGAGGTAGTTAATGTCTAATCTGCACAAGGGATGGACAGGTCCTGTGGGATCCATGCCTGGTTCATTTTTATGAACGTCAGCTTGTCCACATTGGCTGTAGACAGGCGGCTGCGTTTGTCTGTAATGACGCCCCCTGCCGTGCTGAATACACGTTCAGACAAAACTCTGGCCGCCGTGCAGGCCAGCACCTCCAAGGCATAAAAGGCTAGCTCTGGCCACGTGGACAATTTGGAGACCCAGAAGTTGAATGGGGCCGAACCATCAGTCAGTACGTGGAGGGGTGTGCACAGGTACTGTTCCACCATGTTAGTGAAATGTTGCCTCCTGCTAACACGTTCCGTATCAGGTGGTGGTGCAGTTAGCTGTGGCGTGGTGATCTCTGCCATGCTAACCCTGCCCTCAGAGGAGCTGGCCGTGACACAGCTGCGTTGGTGACCTCTTGCTCCTCCTCTGCCTTCGCCTTGGGCTTCCACTGGTTCCCCTGTGACATTTGGGAATGCTCTCAGTAGCGCGTCTACCAACGTGCGCTTGTACTTGCGCATCTTCCTATCACGCTCCAGTGTAGGAAGTAAGGTGGGCACATTGTCTTTGTACCGGGGATCCAGCAGGGTGGCAACCCAGTAGTCCGCACACGTTAAAATGTGGGCAACTCTGCTGTCATTGCGCAGGCACTGCAGCATGTAGTCGCTCATGTGTGCCAGGCTGCCCAGAGGTAAGGACAAGCTGTCCTCTGTGGGAGGCGTATCGTCATCATCCTGTGTTTCCCCCCAGCCACGCACCAGTGATGGGCCCAAGCTGCTTTGGGTGCCACCCCGCTGTGAACATGCTTCATCCTCATCCTCCTCCACCTCCTCTTCATCCTCGTCCTCCAGTAGTGGGCCCTGTCTGGCCACATTTGTACCTGGCCTCTGGTGTTGCAAAAAACCTCCCTCTGAGTCACTTCGAAGAGACTGGCCTGAAAGTGCTAAAAATGACCCCTCTTCCTCCTCTTCCTCCTGGGCCACCTCCTCTTCCATCATCGCCCTAAGTGTTTTCTCAAGGAGACATAGAAGTGGTATTGTAACGCTGATAACGGCGTCATCGCCACTGGCCATGTTGGTGGAGTACTCGAAACAGCGCAACAGGGCACACAGGTCTCGCATTGAGGCCCAGTCATTGGTGGTGAAGTGGTGCTGTTCCGCAGTGCGACTGACCCGTGTGTGCTGCAGCTGAAACTCCACTATGGCCTGCTGCTGCTCGCACAGTCTGTCCAGCATGTGCAAGGTGGAGTTCCACCTGGTGGGCACATCGCATATGAGGCGGTGAGCGGGAAGGCCGAAGTTACGCTGT